>NC_080387.1:75568889-75926389 GCF_028751815.1 Salvia miltiorrhiza
GCTTAGATCTAACTCTGCAATGTTTTCAAGTAAGCAAGGGGGTATGCTGCCACTTAATTTATTACCAGACAAATCAAGAATATCAAGGTTCGTGGCACTGCAGAGGGAGGTTGGAATGGATCCACTTAAACTGTTATTAGCAACAAGTAAGATTCCAAGTAGAGACGCAGGTGGAATGGGCAGATGCAACTCACCCTTGAGCTTGTTAGAGTCCAAGTATAGCTCTTCAAGAGAAGCTGGGATATGGTAAGGATTTTGCAGATCTGTTAGAAGATTATAAGAGAGGTTCAAACGTACAAGTTGCGTTCCCCAAATCCAACTAGGTATCTCTCCCCCAATCCTATTGTCTGAGAGGTCCACGTATATCATATCCAGATGTTTGATGAAACTAGGAAAATGGGACAGGTTACAAGAAGCTAGTTCTAATGTTTTTAGTTGGAGATTTCCATATGAAGTCGAATTGACGTTGCCAACATCTACTGACAATCTATTTTCAGATAGATCAAGAAAGATTAGATTGGCAAGACTTGGAAAGTTGTCCAGTTGAAAAGTGCCATTAAACTGATTGTTGCTAAGATCAAGTACCGAAAATGAAGGGAGAGCAAAGAGAGAGTGGGGAATGTTGCCAGAGAATGAATTATATGACAAATCTAAATAAACAAGATTGGAAAGACCTTCAAACAGCGTTGATGAAAGTGATCCTATGAAAGAGTTACTTGACAAATCGACACGAATCAGCTTGGTTAGGTTAGCAAAGAGAGAGTGGGGAATATTACCAGAGAATGAATTATACCCAAAATTTAAATAAACAAGATTGGAAAGACCCTCAAACAGCGTACAAGAAAGTGAGCCTGTGAAGAAATTATATGACAAATCGAGATGAATCAGGTTGGTTAGGTTAGCAAAGGTGGGTGGAATCGAACCATTCAAATCGCAGTTATAAAGAGACAAAGTGGTCAAACTTGGAAAATTGGCGAACAAGTCTGGAAGTTCTGGTCCAAGATGGTTGTAATCTAGTCGAAGGATGGAAAGGGAATGGAGTTGCCAAAAGGACTTAGCTAAAGGGCCAGACAAACCACAATCATATAAGCTCAACGCAGTGAGGTTGGGTAAATATGATGATATAATGTGGCTCCATTTTCTCCTCTCATGAGAGGAATTAACATTGACATAATCAAGATAGAGCTCCCGAAGCCCTGTTAGATTTTGGACAAGCATCTCCAATTTCACAGATATTCTATAATCATAGGAGATATCGAGACTAACCAACCTCCTCAGGGAAGAAATTTCAGCGGGAACCTGCCCACCAAATTCAGCATGGGATAAATTCAAGTGTGTCAAATAGGTGAGATTGTGAATACCTTTCGGGATGGGAGTGTTGTTGAAATCATTGTAGGCTAGATTTAGCTTCTGCATATGCACAAGTCTGAACAGACTCGATGAATCCGCGATTCCACCAGAAATGGACTCATTATCGAGCTGCAAACTAACGACGTAGCCAGCAACATCACATTCCACACCGTGCCACTTGCAGCACTCACCCCTTTCATTCCATCGCACCAATTTTGTTGAAAGAGAAGAATTGAAGCTCAACTCATCCTTGAGTTGAAGCAACAAGATTTTCTGATGGTGAAGACATTGGGTATTATAAGAATGAGTAGTGAAAATGAAGGAGGAAATTAGTGTAGAAATGACGAAGAACAACTTTGGAAGCATTGTGATGAAGAGGCTATTAATTGATAGTATTGTGATTTGTGTTTTCTACAAACTTGTGCAAGTGGCTTTAAATAAGCCACTAGAAACACTATTGCACTTATAAAGTATCTACATTAATTAACTTACTGCGAGCTTTTTAGCAACTTTCATTTGTTCTAGGAGGTGGATGAGTTGATTTGTTAATTAATGCAATAAGCTTGGTATTAGAATGGGCCATAGGTAGTTTTATCTCATAGCATCACTCAAAAATTGAATTTAATAATTGCTAAAAATTAATTAGTTATTTGCAAGAGTTTGCTAAGTACTAATAAAAGTCGTTATTGCGTTAGGATTACGAAGTCTAGCTGATAGTTAGTTCATATATTCCACAAGTAGGCCAATCCGCGTAACGATTTTTCGTAGCTATTAATCGTAAATATAAAGACAAAAAAAGTGGGGAATAGAAGAAATTGATATGCTTGTGGATGTGGTTGAGAGGAAGACTATTTATTTATTTATTTATTTATTTATTTTTAGAGAAGGAAAGACTAAATGGTTGACATGGAAGACTAAATCAATTAATTCGTGTATATTATTAATATATGTATGATAATTTAGTTCATAATTGGTGTCTCATTTTGTACTTAAAATCAAATGGTTGCAACTTAAACAAAACTACCCATTTTTTCTTAAAACTCGTGTCATCTCTCTTGGTTCATATAATTTTTAGAGACGGAGTGAGTAATAATTTAGTTCATAATTGGTGTCTCATTTTGTACTTAATTGAACTAATCGTGGACTAAAAAGTTCCATCTCTAATAAACCATGTAGACTTGTAGGCAATTTGTTGATCTTTGACGAGAAAGAAATTAATGCAACGAATTTTTGCAAAATATATACTCTTTTTTATTAATTTAATCGTTATTGTACATTGATTTTTAGTCTCCTACGTTATTTAATGTAGTGTTGTTGAATTAATAGTTGATAAAAGTCTAGGTCCACAGGTAGGCCAATCCGAGCAATCGTAAATATAGAGAAAGACAAAAAAGTGGGAAATTGAAGAAATTGCCATAGATATATATATATGGATGAGGTGAAAGGAAGACTTTTTGTTTTTTAGTGCTCGTTTGGTTCAAATAGAGCAATGGAATAAATGAGTGGGATTAGAATAATAACTAATATTTTTATTGAGTGTTTAGAATAATAAATGAGTGGAATTAGAATAATAACTATTAGTTTAGTTCAAATAGAGCAATGGAACAACTTTGGAAGCATTGTGATGAAGAGGCTATTAATTGATAGTATTGTGATTTGTGTTTTTCACAAACTTGTGCAAGTGGCTTTAAATAAGCCACTAGAAAGACTATTGCACTTATAAAGTATCTACATTAATTAACTTAGGGCGAGCTTTTTAGCAACTTTCATTTGTTCTAGGAGGTGGATGAGTTGATTTGTTAATTAATGCAATAAGCTTGGTATTAGAATGGACCATAGGTAGTTTTATCTCATAGCATCACTCAAAAATTGAATTTAATAATTACTAAAAATTAATTAGTTATTTGCAAGAGTTTGCTAAGTAATAAAAGTCGTTATATTGCATTAGGATTACAAAGTCTAGCTGATAGTTATTAGTCCATATATTTCACAAGTAGGCCAATCCGCGTAACGATTTTTTGTAGCTAGTAATCGTAAATATAGAGAAAGACAAAAAAAGTGGGGAATAGAAGAAATTGATATGCTTGTGGATGTGGTTGAGAGGAAGACTATTTATTTATTTATTTATTTTTAGAGAAGGAAAGACTAAATGGTTGACATGGAAGACTAAATCAATTAATTCGTGTATATTATTAATATATGTATGATAATTTAGTTCATAATTGGTGTCTCATTTGTACTTAAAATCAAATGGTTGCAACTTAAACAAAACTACCCATTTTTTTTAAAAACTCGTGTCATCTCTCTTGGTCCATATAATTTTTAGAGACGAAGTGAGTAATAATTTAGTTCATAGTTGGTGTCTCATTTTGTACTTAAGAACTAATCGTGGACTAAAAAGTTCCATCTCTGATAAACCATGTAGACTTGCAGGCAATTTGTTGATCTTTGACTAGAAAGAAATTAATGCAACGAATTTTTGCAAAGTATATACTCTTTTTTATTAATTTAATTTAATCGTTATTGTACATTGATTTTTAGTCTCCTACCTTATTTAATGTAGTGTTGTTGAATTAATAGTTGATAAAAGTCTAGGTCCACAGGTAGGCCAATCCAAGCAATCGTAAATATAGAGAAAGACAAAAAAAGTGGGAAATTGAAGAAATTGCCATTGATATATATGTGGATGAGGTGAGAGGAAGACGTTTTTTTTTTTTTTTTTTTAGTGCTCGTTTGGTTCAAATAGATGAATGGAAAGGGAATGAAATCAAATAAATGAGTGAAATTAGAACAATAACCAGGGACGAATCTAAGAATTTAATTTGGACCGGGTGAGATTTCATCCGATGATTTTAATGAATTTTTAGTAAAGAAAACAGACCGGGCGACCGCCGAAATTTCATCAATATATATATATATATATATATATATATATATATATATATATATATAGGGTCGCATTCAATGGAGACCAATTCTTATATAGAGAATGAAGACCAAATCAAGGCCATTAATCTCAATCCAATCAATGATCCAGATTATTTCCTGATTTGATTTTTCATGTAATTAAATAATGGTTAATTACATTTATTTAATCCAAAAAGGGCAAAAACGTCCACTCAAATCCACGAATTTTGGCATCTGGTTGAACAAATCCCGAAAATTATTCTCTTCCAATTCTGGGACCTGATCCGTCAATGAACATAATAGATGAACATTAGTATGTTCATTGTTTTCCTACGAACATTTCAATGAACATTAGTATGTTCATTAGTTTTTCTACGAACATATCGACGAATATCAGTATGTTCATTGGTTTTTCTACGAACATATCGACGAACATCAGTATGTTCATTGGTTTTCTACGAACATATTAACGAACATCAGTATGTTCATTGATATTTTCTGCGAACACTTCATTGACGATATGCAGATCTGCAAATCCGGCAACGGCGCGACGCGACGGTCGCCACCACAAGCGTTCTACCATCGTCGTCTTCATCGGCTTCACCCTGACGACGCCGGGGGAGCAGCAGGAGGAGGAAGAAGAGATGGAGGCGATAGGGGAGGGAGGCGGTGGAAGGAGAATGGAGGGGATGGCGGTGGAGTAGAAGCGGCGACGGCGGGGAGGAAGGCGGCGGAGCAGTAGGAGAGATGGGGGGCGGCGGAGCAGCAGAGATGGAGGCGGCGGGGGAGGGGGGAGAGTGATTGAGAGAGAGAGAGAGAGAGCGTGAATGAGAGAGAGAGAGAGTGAGATTAGGGTTAAATAGAAAATGACATGCTTAACCTTTTGATTATAAAATAAATGAAAATTAATAAAATTAATCAATTAAATTACCACCATTAGATTAAGTTAGATCAAGGAATCAGATTTGGTCTTCATTCTCTATATAGGGGAGTGGTCTCCATTGAACTCTCCCCTATATATATATATATATATATATATATATATATATATATATATATATATCTATACTATATTAAAAGAGGAGTTTCCAATTTGAAATCAATTTCAAATTGATTTTAATGGCGATTTTGTAATTTATTTGAAAATTAATGGCTTATTGTATATATTCAAAAATTAAGTAAACTAACTTAATTAATTAAAATTACATGTCCCACCCACGTTTGAAAGAAAGGGGCACCAAAAAACTGCTTTGATTCATGCAATTGATTGATAAATTGCATTTGGATTTAAGAAAGTGGAAATAGCACATAATTTTGTGCATAAAAAAAAATTGTTTTTTTATTTATTTTCTTTTATTTTATTATTTTTTTAAAATATCCATTCATGAAATTATATGCAATATGGATCTTGAATTAAAGATCGTGATACAAACTTTAATTTGATACATGACACTTAAAAATGAATTTAAAATAAACACATTATAATCATTTAAAATTCCATAATGAATTATATGTTTTTATTTATATATATATGTGTGTGTACAATTTATAGGCATTCATTGTAAACAATTTAGAAATTTATATTTACATAATACTAATTTATAATATATTAAGAAGGTAACTTTTAATTTCAAATTAATTTTAAAATTAATAAATGACAGTTTTGTAGTTATAATAAAATTGAAGATCTATACTATATTAAAAGGAGAGTTCTCAATTTTAAATTGATTTCAATGGCAATTTTGAAAATATTTATGATATAAAGATTAGAAATAAATCACAACACAATCACTTCCCATTATCTCTCACCACGTGCATTAACTGATTCAAAAAAAAAAAAACTATTAATTATAAAATAAAATGGGAAAATTGCACCTAAATACACAAACTTTGTCGAAAATTCATATTTGACGCGAAGTTAGGATCTTACATTTTAATACACCAATTTAAGAAGTTGTTCAATTTTGACATAATTTTGAATTCCGGCGACCGGGATATTGACGTGGCAGCCGAAATCGCCACGTCACACACACACACACACTCCACCCTCTCTCTCTCTCACACCCCACTCTCTCTCTCTCTCCACACGTCAGCTTCCCCCCACCCCCCGCCCTAAACCCTAATTGCTGTAGAACCAGTCCACCGCGCCGTCCTCATCGGCGATGAACACCCGCCGCCGGTACCCATCCAGCGCATCCTCCATCAAATCCGGTAGGAATCGAAAACTTGATTTCTTAGAAAATCTCGGGGTTCGAGATACACTTCCTCCAATCCTCTCAATGCAGCTTTCTTCTTCTCACCCCCAATTCCGCCGCCACAAATCACTCGCCCAGCCCCCAAATTCGCCTCCGATTTCTTCCGCATTACGACCACCGTGTCGCCGTTCAGCCTCCGGAGGTACACGATTTTGAAATTCCGCAGGAGCCGGAGCTCCGCCGAGATATCACCGCCCAGCGGCAGGGGTAAAGGAAGTGGAGGAAGAGGTGTGGTGGTGGGGAGAGCAGGGGCGGCGGTGGAAGAGGCGATGAGAAAGAGTGATGGTGGTGGGGGAAGCCGGTGAGGGAAGTGGCGGTGGGTGCGACGCGGTTCTGGGAGGGGAAAGTGGCTGACGGCGGGAGGGAAGTTTTGCGGCTGGGGGCTCGACGGCGGTGGTGCGACGCGGTTCTGGGGGAGGGGGAGGGTTCGACCGGGGGGGGTGGGGGGAAGCTGACGTGTGGAGAGAGACAGAGTGTGGGGTGTGAGAGAGAGAGGGTGGAGTGTGTGTGTGTGTGTGTGTGACGTGGCGATTCCGGCTGCCACGTCAATATCCCGGTCGCCGGAATTTAAAATTGTGTCAAAATTGAACAACTTCTTAAATTGGTGTATTAAAATGTAAAATCCTAACTTCGCGTCAAATATGGATTTTCGACAAAGTTTGTGTATTTAAGTGCAATTTTCCCAAATAAAATTAAAACAATAATCTCAATCCATTAACCCACCCATACATACATGCACGGTCAAACAAAATAATTCAACAAATAAATTATGTTATCCCATTAATATAAAATAAAATTAAAATAAACGTCCACCCATTTCTCTTATACAATATTTATTTACTGATTAAAAGTCTAATTCTATAACTATACACTACAAAATCTGATTTGCTATGTAGTAGATCGATTTTTTATAAGATAAATAATCAGCACACAATACGTATGTATATAAAGTTGATAAATGTGGGATGCATGCATGATAATACTAAAGTCCATACCAATTCAATTATTATACTATAAAAAATTATAAATATAATTAAAAATACAAATATAGTTGACTTTAATATAAGAAAAAAAATCACAATAATAAAAATCGATATTGTGAAAAAAATAAGAAAATTATAATTTTATTATAATTTAATGTTTTAATGATTTTTTATTGATAATAATTTAGTTTAAGTGAGTCAAATAATGTGGGATTTATAGGAGGATCCAAGATTGCCTTTTAAGTTTCGACGGCATCAATTTCCTCTTATTATTTAATAGGCAATGACTATCAACAAAAATCATGATCAATTTCTTTTACATGTTGATTTATTTTTGCCAAAATTTATTTTTACACATGACCAGTTGTATATTGCTATTTCAAGAGTTGTAGTCGTAGTTTGAAATTCTTCATTTCTAATGAGGATAGTGGTATCGGTACGACTACAATCAATGTTGTATACAAAGAAGTCTTTCAGAATTTATAAATTCAGATCCAATATTTATATAATATTATTTTTATTTTTATTATTCTTTAATGTTAATTATATGAAAGTACCTTATAAAATATAAAACATGTTAAACTTCATAAGTGTTGTGAAAACTATATATTTTATCATATATTCTACTAAAAATGTACTCCCTCTGTCCTGCCGAGCTTCAGGCGTTGCTTTTGGACACGGGAATTAAGGAACTATTGTTTAGTTATGTAAGTATGTTTGTAAATTTATGGTTAAGTAGTTATTTATATAATTAATTATTTCAAATTATTTAAATATAAAATTTAAATTAATTAAATCTGAAGTTTATTTAAAATAATAACATTATTCAATTATTTTAAATATAAAATTAAATTATTTAAGTATGGCTGCAAAAAATATTTTTATTTTTTGAGAAATAAGGGTTATTTGGGATGATTAAAGAAAAATAAGGGTGCAATTAGTTTTGTTAATTAGTGTTGTAAATTACATAATTTTTGTCAAAAAAGGAAATGACTCAAGCTTGGTGGGACAACCCAAAAAGAAATACAACTCAAGCTCGGTGGGACGAAAGGAATATTTAATTTATAATTTTTTTGAATATTTATAATTATTATAATTAATTTAATATTTATAATATATACAAAAAAATCCGTGCATTGCACGGGGGCAAATACTAGTATATATATATATAGGAATTGGTTCAATTGAGATTTATATATATTTTGAGATTTTGAGATAAATGAACATATAAGTACATTTTGATGAACTTGTCAATTAATTTTTATGAACGCGCGTTGGTCTAGGGTTCAATCCCTACAAGTGGCGTGTTTTTTAAATAAATTAAATAGATTCATATGTTCATCAGTTATATTGGTTATGTTCAAAGAATTTATTGATATGTTCATTTATCTCAAAATCTCAAAATATTTAAAATCTCAATATAAGCTAACCCTATATATATATATAACATCCCCTGACTCCAGTAACATATAACATATAAGCCACGTATGAAATAACATCTAACCAGATCAGTCCTAAAACATCCCCTGACTCCAGTAACATATAACAGCCACGTATGAAATAACAAAATATGACTTGTTTTTGCTACATAGTCCCTTGACTCTTTATAATATCAAAACAGACCTCAACTCCTAAGCATGCAGCCATATATACAACATTTAAGTATCTAAATTGCACATATATCATCAACTTCGCTGCTGTCTCCTAATCTCTTTTCTCATCTCTACTCTTTTTCTTCTTCTTCTTCTTCTTCTTTCATGCCTTATTTTCCTTGCTCTCTCGTAGAAAATCTTGTCAACAACCTCTTCTATTTTCTCAAAATATCTTTCTTTGAAGCTTCGGCAGAAAAGAAGTAGCCACACAATGATTCCTAAGCCCACAACATATCCAAGTGCAGCGGATACATATTCCCACTCAATCTCACTCTTTTGATCTTCCCCATTTTCATATTCTTGTGGCCACAAATGATCACTGCCATCACTACCACTGCAGCTTATGTTTACATTGAAACCACACAACCCCGGATTCTCTTTGAAGGAATCAGCAGAAAATGTTTGAAACTGCCGACCATTTGGAATCTTTCCAACCAGCTTATTGTAGGACAGATTCAAAAATGAAAGGAATGTGAGGCCTGCAAGCTCCACTGGTATCAGCCCTGTTAGTCGGTTTCCAGAGAGGTCGAGTGATTCAAGACTCCTCAACTGACCAAATGATTTTGGGATGCTTCCATCGAGGGCATTGTGGGAGAAGTTGAGCTGATGAAGTGAGGTAAGATCGTATGTCTCCTCCAAAATTATTGCAAGAGAAATCAATGGTACCAAAGTCTATCCAAATCTTATCAAGCTCAACGAAATGCCCTTTAATGGTTAGTGAGATGGACAGTGGGTAGTAGCCATTAATGTCTTTCAACAGCATTGAACTCCAAGTAGAGAAGTTTATTGATTCCAGAGATCCACTGAAATTATTTGAAGATATATCCACAATTTGAAGTCGTGGCCAGGTCGTGTGACATGTGACTTCTCCATGGAATTGGTTGGAACTCAAAACAAGACCACGCAAGGTGGATGATAGCATGCATGGGAAGGTGTCGTTGATGTTGTTGTTCCCAACGTTCAACAACTCCAAACACCTGCAATTTTGAAGGGACTTTGGGATTCTCCCTTGTAAACTATTATTGTTAAGATCTAAATATTGTAGCTTACAATCCTGAGAAAAGTTATCAGGGATGTGACCGCCTATGCTGTTTTGCCCCAAATTGATGCTGCTAATGTTTTCAAAAGGGGGTATGCCACTTAATTTATTGCCAGACAAGTCAAGACTAATGAGCCTTGTGGAACTGCAAAGGGAGGTTGAAATGAATCCACTTAAACTGTTATTAGCAGCAGACAAGTACATGAGATGAGACACAGGTGGAATGGGCAGGTGGAACTCACCCTTGAGCTGGTTTGAGTCCAAGTATAGATATAGAAGAGAAGCAGGGATATGGTAAGGCTTTTGTAGATCTGTTAGAAGATTAAAAGAGAGGTTCAAATACCAAAGCTGTGTTCCCCAAATCCAGCTAGGTATCTCCCCACCAATCTGATTGTTTGAGAGGTCCACTTCTTCCATATCCAAATGTTTAGTGAAATTAGGAAAATGGGACAATTTACATGAAGCTAGTCTTAACACTTTTAGTTGGAGACTTCCATATGAAGTTGAATTGAGGTTGCCAACATCTACTAACAATCTATTGTGAGATAGACCAAGTAGGGTTAGATTGGCAAGACTTCGAAAGTTGTCCAGATGAAAAGTGCCATTAAACTGATTGTTGCGAAGATCAAGTTGCAACAATGAAGGGAGATCAAAGAGAGAGTGGGGAATATTACCAGAGAATGAATTACTCCTCAAATCTAAATAAACAAGATTTGAAAGACCTTCAAACAGCGTAGAAGAAAGTGAGCCTAAGAAAGAGTTACTTGACAAATCGAGACGAATCAGGTTGGTTAGGTTAGCAAAGGTGGATGGAATCGAACCCTTCAAACCGCAGCCACAAAGAGACAAAGTGGTCAAACTTGGAAAATTGGTGAACAAGTCTGGAAGTTCTGTTGAAAGATCGTTAGAAGTAACATTGACATCATGATCAAGATAGAGCTCTCGAAGCCCTGTTAAATTTTGGACAAGCGTCTCCAGTTTCACAGATATTCTATCATCATAGGAGATATCGAGACAAACCAACCTCCTCAAGGAAGAAATTTCAGCTGGAACCTGCCCACCAAATCCAGCATCGGATAAATTCAAGTGTGTCAAATAGGTGAGATTGTGAATACCTTTCGGAATGGGAGTGTTGTTGAAAGAATTGTAGGCTAGATTTAGCTTCTGCAGATGCAAAAGTCTGAAGAGACTCGATGAATCCGTGATTCCACCAGAAATGGACTCACGATCGAGCTGCAAACTAACGACGTAGCCAGCAGCATCACAGTCCACACCGTGCCACTTGCAGCACTCATCACTTTCATTCCATCGCACCAATTTTGTTGAAACGGAAGAATCGAAGCTCAACTCATCCTTGAGTTGAAGCAGCAAAGTTTTCTGATGGTGAAGACACTGGGAGTAAGAATGAGAGAAGATGAAGGAGGAAATTAGTGTAGAAATGATGAAGAACAACTTTGGAAGCATTGTGAAGAGGCTATTATAATTGATGAGAGTATTATGTTTTCAATAACTTGCAGGTATGAGATATATGTGCATGCATGTGGCTTTAAATAAGCCACTAGAAAGACTATTGCGCTTATAATGATTTGATCCTTTGATGAGAAAGAAATTAATGAAACAATTTTTGGTAAAATATATAGTCTTTTTATTAATTTAATCGTTATTGTACATTGATTTTTTAATTACAATAATCTGTTTTTATACAAAATTGGATATTGATTGTTAGATTTAATAAGAAACGTAAAATATCTGAAGAGGTTAATTGTGTGAATTTGATTAATTGTGTGAATTCTAGATTTGATAGTGATCGTTTCGGAAAATTCTTATCAACTAGAAAATTTCACTTATCAATATCTGAAGAGGTTAATTGTGTGAATTTGATTAATGAATTAACATCCCTAGGATTAGGTTGTTTTTTTTTATCTGATTTATTTATGTTTATCTATTTATTTTATTTGAGTCTAGTATTTTTATTTCTCATCTCTTATTTGTGTTTTTACCTGAATATTACTAGAGAATTATTAGATTACTTAGATACTCGATTGCTATATATATATATGCTACAATTACACTGTGTTAATTGCAATTTTTGTTGCTAAGAAAATAGTGATCAACTTTTTAAGGAAAAATGGCTATTGTGTATCCGTGTATGTGGAAATTACAAAGAGCGAAAGATGGTTTTGTCTCATTAGCAACTAACCCCATTAACACACTTAAGGTGGAGACCAATTCAAAATTCTAATTGTAGAGTTTAGTCTACGGATTGATTGGCCGAGCTTATAAGCTTTTTCCAAATAATTCATAGTTAGGGTTTAGAAGAGTCTCAAGTCAACACTGTGTAGGTAAATAGTTAGGAAAATAATACACTTAGCATAACATACTTAACCACTTTTATTAAAACTCGTGTCACTCCCTCCTATGACTATTTTTACAGGACGAAAAAGAGTATAGTATATTAAATTACATAATTGACCTTAAATTAAATATATATGAGGGATATAATAAGTAAGTCAAATTTTGTAAAATAAGGCTCTATAATAGGTATATAGATATGGATATAGATTACGTGATCATCATGTCCCATAATTAGTTTTATTCTTTCATAACTATTTATTACAAAAAGATATTAAGTATACTTATATAATGAAGTCTAATTATTTATGATCAAAGAACATTATTTTTTTTAAATAGACATACCTAACTCTGAATTTATTAACCCTAAAAATTAATTATTAACAACAAAAGTAATTTATAAACTCTAATTTGCAAATGAGAATAAACACAATATCCAAAAACATGCTATATAGTCTGTTACAAAATCCAAATAGCATTATGAGCACTATTGTCTCCTAGCACTCATCGCTGCTCTTCTTCTTCTTCTATGGCTTCTTTTCCTGCGTTGGCGCTCACATATATTTGCAAGAACCTCATCTACTTTCCCAAAAAACCTCTCTCTCAAACTTGGGCAAAGCAGAAGCAGCCACACTGTGCTTCCTAATCCCACAGCATATCCAACCTCAGCGCATATATAATTCATCTCCTTCTCCGACTTCCCATGTGGCTCCATCTTCTCAACTTTCGGCGAATCATCGTCACTGCAGCTTATGCCGAGAGGAAAACCGCATAGTCCCGCGTTTCCAACGTATGAAAGATAATCAAACGTGTCGAGTTGATGACTCCGTGGGATCCTTCCGACCAGCTTATTGTGGGACAGATTCAAAACCTGAAGGAATCCGAACTGTCCAATCTCCACCGGAATCATCTCACTCAGCTGGTTTACTGAGAGATCCAGTGCTTCAAGCGTCGGCGCCATCTTACCCAACGATCTTGGGATTCCTCCCGTGAGGGCGTTGTGGGATAAGTTGAGAAGATAAAGCGAGCTCAGATCACCTATTGCATCCGGTATCCCTCCTCGGAATTCATTGCAAGAGAAATCAAGAGATGTGAACTCTGACCAAATCTTGACAAGCTTCAGCTGTGATCCTTTGATGGTTAATGTCACCTCATCTTGGTAGTAGAGGTTTTTCAGATTCAGGAAGTCGAAGTGGAGTTGCTCGTGCCTCGACTGCCCGTCACTGTCTAGCATCATCGACCTCCACCTCGAGAATCCCACTTCGTAGAGAGAGCCGGTGAAGCTGTTGGAAGATATGTCGATGATCTGAAGATCAGGCCAGTCTTTGTCGCAGCTGATCTCTCCGTGGAATCTGTTGGAGCACAAGACAAGCACGCGCAAGCTAGAGGGTAGCGTGCACGGGAAACTGTCATCGATGTTGTTGTATCCGACATTCAACACGGTTAACGAGCTGCAATTCTCCACAGATCCTGGGAGTTTCCCTCCTAAATTGTTGCCATTGAGATCCAAAGTTTCTAGGCCACAATTTTCGGAGAATTTATCTGGGATGTGACCACTGATGTTGTTGCTCCTCAGATTGAACTGTTGGTGGCAGACAAGGAGACATCACTTTTCTGCTTTTACTTTTGCTTTTCCTTTGTTGACTTCTTTCCATAGTTGTTAGGGGATGTGTTGGTGAATGATTCATTCCCAGAAGAAATTCAGACGAGAAAAAAAAGTTGAGCGCAGAGAGAGCTGTGAGAGAAAAATAGAAGAATTGGGGTGTGATATACACGAGAGATTGTGAGGTATTTGAAGAGGGTTTTTCCAGCGTGGGTTTGAGAGTGTACGAGAGTGAGAGGTTGATCTCATCTTGGGTGTAATTCTCGATTCATTGTGTGACGAGTTCGCGGGTTGTGCGAATCGTCGGAGTTCTTCAATATTACGATTGGTGTTGCTCCCGTGGACGTAGGCATTTGCCGAACCACGTAAATCTCTTGTCTCATTTATCGTCTTGCATATGATCTTGATTACTTGTGGAGATTTTCTTGTTTGCTAAAGATTGGGGACGTTTCTCGGTTGTATGTGCGTTATAAATTGTTTCCGCTGCATTGGTATTATTGTATGGATTTGCATTTGATACCAACAATTGGTATCAGAGCTTGATATCAAATTTGGGTGGTTGAGCTCACATTTGAGGGGTATTGAGCTGGTCCTTGCAGAGGCGCATACCAGGTGTTCGACGAAATTCCTGAGAGAAACGAAAATCTGAAACAAGCTGAAAAATGACGTCTACGAGTGGTGCGGTCAAGATAGGAAAGTATGAGATAGCAAGGTTCAATGGGAAGAATGATTTTTCCTATTGGAGGATGCAAATGAAGAATTTGCTAATTTCACAAAAGCTACACAAAGCTTTGGCGGGTAAAGAAAAGAAGCACGAAGACATGTCGAATGAGGATTGGGAAGAGTTAGATCTTGAAGCACGAGCGTCGATCATTCTCTGCCTAGAGAGGGATGTTGCTTTCTTGGTGGACAATGAGGTAACCGCCGCGGGAGTATGGTTGAAGTTAGAGGCGAACTTCATGACGAAGACTCTAACGAATCGGATCTACTTGAAATCCAAATTGTACACTTGCAAGATGGAGGAAGGTACACCTATCCAGGAACATTTAAACAAGTTTGATAGGTGCATATCAGACTTGAAGGATATTGATGTGAAGGTGGAAGATGAGGATCAAGCTCTCATGCTACTACTCTCATTGCCAAAATCGTATGAAAATCTTGTACAAACCTTGATGCTCATGGGCGACACTCTGACGATGGATGAGACTAGGACTTCACTCCTAGCGGATGATCTTCGAAAGATTGCAACTAGTGGCATGGCTACTAGTGGGAGCAAGGAGCAGGCACAGGGATTGTATACGAGGGGCAAGACAAGTGATCGAGAGAAAGACAAGGGAGGAAAGGCTAGATCCAGTCCAAAACCTCTTGCAGAGAGACCATGTTTTAAGTGCGGGGAACTTGGGCATTTCAAAGCGAATTGTCCCAGCAAGAAGACAACTTGGAAGAAGAACAAGAACAAGTACAACAACAGCGGGAAGGGAAAAGGAACACAAGAAGCTGGTTTTGCTTCGCAGGAAGGGGATATCGGTGATTGTTTCAATGCCACGGGTAACGAGGAAAGCGCCGGTAAGTGGATACTTGATTCGGGATGCTCTTATCATATGTCTCCGAATAGGAAGTGGTTTACTACCTATGAGGAAATAGATGGTGGAACTGTTTTGATGGGAAACAACCATTCCTGCAAAATAGTGGGGGTCGGTTCGATCAGAATCAGGATGCATGATGGGGTTATCAGAACCTTAAAGGATGTGAGACATGTCCCGGAACTATGTAAGAACCTTATTTCCGCTGGCACTTTGGACTCCGGTGGATGCAAAATTATCACTTGGAATGGAGTCATGGAGGTTGTTCGGGATTCTTTAGTTGTGATGAAGGGTATCCGTCAAAGAAATTTGTATACGCTTTTGGGCACAACAGTGACGGGAAGTGCGGCAGTTGGAGCAGATGGAACTAGTAGAAATCCAGGGGACTACACCCGGTTATGGCACAAGAGACTCGGACACATGTCAGAGAAGGGCCTGCATCTACTTTGTCAAGAAGGTTTGCTGAAGAACTTGAAGAAGCCTTGCATGGAATTTTGCGAGCATTGTGTGTACGGGAAAACACACCGAGTTCAGTTCAGGGCCAGCAAACACAGGAGCAAAGGCATCTTAGATTATGTGCACACTGATGTCTGGGGGCCAGCTACAGTTACCACCAAGGGAGGCTCCAGGTACTATGTCACGTTTATTGATGATTATTCTAGATATGCTTGGATTTATTTCTTGAAGCATAAGAATGAGGTGTTTGACACATTCAAGAAGTGGAAAGCAATGGTTGAAAACAGGACAGGAAAGAAATTGAAGACATTGAGATCTGATAACGGTACAGAGTATACAGATGGTGCCTTCAAGAAGTTCTGTGACCAGGAGGGAATTGCTAGGCACTGGACTGTCAGGAATACACCGCAGCAGAATGGGGTCGCGGAGAGACTGAATCGCACGCTGCGAGAGCGAGCAATGTCCATGCGGTCTCATGCAGGGCTAGGCAGAGAATGGTGGGCAGAATCGATGTTTACAGCACTTCATGTCATAAATCGATCTCCACATTCGAGCTTAGGTGGAGATACTCCATACAGGCTATGGTCTGGGGAACATGCAGATTATGAGAGACTCAGAACATTTGGATGCACAGCATACTATCACGTCAGCGAGGGAAAGCTTGAGGCGAGGGCCAAGAAGGCAATATTCTTGGGGTATGCAACAGGAGTGAAGGGTTATCGCTTGTGGTGTTTAGAAAATTCAAAGTTCATAATCAGCAGGGATGTTATCTTTGATGAGTATTCCATGGCAGCTAAGTTTAAATCTACAATGCCCGGTGAAGATGAAAATGAGACGGTCAAGTCTCAGGTGATCGAGATAGAACCTAAGGATCAACCAGGTTCTAGTCGTGTTCAAGAAGCAGGTCATGGAGACACTCGAGAACAGAGTGATGAGGAGTCTGAGCTCGAGGCTCTTGATCAAGAGAATGTAGATGTTTTACACCAACAGCGGCTCTCGGATGATTTGGCTTCCACTAGGCCAAAGCGAGCATACAAGAGAGTTCAAAAGCTGGGGTCAGATCAGCCTTTGAAGCATTATGGGCAGGCAAACTTGGTCAGGTGCGCACTACCAGAGGATGATGCGGTACCAGCATCATACCAGGAAGCTATTCGGGATAAGAATAGCGCAAGCTGGTTGGCTGCGAATGAAGAAGAGATGGAGTCTTTTCGGAAGAATCAAGTTCTGGAGGGGGTTCTACCTTTGCCCAAAGGAAAGAAGGCTATTGGTTGTAAGTGGATCTACAAGAAGAAAGAGGATAATTCTGAGCTCGGTGGAATCAGGTACAAGGCGCGGTTAGTAGCAAAGGGATATGCACAGAAGGAGGGAGTGGACTACAATGAGATTTTCTCTCCAGTAGTGAAGCACACTTCTATTCGGGTGTTGTTGAGTGTTGTGGCTCACAGTGATCTTGAGCTGGAACAACTCGATGTCAAAACCGCTTTCCTGCACGGAGACTTGGAGGAGGAGATTTATATGCGTCAACCTGAGGGCTACAAGGTTGAGGGTAAAGAGGATCATGTTTATCGCTTGAGGAAATCCATGTATGGATTGAAGCAATCTCCTCGACAGTGGTACAAGCGGTTTGATTCTTTCATGCTGAAGCATGGTTATTCCAGAAGTGATTATGACTGTTGTGTCTATATTCGGAGACTTCCTGGAGGTGAGTATATCTATCTTTTGTTGTATGTGGATGACATGCTTATTGCCTCGAAGAGCAAGGTGGAGATAGATAGACTGAAATCTCAACTTGGTAAAGAGTTTGAGATGAAGGATTTGGGCGTTGCTAAGAAAATACTAGGTATGGAGATTAGAAGAGAGAGGACAAACTGTGCTTTGTTCCTGAGCCAGAAAAGCTACATTGAGCGGGTTGTGCAGAGATTTGGGATGCAAGATGCAAAATCGGTGGCAACTCCGTTGGCTCCTCATTTCAGGCTCTCTAGAAAGCAATCTCCCACTTCAGCCAAAGAGAAAAAATTGATGGAGAAAGCGCCTTACACTAGTGCAGTTGGCAGTTTGATGTATGCTATGGTGTGTACACGTCCGGACATTTCACAAGCAGTTAGTGTTGTGAGCAGGTTTATGGCTAATCCTGGAAAGACACACTGGGAAGCTGTGAAGTGGATCCTTAGGTACTTGAAGGGTACCAGCGACACAGGATTGTGTTTTAGTGGAAATACATGTCAGGTTAATGGGTTTGTGGACTCGGATTATGCGGGTGATCTAGACAGACGACGATCTACTACGGGATATGTGTTCTGTGTACACGGTGCCCCCGTTAGTTGGAGATCGATGTTGCAGGCTACAGTGGCTCTTTCCACTACCGAGGCTGAGTACATGGCTTTGGCAGAGGGGGTTAAGGAAGCTTTGTGGCTGTGGAGTCTTCTGGGTGATTTTGGGATTAAGCAGGATCGCGTGGACCTGTGGTGTGATAGCCAGAGTGCTATACATTTGGCAAAGAATCAGGTTCATCATGCTCGTACCAAGCATATTGATATCAGGTATCATTTTGTGCGGGATGTCATAGAGGAAGGTGATATTTCTCTTATGAAAGTGCACACTGATGAAAATCCAGCAGACATGTTAACCAAGGTGGTGACTGGTGGCAAGTTTCAACACTGTTTGGACTTGCTACATATCAACCCGTGTTGATAATCAAACGGGGCAGCCTTTCGGGGCGGTGTTGGGGTGAGGTGGAGCTTATCCTTTTGTGTTCGAACTACAGGAGCTTGATCCCTGGATTGGGTATGTAGGCAACCATGGAAAAGTGGTGCAGCTTGTACGGGTGTCCATGTTCGTGGGCGGTGCTCGTATTCGTCCTACATTTGAGGTTTATCAAATGAAGTACGAGGTGGAGAATTGTTGGTGGCAGACAAGGAGACATCACTTTTCTGCTTTTACTTTTGCTTTTCCTTTGTTGACTTCTTTCCATAGTTGTTAGGGGATGTGTTGGTGAATGATTCATTCCCAGAAGAAATTCAGACGAGAAAAAAAAGTTGAGCGCAGAGAGAGCTGTGAGAGAAAAATAGAAGAATTGGGGTGTGATATACACGAGAGATTGTGAGGTATTTGAAGAGGGTTTTTCCAGCGTGGGTTTGAGAGTGTACGAGAGTGAGAGGTTGATCTCATCTTGGGTGTAATTCTCGATTCATTGTGTGACGAGTTCGCGGGTTGTGCGAATCGTCGGAGTTCTTCAATATTACGATTGGTGTTGCTCCCGTGGACGTAGGCATTTGCCGAACCACGTAAATCTCTTGTCTCATTTATCGTCTTGCATATGATCTTGATTACTTGTGGAGATTTTCTTGTTTGCTAAAGATTGGGGACGTTTCTCGGTTGTATGTGCGTTATAAATTGTTTCCGCTGCATTGGTATTATTGTATGGATTTGCATTTGATACCAACATGAACACCCCGAGATTCTGAGTGTTTTCAAAGAGGCACGGAGGTATGGTATCGCTCAAGTTATTGAAAGACAAGTCGAGAACTTGAAGGTATGTAGCATAGCAGAGGGAGGTTGGAATTGATCCACTCAAATGATTGTTTGAAACAGAGAAGAAAATGAGATTTGAGAGGTAGTTTCCAATGTTGAAGGGAATGGGCTCGTTGAACTTGTTGTTTGAGTAGTCTACGTACAAAGCTCGTTCGTGAGGCAGGGGAAGCTCGCCACTGAGCTGATTCGAGTGCAAGTCTAGAACTTGAAGAGAATCAGGAATTCTGTAAGGCCTCTGTAGATCCACCAATTGATTATTGGAGACATTGAGTTGCCAAAATTCTCCACCACCAATTTCCCAAATCCAGTTTGGAATTTCCCCTCCAATTCTGTTGTTTGAGAGGTCCAAGAATCTCAAATTGGATTGGTTTCTCAGATTAGGGAAACTGGAAAGATTGCAAGAAACAAGGCTCAATTGGTAAAGCTGTGGAAAACTTGAGCTGATGCTGCTTGCATCAACAGACAAGTTATTGTGAGACAGATCAAGAGTTGTGAGATTGGGAAGCTTTCTGATCTTGTTGAGTTGAAAAGTGCCATTGAAGAGGTTGTTAGCAAGTGAGAGAAGTTGAAGGCTTTGGAGTTTGAAGAAAGAGTTAGGAATAGGGCCTTGAAGATGGTTGCTGCTCAAATCTAGCTCTTCCAAGTGAGAGAGAGTAAGAGAGGGAAACTCATCAACATGGCCACTGAAATTGTTGTTAGAAAGTTTAAGTTGCTGCAACAAGGGAAGGCCAAAGAGAGAGAGTGGGATGCTCCCATTGAGTGAATTGTATGCTAAGTTTAGCCTCTCTAGGTACATAAGCCTTGAAAGGGTAGATAGTTTCTCAATGGTACCTGAAAGAGACTCGTAGTCGAGCTGCAAATTTATAACACGGCCTGCAGCGTCGCATTCCACACCTTCCCACTCGCAGCAATCATTGGTTTGATTCCATTGCACTAGTTTTCTTGAAATGGAAGAATCGAACGTTAAGTTGCTCTTCAGCTCAAGTAACAGTGTTTTCTGGTGATGGAGGCATTGCTTGTATGCATCAGTCAAATTTGCAGATGAAATTAAAGAGATGGTGAGAAGATGAAGAAGCAAATAAATTAGCATTGTGATTTGTGAGTGATGATGCTCTCTATACACATCACTGGTGTATATTTTGGGCTTTAAAGCTACCACTAGAAAGACTTGGATATCTCAAGTCTTCCAAAGTTGGCCTACATGATTTAATTTTTCTTTTCTAGCTTTGGTTTTTGTTCCAACTTTCTGACTTTGAAAATATGGTGAATTTTAGGACCCAATATATTAATAATGGAAGGTTCTTTTTTTTTTTTGAACGAAGAAAATGTTTGATCACAGCAAATTAAAATTCTTGATTCAAAGTCAAGTGAAGTAGAAAGACTTGAGATATGCTAGTTTTCTCAATTGCATAATTACATATATCCATGCACCCATCTAATTCTACATCTCAACTCAGTTAGCCATCTCCAAAATGCCAATTTCTTTGCTTCAACACCTTTTTCTCATCTCTTTAACTTCAACAATTATTTGCCAAACAAATTGTGGTCATGCATACAAGTTATGCCAAGATGACCAGAAAACATTGTTACTTGAGCTGAAGAAAGACTTGATATTCGATTCTTCTGTTTCAAGAAAACTGGTGCGATGGAATGAGAGCGATGATTGTTGCGAGTGGGAAGGTGTGGGATGCGACGCTGCAGGCCATGTTGTGAGTCTGCAACTCGACAACGAAGGCATTTCAGGAGGAATTGGGAATTCATCAAGTCTTGTAAGTCTTGAGTATCTTGCCAAGTTGAACTTTGCTCACAATTCTATCAATGGGAGCATTCCCACTCTAAATCTCTCTAACTTGATTGAGTTAGATTTGAGCAGTAACCAACTCAAAGGCCCTATTTCTAACTCTTTTTTCAATCTTCAAAGTCTTGAGGTTCTCTCTCTATCTAACAACTCCTTCAATGGCACTTTTCAACTAGAAAATATTCAAAGGCTTCACAATCTCACAACTCTCAATCTTTCCCACAATAACTTGTCAATTGAAGCAGGAAGCATTAGTTCCCAACTAAAGAAGTTGAGCCTATCCTCTTGCAACCTGCAAAAATTTCCTGATTTTCTAAAACAATCCAACTTGAACTTTTTGGACCTCTCACACAACCAAATAACAGGGGAAATACCTAGTTGGATTTGGGAAATTGGAAATGGAGATCTTTATCATTTGAATCTTTCTTATAATGTCTTGAATGATCTACAAAAGCCTTACCAAATTCCCAACTTTCTCGCGGAGCTGGATTTACATTCAAACCAGCTCCGGGGTGAGTTGCCCCTGCTCCCACAAGGCGCCTCCTACGTAGATTTATCTGACAACAAGTTTGACAAGAACATTCCTCTCAACTTTGTCAGCTTCAATTTCTTTCTGATTTTCTTATCCATTGAAAACAACACCATAAGTGGATCAATTCCAACTTGCATTTGTAGTGCTGAATCCATTCAAGTTATGGACTTGTCACTCAATAACTTTAGTGGTAGCATACCTCCATGCCTTGTGGAAAGGATTCCCAATCTTCAAATGTTGAATCTTAGGAGAAACAACATAAGTGGTGAAATCCCAGATAAATTTCCCACCAATTGTGGCATGAGGATCTTGGAACTCAGCAACAATAACTTAGGAGGGAATTTTCCAAAGTCCCTTGCAAATTGCAAATCATTGTGGTGGGTGAGTGTTGGAGAGAACAACATCCGAGGTAGTTTCCCGTGCATGTTGCCATCAAGATTGAAATATTTGATGTTGCGTTCCAACAGTTTCTACGGAGAGGTGCGATGTGGTGAAAGCTGGCCAAATCTTCAGATCATCGACATAGCTTCCAATAATTTCAGTGGAGATCTGCATCACGTAAGCTTCTCAGCCTGGAACAAAGTGATGCCACAGAGTGATGCAGATATGAAACACCAAAAGTCCGGCATGAATGTTGTACGTCCCGACTTATATTACTCGACTCGGGTGACTTTAACTGCCAGAGGCTCGCAGTGGGAGTTGGGTTGGATATTGCCAATGTTTGCAGCTGTTGATTTCTCTGACAATAATTTCCATGGAGAGATACCAGAAGCAATAGGTGATCTGATCATGCTTCGTTATCTCAACTTATCCCGCAACGCCCTCACAGGCAGAATCCCAAAATCATTGGGTAACACGTCGCTACTTGAAGCACTTGATCTCTCAGTAAACCAGCTAAGTGAGAAGATTCCAGTGGAGCTTGAAAATTTGACATTTCTTTCGTACTTGAATCTATCCTACAATAAGCTGGTGGGAAAGATCCCAAGTGGTAATCAGTTTGCAACATTTTCGAATGATTCATATATAGGAAACACAGGGTTATGCGGTGTTCCTCTCAGCATAAGCTGCAGCAATCATAGTGGAGATGATTCACCAAAACTTGAAAGCATGCAGCCAAATGGAAAGACGAAGATGGAGTGGTATTCTATATATTTAATCATTTTAGCTTTCATTTACTTTTAGGTACAATATTAGGCTTGAAGAAATTATGAAGAGGCTACTAACTAATTAATGATTGTATTGTGTTTTCCACAATTTTCTTTTTCCTTCTTTATAAAGGAAAGTGAGTCGCACAAGCTTCAAAATTATTGCAAGAGAAATCAGCTTTAATCAATCTATTATTAAAGCATAATAATTAAAACCGAAGAAAAAATAATTTCAACATATTTACATACATTGTCGCTAATGGACCCACCTCTTTTAATTTCATTTTAATTGATCTATTAGTCACTATTATCACTTTTTCTAATTTCTGTGTATGTGGAAATTACTAATAGTGAAAGATGGTTTTGTCTCATTAGCAACTACCCCATAAATACGCTTAATGTGGAGACCAATTCAAAATTGTAATGCTTGAATTTAAGCTACGGATTGATTGGCTGAGCTTATCCAAATCAGTTCTATCATTTCCTTCCAATCCCAATCATGTAGGCCTACTTGTGGAATTTACAAAATATAGATTTATCCTAGTTTCAAAACATTAGGAAAATAACACACTTAAGCCTGTGATAAATTAATCTAGTATTAGTTCAGACAATTGATCGAACACCTTCAGTTCACTTTCTCCTTCGGCAGCTGAATCAGTAATCAGTCTGGTCTTGAAAGACTAATTCAACGGTATTCATTAGCTAACAAAATCCCAGCAGTGAGATGATACGCTCACTCAATAACTAATCTAGCCTACTCAATTTGTTTTCACACTTTACACAAATGATTTGAATTATTAAACTGTTTTATTTTGAATAATAAGATCAACTCATTCCTGAGTTGAAACAACAAGGTTTTTTTATGGTGAAGGCATTGGGTATTATAAGAATGAGTAATGAAAACGAAGGAGGCAAGTATAGATGAATAACAACTTTGGAAGCATTGTGTGAGTGTGTTGTGAACAAAATTGCTGCAATCAGATTTGTACGTAGCTTTATATTGCCATGGAAAGTCTTATTAAGAAAGACTAATTAATATTAATATTTAATTCAATAACTAATAGGAGTATTGTTTTTAGTGTCAATATATAAAAATACCCACTTTCATATAGTAAAAATAAATTTTACCCACTAAGATAAAAATATAAAATTTTACCCACTTTTTGGGCGAAAAGACTAAAATACCCCTCCTTAAATATTTGCAATTTTCCAAAAATAATCCTCACTTTCTCTCATCTTTTTTTTTCCCGGTCCAGAGCACCTCTCTCCTCTTTTCTCTTCTCTTTTTTCTTTTCTCTCTCTCTCCTCTTTTCTCTCTATCTCTCCCCTCTTTTCTCTCTCGCCTCCAATTCTTCCAAATTGGCTTTCTCCAGCAGCCTCAAGCTTAGAAGCGGAGCTCCGGCAGGCTTCCGACGGCCAACACCGCCGTGAAAGAATGAGCGACGGCCAACCGTGCCGCGTCTCTTCTCCCGCGGTGGCCGCCGCCTTGTACCAGCGAAGGTCCGATGCAGCCGCCGCCGCTCTCTCTCTCTCTCTCTCATCGCAGATCTCTCCCTCTCGATCTGTTCTGCCACCGCCGCCTTGGACCGGCGAAGGTCCGATGCGTGGTTCTGCTGCGAAGATCCGGTCGTCATCTTGGGCAGAATCGTCGACGACCGCATGGTTCTGTTGTCGCTGGGGTTGGTCACCGTGATGGCGCTGGTGTTCACTCACGTCGGGTTGAATGTCCTCGTCGCCTTGATTGTGGCGCTGGTGGCGTGCAGGGGCACGGAGGATTTGTTCTTGGATGAGAGCGACGCCGCCGAGGGCGGCTTGCTTTCGGTGGTGTGTTGAGGTTTTGAGCCCTAGATTTTGAATTTGGGGGAATTCTTTGGTTGTGATTTTTTTTTATGCCATCAACAATTGTTGTATTGAATTTCATGGTGTTTGTAGCAATTCTTGGTTTGAAATTTGAGTTATTCATTTTTATTGTATCCAACTTCCAATCATTTTTTTTAGTTATCAATTTTTTTATTTGAGTTATTCATGTTCATATTTTAGTGGTGGATCGACGGATTAATTTTTTTTATCCGAATCAAGTTGATCGTTCAGTTATTTCAATTCGGTTAAAAAAACTAGTACTTTTTTTTTTCAATTTAATTGTTTAAATCCAATGAAGAAATTGATGAAAATCATGCAATTTTGTACAAATGTTCTTGAATTCACAACCAAGTTTATGAATTCACAACTGAATTATCGGCGTTGGTTGTGAATTCACAATTGAAATAGTGTTGATTGTGAATTCAAGTTTTATTGGTTGTGAATTCACAACTTGAAAAAATGTTGGTTGTGAATTCAAGCGAATTCACAACTAACACTATTTATAGTTGTGAATTCAAACTTTAAAACTTGAATTCACAACCAATACTTGTTATTCAGTTGTGAATTCGAGTTTTAAAGCTTGAATTCACAACCAAAATAAATTTTGGTTGTGAATTCACTGGTTGTGAATTCGTGGGCATTTGTAAAATTTTTATATGTAAGGGTAAAATGGTAAATGTGGGTATTTTTTTAAGTTTTTATATTAGTGGGTAAAATTTATTTTTACTATATAAAAGTGGCTATTTTCAAAATCCACTCTTGTTTTTATTAGTTTATTTCGATATTATCCTATCTAGCTACATCAAAATTTCAAAGTCTGGGTCGTCCCACATTAATGTTAGCGCGTTGATTGACTAGTTGCTACTAAAACGAAGTAATCTTAAAGCACTCCCAACAGATCACCTAAATGCATCACTAACTCTAAATTTAGGCTAAAACAATTGAAAATGAGATAAAAAATGCATCCAGCAGATCCCCTAAATTGGATGGGGCCCACAAAAAATTTTACACCTACCTAAATTCAATCTTAAATTTACACTCACCCTAAATTTATTTTAAGCTTATAATTAGTAGGGCCCACACATAATTATTGTTTTTATGTAGAAAATAGGAGATCTGGTGTATGCATTTATAAAATTGAGATTCTAAAATTAAATAGGGAAGCTTTAGGGAGGAATATAGGAGCATAATTTTAGGATTTCTGCTGGGAGTGCTCTTATGTCCATATATTCCACATGTAGGCCAATGCAAGAAATGGTAGAAAGATTTCAACACAATTTTTTATATATATATATTTTTTTTTTCATAATCTTTTAGTTAAATGTAGCATCTCGTTTTATAGTGCGGTACATTTTGTAATACAAAATCAAATTATTTTAGCTTTTTTTTATAGTGCACTATACATTGTAAAGAAGCCTACACTTTTCGATGTGAGACTTAATTCAAAATCAAATTAACGTAGCTTCTCTTTTTATGTTACACTGCACATTATAATTGTAATTTTTAATTTCTATTCTTTTTATTTTAGTTATTATAATTTTCAATTTTAAAATTCGGTATCTACTTTATTTAGAATTTGATTTTTAAATAATTAAATTAAAATCTATAATCCCCTCATTGTGAAAGGGCTTGCTGGAAGAAGAGGCCCACCCCGTTGAGCCCACAAGGGCTTTTGCGTTAAAGATGCTCTTAGAATTTCAAAGTCATTGTTTTTCAAAAAAAAAAAAAAAGAATTTCAAACATATTGCTCTTAGAATTTAATGTAGTGCAGTCGTTGTCCATATATTCTACAATTTTCCACAAATTTTGAGAATTATCAAAAAATATACAAATTTTGGCTCGTTTTGTTTTTTTCTTACTAAATATATTATTATAAAAAATTATCCAAATAATCTTTTTATTTTAAATTTTCTTCAACACAACGTCGTTTTAATTACGAAATATATTTTAAAATAATAAAAAAAATCATGTCACTCATGAATAATTGTCATCTAGCAAGTTAATTATAAAAGAATTATTTAGATAATTTTTTATAACAATATATTTCGTGGGAAAAAATAAAATGAATTAAAATTTGTGTCTTTTTTTGACAATTTTTAAAGTTTGTGAAAAAAACTAAAATTAATCAAAATTTGTGTATTTAGACTTCAGTAATCCTAAAATAAATTTACAACCAAAGAGATCGCACCATCATAGTCTAATTCCTTGTGTAGATTATGATAGCATTTCTTAACAACTTCCATTATTCTTCCAACTTCCCCTCAGGGTGCTTTATAGATGGTAGTTTAGGCACTAGCTTTCACCGAAATCTAAAGAAAACAACACTAGAAAATTTCGGAAAGGATGAACTCTGCTCGAAAGCTACTCAATTGTACTGAAGAAAGCAAGAAACACACAAACAAATGATGTGAAACTAGATTGTTCAGTCATCATAGCACAGAAGCGCAAAGCATAAAGACGAAAATGTTAGAGAATGTTGAAATCTAAATAATGTTAAAATCTTCTGCAAAACTTGAAACACTTCACATGCATTGAATCAAAATTGCTGATACCAAAAAATAAAACTTGCCTCATAAGCGTAGCTACCAGCTCGATCACTCGGTATCACACGCAGGACCCACGATGAGATCGAACGGCACCTCAAATTCGCCTTTTGGTTCTCCCTTCTTTGCTTCTTCGATTTTCTTGGCAGACTGAACTGCAGAGAAGCGAACGCGTTCTATTTCCAGTTTCTCAAGATGTGTTCCCAAACACTCTGGAATTTCTTTGAGGTTTTCACAGTTCTTAACCACGAGAATCCTGAGCTTAGGAAAGGAGTCGGTTGAGGCCTCCCAGAGAACTAGATTCGTGTTGAAAATGAGCAAGAGTTGGAGACTAGGAAAGCTGTCAAGACCAAGATTCCACAGCAGCCCAACGAATGCGTTGTCTTTCAACTTCAGGGCCTCGAGGCTTTTGATCATTGCCAACGCGGACATCTGCTGCCAACCCAGGAATGTATTAGTTAATGTCAGCCTCTTGAGATATGGCGGGAAACGATTCTGTGGAAGGAGACTGTGCAGCTCATCTTCAGATGTCTGTTCATAAGCTAAAGTACTATTCACCAACTTCAACTTTTCTAGATGAAGTAGATTTTCTAGGAACTTATTTTCAAAAACAGTGGCCACTTTGCCAGAAATCCCCAAGGTCTTGAGATTTTTAAGCCTTTTGGAGACGGCCTCGGTGCAAGATTCGGGTGACAACTTATTCAACGTATGAAGGTTCTGCCCTGCATCACCACTCCATTTACTGTCTAGGACAATGGCTGCTCTTGTCTTGAGATACCTCAAACGCGCCATATTCCACATATTTGCTTTCATTGTAATAGAACGAGTCTTGGTCTCAATTACAAGGGATTGTAGGTTCCGTAGCTGGGTGATTGGTTCCGGAATAATTTTCAGAGTTTCAATATATAGGGTGAGGTACCTGAGATGAATTAGTTTGGTAATCTTTGCTGGAAAATGGTTGAATATGATGCACCTGGACTCCAGAATCCTAAGCTTTTTGAAGCCGTCTGGTATAACTGATATGTATTGTGGCTCCAACTTGACAGGCTGCTCGTAGAAACACAAAAACGAACGAACGTGTGGTCCACATGGGTTTTCCTCGAGGAACTTAGACAGACCAGAGCGGAAACAAAGACGATGAGAGTCTTTTATCTCAGAAACTGGAGCTTCAAGTGTTCCTGTCTTGGATGTTTTAATCTCGTGACATAAATTCTCGTCCTTGGATATCTTTATGCAGAATGCACGTACCATATCATGAACCCGGCACGTTTTAACTTTGCCCATGTGATTTCTTTTCTCGGCCTTTAACAAGTTCCTGCAAATGAGATCATTCATATTATCTTCAGCGCTTTCCTCCAAGCTTCTGCCATTTCTGGGAAGTACAAATCCTTCTGAAATCCACAGCCCGCACAACATCTTAGCTGGAATCTCATAATCTTCTGGAAATACGGCCAAGAAAACAAAACATTCTCTCAAGTCATCTGGCAACCTTTGGTAGCTCAACTCTATAAATTCTCTTATGTGCTGCGACATCGTCTCCCATTCACTTGCAGCTATGGATCGAACGGTGCTCAATTGTGGCAGGCAGTCTTCCAAACCAAACACTTCATATTGTAGGAACTTGAGATTGTGGGGAGGTTTGTAAACCCGAGATTTCTCTGCTACGTCTGTTTCTCGGGTGGTGATGAGGACTTTGCCCTTCGCATTGTCTACTGGCAGTGCCTCCTTGATCTGGTTCCATGCAACTACACTCCGCACGTCGTCCAAGACTAACAAGAATTTCTCTTTCTTTAAACACGCGCGAACTATTTGAGCCAAGTCGTTCAAGTTGAGGCTGGATGTGTCTCGGCTGGGGAATAATTTTTTCAGAATTTGGAGGAACACATCCCTGGTGTCGAACACTTGAGAGATGTTAACCCAAATACGAATGGGGAAATGATAACCGATTTCATCGCTCTGATAAATCTTCCGTGCCAATGTAGTCTTCCCCTGTCCAGGCATGCCCATGATGGAGATAACGTCGAGCTTATCTGTTTTTTCCTTGAGATAGCCAGTAATGGTAGCTTCCTCCTTGTCAAATCCTACTACTTTGTTTTGCCTGATTGGTGTATCCTGTGTGAATGTTACAAAAATTAAGCTTGGGCGCCAACACCAATTTAATATGGAAACGAACATGGGATACGCTGTATCATGCAAGCCGAATCCAAGGTGATAAGATTTTTTGCATGTATAGAAAATAATTTATAACTCTCGTAAGCAAAATTTATAGATGTTTTAAGTTTTCTTGATGTGTGGTTATTGAATATAAGTAGATCGATGTTGCACAATCACAAATTCACAATGATGTACTTAATAGAAAGGGTTCATGGTAAAACATACTTCATTTGGAAAAAACAAAGATCAAATATAGCACCAAATATACAACATTTTTTTTTGAATTGACAAGCATGCCCTTAATCATCAAACAACGGAATTGCTGATTTATGGAGAATACTGTTCATGACTTGTGTATATAATCTAACCATTTAGAACATCTATATATTCGCATTTTAACCATGGTACCTAAATGTATAGATAATCACACTGCATAAAATTTTCTTGCGATTGAGGGACCTAAATGTATAGATAATCATACTGCATAAAATTTTCTTGCGATTGAGGCATAGCATGTTGGAAATTCATATGAATAATTAACATTACTTTTTGTCAAACAAACGATCACGTTATGCTTGCCCACACTGGGTCGGTGATCGGTTCTGTTCCAAATAATAGGGTAAAACTTGCCATGTTTCAGAATTAATAGTATGAGAATGTGTATTTACCCCTTTTGATGAATCTTGGACGCCTCGAGATTTGAAATCAAATGTAGCAAACTTATCAAGCAATGGTTTGATTCTGTCTTCTCTAATAGATTTCATCTCCTTGGCGATAGCATTGATCAAGCATGTGTCTATGGTGTCCTCCACCATGTACACCGCATCCCTCATCTGCCTCTCCACTAAAATCAACGGATCTTCCTTTTGCTTCGTCTCCGCCGCCATCTGCTTGAGGAAACCCTTGAGTAAAACCAGGTCGCTCTTCAACTGCTTCAACGTTTAAATACAAAAACTTTTAAACTAATTTTGTTAATCTCCTTCGATAGCAAGACGTTCCTCCTTTTATTACTAGATAGAGTCATATAGATATAGGTTACCTAAGCATCAATAATTAATATTTACCTTTTTTAACTAAATATGTTTTATTCATTTAATTAATATTTACTTTTTTTTTACTCAATGTATAATTTTTTTTTTCCAAGTAAGGAAAATCATCTTCATGATTTCGGCAGATTCGTTACCTTAGTGAACGCGAACACCTTCAATTCACGGCTGCAAATTTCCATTCTCACAAGCTCTTGTTATAGCAACAGATTTATACTTATATTTTGTGGTTGGAATCAATAATTTGTTGCCTTTCGTTTACTCATAGCAATTGACGGCCAAAAAAAATTCCATTCATGACAAAAGCCAACTCTATATAAAGGGTAAGCAAGAATCGTAGAAAGTTTCATCTTCGTTTTTTTAATTTGGCGGTATTGGCTGGTGAGCTTCACTCTTCATGATGGCTAGAAATTAGTTTATAAGTTGTGCACATCACTTGCTCGACGAATTGCTTGAGAGAATTTCTCTTTATGTTTTATCTTGCTTTCTACGAATTTTTTTTTTTTTTTTTTGTGTTCCTGATTAAGCTTCTTGTTTATGATTGCAGTGGAATAATTGATTGAACATATTTCTTAGTAATGGAGTTGTTGAGAGTAGTAATCGCAGATGTCATAATTGTGTCATCGCAACTCCTCCCTCTGCATGCGGCGGCTGGTGGTTTGCCCCCAACAAAGCAGAGAATTTGACAGCAACTTATTTGGATAATCAGAAGCTGATTCTCAATGCGCAGACGGCCACCATTGAAGGCCTTCCTCTGCTCACAGCCTGTCAATCACACGCACTCAAAGAAAGCAGGTATATTTGAAAGGGAAAATTGCCTTGCACGCAACCTTTGAAATTTGAAATAAAATACACCAAGTTTTAATTTTTCCCCAATTTAAAAATCCCCCTAAATTTAAAACTTTGGAGTTCAATATGAAAATAAAATTTTCTCTCGCAATCAAACATTAATTCACGAAAAAAAAATATTAATTTTTACTCACAAACTTTTAAATTTGAAATAAAATACACTAAATTTTAAACTATTACAATATATTTTCATTTTATTGTGAATTAAATTTTGACTGCGAGCGAAGCTTTATTTTAATATTGAATTGTTGACTTGCGAAGTTCATTAAATGCATTATATCTACGAGTTATCATTAAGCATACCAATATAATCTATGATTATCAATAGGAATTGCTTATGATTATCTATGAGAGATGAGAAACCTTGACCGCAAATAGGAACTGTTACTTTTAAAGTGTTTAGTACATGCTTATGAACTATCGTCGTTTGTGGAGGGTCATCTCCATGCTTCCATGTTTGTATGCTTAATAAAATCTCTCACTTTCCTCAAAAAAAGAAAAAGAAAAGTAATGCTTATATATGATTATTAATAGGAATTGCTTTAATTTGAATTTGAGGTTGTTTTGATGAAATTTGCCGTATTTTAACAAATTATTTGGTTAGTTAGTTTTGATGAAATTTTAATATTTGAAAAATAATTTTACCAAGTAGTTATAATAACAAAATTCGGTTATATCATGAGCATGTCTACCATTAGGTGACTTTTCTCTTGTGCTCATCATTTGCCTTCTTGTGAACTCTACATTTTTTTCATTCATAATTTTGGGTTTTTTGTTGTATTGTGTTTCTACTTCAAAAAAGCTTTATGCCTCTCCAAATTCCAAAGCGTTTAGTTTTGATTTTCTTTTTATTTGTATTGTATTGTATATGTTTCATCTTCTATTGTTGTTAAAAGTGAATGGTCGTTTAGTAATAGTTCTCATTTTCATTCCACTGCACCAGTTTCGTTTCTGATGGTGAAGACACTGGCTATAGGAATGAGTCAAAATTAAAGAGGAGAGTACTATAGAAATGAAGAAAAAACTTGGTTAACATTGTGATCAAGAGTTTGATGATTCAAATGTGAAGCAATAATGTTGTGAAAATCTCTTATTTAACCCATTGTTTTTTGTTTATACATTGGAATCAGACAGCTACTTGAAACCCTAAATTCTCAATATTTTCTTCATAAATAAATTTTATATGTGCAAAAATCATCATCAAGGTTGAAATTTGCAAGGTCTTGTGAAAAGGACAAAAAAAAATGCAACTATAAAATAGTAGGAGACCAATTACCTCATAAGTGTACACGTGATTATAAAAATTGTATCATCAAAATGATATGCAAAAAACCTAAAAACTTGAATAAATCACGCGGTCCTAAACATCTTCTTCAACTGTTTTTTTAGACAAAAACACATACAAGCAAAATTAAAGAAACCAAATAGCAATTAATGCCAACACTATTGTCTTCTCACTTGATTCCTCAGTGCTACTCTTCTTGCATGTCTTCTTCTTCTCCTTCTTCTGATTCTAGCATCGCATATATCTTCAAACACCTCTTCCACTTTTCCAAAGTATTTTCCTCTGAAGCTTCGGCAGAACAAAAGTAGCCACACAATGATTCCTAAGCCCACAACATATCCAAGCGCAGCAGATACGTATTCCCACTCGATCTCCCTCTTCTCTTCCCCATTTTCATCTTCTTGTGGCCACAAATGATCGCTGCCATCAGTAGGACTGCAGCTTATGTTGAGATTGAAACCACACAACCCCGGATTCCCTTTGAAGGAATCAGCTGAAAATGTTTGAAACTGACGGCTATTTGGAATCATCCCGACCAGCTTATTGTAGGAGAGATTCAAGACTGAAAGGAATGAGAGCCCTCCAAGCTCCACCGGTATTGGCCCGGTGAGTCGGTTTCCAGAGAGGTCGAGTGATTCGAGATTCCTCAACTTACCAAATGAGTTTGGGATGCTTCCATTGAGGGCATTGTGGGAGAGGTTGAGCTGATGAAGTGAGGTAAGATCACCAATTGCATTTGGTATCTCTCCTTCAAAATTATTGCAAGAGAAATCAATGATGCCAGAGTCTGCCCAAATCTTATCAAGCTGACGGGTTACCCCTTTAATGGTTAATGTTATGACAGAGCTCAACAATTCGAAGTAAGTGACTTCGTCGAATTGTTCACGATAACCTGACACCATTGAACTCCAACTAGAGAAGTTTATTGATTCCAGAGATCCACTGAAATTATTTGAAGATATATCCACAATTTGAAGTTCTGGCCAACTCGTCTGACATGTGACTTCTCCATGGAATTTGTTGGAGCTCAAAACAAGACCACGCAATCGCAACTTGGATGATAGCATGCATGGGAAAGTGTCGTTGATGTTGTTGTTCCCAACATTCATTAACTGCAACCCAAAACATCTTTCAAGGGACTTTGGGATCTTCCCTTCTAAAGTATTATTGTTAAGATCCAAATATCCAAGTTGACAATCCTGAGGAAAATTATCTGGAATGCTACTGTTGATGTTGTTTCGCCCCAAATTGATCACTCCAATGTTTAGCTCAATTAGGCAAGGGGGTATGCCGCCACTTAATATATTGCCAGACAAGTCAAGCAAAGAGAGTTGTGTGGCAGTGCAAAGGGAGGTTGGAATGGATCCATTTAAACTGTTATTAGCAAGAGATATGGACGAGAGTTGAGACGAAGGTGGAATGGGCAGGTGCAACTCACCCTTGAGCTGGTTAGAATGCAAGTATAGCCGTTCAAGAGAAGTAGGGATATGGTAAGGCTTTTGCAGATGTGTTAGAAGATTGAAAGAGAGGTTCAAATACTGAAGCTGTGTTCCCCAAATCCAATTAGGTATCTCCCCACCAATCCGATTGTCCGAGAGTACCAATTTTTCCATATCTAAATTTTTGATGAAATTAGGAAAATGGGACAAGTTACATGAACCTAGTCCTAACCCTTTTAGTTGGAGACTTCCATATGAAGTTGAATTGACGTTGCCAACATATACCGACAATCTATTGTAAGATAGACCAAGTCGTGTAAGATTGGAAAGACTTCGAAAGTTGTCCAGTTGGAAAGTGCCACTAAATTGATTGTAGCTAAGATAAAGTTCCAACAATGAAGGGAGAGCAAAGAGAGAGTGGGGAATATTACCAGAGAATGAATTACTCCTCAAATCTAAATAAACAAGATGGGAAAGACCTTCAAACTCAGTAGAAGAAAGTGAGCCTGTGAATGAATTACCTGACAAATCGAGACGAATCAGGTTGGTTAGGTTAGCAAAGGTGGATGGAATCGAACCCTTCAAACCGCAGTTAGCAAGAGTCAAGGTGGTCAAACTTGGAAAATTGGCAAACAAGTCTGGAAGTTCTGATCCAAGATGGTTAAAATCTAGTTGAAGGATGGAAAGGGAATGGAGTTGCCCAAAGGACTTAGCTAAAGGCCCAGACAAACCACATTCACGGCAGCTCAAGGTGGTGAGGTTGGGTAAATATGATGATATAATGTGGCTCCATTTTCTCCTCTCTTGAGAGGAAGTAACATTGACACCATCAAGATAGAGCTCTCGAAGCCCTGTTAAATTTTGGATAAGCATCTCCAGTTTCACAGAATTTGTAGAATCATAGGACATATCGAGACTAACCAACCTCCTCAAGGAAGAAATTTCAGGTGGAACCTGCCCAGCAAATCCAACAGCTGACAAATTCAAGTGTGTCAAATAGGTGAGATTGTGAATACCTCTTGGAATGGGAGTGTAGAAATAATTGTAGGCTAGATTTAGCTTCTGCAGATGCACAAGTTTGAAGAGACTCGATGAATCCTCGATTCCACCAGAAATGGACTCACGATCGAGCTGCAAACTAACGACGTAGCCAGCAGCATCACATTCCACACCGGGCCACTTGCAGCACTCATCCGTTTCATTCCATCGCACCAATTTTGTTGAAAGAGGAGATTCGAAACTCAACTCATCCTTGAGTTGAAGCAACAAGATTTTCTGATGGTGAAGACATTGGGTATTATAAGAATGAGTAGTGAAAATGAAGGAGGAAATTAGTGTAGAAATGACGAAGAACAACTTTGGAAGCATTGTGATGAAGAGGCTATTAATTGATAGTATTGTGATTTGTGTTTTCTACAAACTTGTGCAAGTGGCTTTAAATAAGCCACTAGAAAGACTATTGCACTTATAAAGTACTCCTTCCGTCCCACTAGACTTGGCACACTTGCCTTTTTTGTTTGTCCCACTAGAATTGACACTTTCCTAAAATAGTATGTGGTCCCTACTTTCTCTACTCACATAAAATAAGTGGACCCTACCTACTTTACACTTTTAACCCTTTATTCTTAATCTCCGTGCCAACTCAAAAGTGCCAAGTCTAGTGGGACGGAGGGAGTATCTATTACTCCCTCCGTCCCACTATTTTAGTCCCCTTCCAGTTTTCACACATATTAAGAAAATGCATTTAATTTTTATATTTTTATCTTTTATACCCTTATTTATTATTTCCACACACCCTTTTCACATTTAAGTGAAGCATTAAATAAGGTTAATTTAGTAAAAACAATACTTTTATATAGTATTAATTAGAAAAGTGGACTATCTTTTTGGGACATCTCAAAATGGAATAAGGGACTAAAATGGTGGGACGGAGGGAGTACTATATAATTAATTTAGTGCGAGCTTTTTAGCAACTTTCATTTGTTCAATTGTTCTAGGAGGTCGATGAGTTGATTTGTTAATTAATGCAATAAGCTTGAATGGACCATAGGTAGTTTTATCTCATAGCATCACTCAAAATATGAAATAAATAATTACTAAAAATTAATCAGTTATTTGCAAGAGTTTGCTATGTAATAAAAGTCGTTATTGTATTAGGATTAGGGGTGTCAATTGGCGGATTTTACCCGGACTGATCTGGAATCGTTCATTACCCGTTGAGCTATAAAGTAACGGTTCTGATTTTGATTCCGATTCTAGACCCGACCTAGAACCTAACCGGTCTAGACCCAATTCGACCCGTTTGTTTCGGGTCCTATCCGACCCGTAATTTTTTATTTTTTTATTTTAAATTTCGAGTCGTACCCGTATGGGTTCACCGTTCACACTTCTTTGTCAAATTGAGGGCAACGGTAATGAGAGAGTGAGGGTTTCACCATGGCTGTTTTGGATTCGTAGGCCTTTTTGGGTTTGGGTAATGGGTATTATTAGGCCCACGGGTAATTAACCTACCCGGACCATTTTATTTTGTCATTTAATGGTTCGGTTCGGTCCGGGTCCAATAAGCCATGAGTCGGTTATGGATTTGGAACTGTAATAATTTTAATGGTTCCGGTCCGGGTAAAATTCGCCCATTGACATCCCTAATTAGGATTACATAGTGTAGCTGATAGTTTGTCCACATATTCCACAAGTAGGCCAATCCGCGTAACGATTTTTTGTAACTAGTAATCGTAAATATAGAGAAAAGACAAAAAAAGTGGGCAATAGAAGAAATTGCCATAGATATGCTTGTGGATGTGGTGAGAGGAAGACTTCGTTTTTTTCTAAACCGATGGAGAAGGAAAGACTAAATGGTTGACATGGAAGACTTCATCTCTCTTGGTCCATAATTTTTAGGTACGGAGTGAGTAATAATTTAGTTCATAATTGGTGTCTCATTTTGTACTTATGAAATTAGGTACGGAGTGAGTAATAATTTAGTTTGTCTCATTTTGTACTTATGAACTAATCGTGGACTAAAAAGTTCCATCTCTAATAAACCATGTAGACTTGTAGGCAATTTATTGATTCTTTGATGAGAAAGAAATTAGTGCATGCAACGATTTTTTGCAAAATATATACTCTTTTTTATTAATTTAATCGTTATCGTACATTGATTTTTAAATTACAATAATTTGTTTTTTCACAATAATTAATCTCTTTGTGATTGGTTTAGTCTTTCTCTATTTTGTGAGGTTAATTTTAAAATACGGATTGTGACATAAGCCTACAGCCAACCTGTGGAATTTATTGAAGAAAAAAAACAAAACCCAATGAAAATTTTAGTAATTAATGAATTTAAGTTTTTGGACTTCACATATATTTGGTGGTTATTTTCCTAATGTTTTCAAATTAGGATAAATCTATATTTTATAAATTCCAGTAGACCTACATGCATGATTGGGATTGGAAGAAAATGATAGAACTGATATGTGGCTTTAACGTGGGCTACATTGCGTTGACTTGATACTCTTCTAAGTCCTAACTATGAATTATTTGGAAAAAGCTTATAAGCTCCACCAATCAATCCTTGGGCTAAATTCTAGCATTTGAATTTTGAATTGGTCTCCACCTTAAAAGTGTTAATGGGGTTATAGTTGCTAATCAGACAAAACCATCTTTCACTATTTAATTTGTAATTTCCACATACACTGATGCACAACTTTTCCTTTTCTTTTTCTTTTATTTTTCTATTCAGATATTGATAAGTGAAATATTTTGGTCGATAAGAATTTTCCGAAACCATTTTATACTCAATCCTAAAGATAAGTAAGATAAATAAAAAATAATAATTAAATTATGCTCTTGTCATTAATTAGCGAATTCAAGAGTAAATTCAGGACAAATTTTATTATTGGAATTTGCCTCCTAAATAGGGAAATTCAGGACCAGTAACAAGTTTTGTTGTCAATTATGTTATTTAAAGAGTAATTAACAACTAAACTTGTGAAAAAAATATATGAACGTATATTTCAGTTGCAATTTTTACCAGAGTTTGACTTTCAGAGAAATTAGAACTTAGTTGTCAATCATATTTTTTGGCTATAAGTCAAACTCAGGCGAAAATTGCAACTAATATATAAATTCATACTTTTTTTTTTGCTTAATTGAAAGTTCAAGAAAAAGCAGCAATTTTTACCAAAGTTCGTATGTCTTTTGGCCATAACCCTAAATTAATTTAGTGCGAGGTTTTTTTTGTTTTTTTATTTTATTTATTTGATAGACTAGCAGTACTAAATGAAGAAATTTAAAGGTCGCACCATGTACAGAAAATTCGAATCAGGCCAAGATCTTTGGCCTTGGACATTAATCCTTTACCGTTTGACCAACACACACGCATTAGTGCGAGCTTTTTAGTATAACTTTCATTTGTTCCAGGAAGTGGATGAGTTGATTTGGTAATTAATGCAACAAGCTTGGGATAAGAATGGACCATAGGTTTTTATTGGAACATTAGAACTTCATCAATTGAGAATCTAAAATTAAGTACTTAGGTTGCGTTTACTTTGATGGATAAATTTATCCATGAAAAATGATGGATAACACAAATTTATATCTTTAAATGTCTCCTTCCTTTTTCAACATTGACACAAAAGAGATGCCTCATCATTTTTCCTTCCTTATTTTCACTTCAAGGATGGATAATATTATCCCTCCATTTTTGGTGTGACAATATTATCCATCCTTGAAGTGAAAATAAGGAAAGAAAAATAGTGATGCATCTCTTTTATGTCAAATGTTGGAAAAGGGATGAGACATTTAAAGGCATAAATTTGTGTTATCCATCTTTTTCCATGGATAAATTTATCCATCAAAGTAAACGCAGCCTAAAAAAAAAAACAATTCACGGCCTGAAAAATCAAGTATTTTTATTTTTATTATTATTTTATTATTATTTTATTTTTAAAATGAAGAAATTGTTATATTTAATATAGACAATACAATAAAATAACTAAATTTATGTTTATTTTGGAAAAAAATCAATTTTTTTTCTTATTTAATAGTTTATGGCTAATCTTAATGTAGCTGCATAGCATCACTGAAAAATTAAATTTGATAGTTTCTAAAAGAAATATTTTTTTTGCAAGAGTTTGCTTAGTAATAAAAGTCGTTATTGGATTAGAATTTGAAAGTCGTTGTCTTCCACCTTATGTAATACTCCCTCCGTCCACGAAAGAACTTCCTATTTTTCTATTTCGGGACGTCCACGAAAGAACTTCCTACTTTTTCCTATTTTGGGACAATACCCCACCACTTAAAAAATACTCCCCTTTTAAGACAATTCTCACCACTCAAATAACATTAATTAAAACAACACAATAAATTATTAATACTTTTTCACAATTCCCAATACACTTTATAACTTTTTCTCCACTCTCAATACACTATACAACATTTTATTAAAACCCGTGCCACTCCCTCCTAGGAAGTTCTTTCATGGACGGAGGGAGTAAGAGTTTGCAGGAGCGTGTTAAAACTATTCTTTCTATTCTACATCGACTCGGTAATGATCCTGTCTCCAAATCCAATATACTAGTTTGGAGTAATAAAAGGTCTTTTAAGAAGATGATGGCTCATTAAATTCTAATAATTCTTCGACTATTTGCTTTATATTATATAGTCAAGAGCAGTGACGGAGCCAAAATCTTTGATCGGGTCCGACTAATAGTAGTACAAATAAAAATCAATACAACTCATTTGATTAATTACATTATAAATTAGATACTCCCTCCGTCCATGAAAAAGAGTCCCATTTGGGACTCGGCACGGGTTTTAAGAAAGTTGTTAAAGTAGGTGTAAGTGGAGAGAGAAATAAATTTATAGGGGTAGTGTTAATATGACTTTTAAAGTCCCTAATTCTCAATTAACTTTTGATGACAATTCATAATTTAAAACCAAAATTCCGGAACCAAATTCAACGAAAATTCAAGAACCACAATTCAACAAAAATCAACAAATTTCATAACAAAATTCAAGAACAAATTCATTAAAATCAACAAATTCAAGAACCAAATTCAGATATCCAAGAACGAAATTCAAGACCAAAATCAACAAATTCAAGAACTAAATTCACTAAATAAGATTCCACAATCAAATTCCAAGCAAGATCGAAATTCAAAATTTCTAAAATCAAATTAACAAAACAAAAATTAAAATTTCTCACAAACCCAAAATTAATCAGATCCCAAACCCAGAGAGAATCCGAAACTCGAGGGGGTGGTCGATGGCGCTATGGTGGAGGTGGAGGGGACGACGACGCTGAACTCAGAGGCAGTGGAGGCAGGGAATCGCGCCGCCATTGCAGGAGCTCTTCAAGGGTTTCGATCCGAATGAGCTCGAAGAGTTGAGGTGGCGCTAGGTGGAGGTCGAGGGGATGAGTGAGGCGGTGCTTTCAGACGATGGGCTCGGCGGCGGCTGTCCGACCAGTAACGGAGAAGTGATTGGGCTCTGCAGCGGTGGCCTTCTGGTCGTGGCGCTCAGGGAAGCGGTGAGAGAGAGAGAGATGAAGCTAGGGGATTTAGGGTAGATTCTGAATTTTGGGGATTTAGGGCTGAGTGGTGAGAGAGAGAGATGAAGCCAGGGGAGCGGGAACTGCGGCGGCCGCAGTCCTCGCTGCTGTCACCTTCGCCGGCAGTAGATGAAGGCGGCGCGGCGTCTGGGGGCGGTGAGATAGGGTTTGAAGAGTTGATGGGGGCGGTGAGCCGAGGCACGGTGGCAGAGGCGACGACCTAGCTGCTGCCGGAGAGGTGAAGGGGAAGAGAGGCGTAGGTCGGGTCCGAGCCTCGTCGGAGGAGGAACCACGCCGGGGAAGAGGGGAAGGGGAAGGGGAAGAAGGGCGTAGGTTTGATGAGAGAGAAGAGAGAGAATTTTATGGTTAATTGTCTTTAATTAAGTTTAAAGTGAGGAGAGTTTTTAATTATTGAGGTGGGTCCTCAATGGCAAATGAAGTAAATACATAAAGTTATAAAGGGTATAATTGTATAAAAAGTGAAACATGACTTTTTTTTGTGGACAAAAAAAAGAGGGAAAATGGGACTCTTTTTCGTGGACGGAGGGAGTACTAATTTAATAAAGCCGTTTTATAGTACTAGCAGAGATGGCGTGCGTTTGTACATAAAAATAAATTATTTAAATGAATAAATTTTTATGAGTTATATACTTCCTCCGTCCCATAAGAGTGTATCACATATGGGATGACGCGGGTTTTAAGAAAAACTTGTAGTTAATGTATTGAGTGGAAATTAGTGGTTGTGGTTGAATTGATTGTGGGGTTATATGTAGAAATGAGTGGTTGTGGTTAAAAGGAGAAAGTGGGATCATGTCTAAAAATGGAAGTAATACACTCTTATGGGACGGACGAAAATGAAAAATGTGATACACTCATATGGGACGGGGGAGTATTTTATTTTATCATTTTAATGTTATAGAACTCATAATTTTTAATAAAAAAAAACTCATTTAAAATTTAGTATAAAAAATTAATTTTAATTAAATAAACATCACCTAATTTTGTCATCATGTTTATTTTATAGGTTTCATATTTACATTATTAATTTTAATTTCAAAGATTCGAGCAAACCATAACAGGTATAAAAGATAGAGAGAGTCCTAATGGATACTATTACTTAAATAACTATTAAAATATAAAAGATAAACCATAATATGTGTTTAGATATATTTCATGTATAATACATTAAATTACACAATTGACCTTAAATTAAGTATATATGAGGGATATAATAGGTCAATCAAATTTTGTAAAACAAGATTTAAAAATAATTACATATAATTGCATTTGCATTGGATTTTGGCAAATTGCAATTTGGATCCTCCCCTGGTCATTTTGAGTCACTCCCTAAAAACAACTCATTTTGAGTAACAATTTTTACCAAAATATTGTAGAGGCATTTATCAATAAGTATTTATTTTCCGTAAATTAACCTCGTTTTCCTGTTCAATCATTTAAAAACCTTAAATCAACATTATTTGGGTAGAGAGAAGACTTCAACGGCGACAATTCAGGAATAATTAGTCATACTGCATGTTTTAATGGCAGTCTTATTCCAAGAAAAAAAGCAAATGAGATCCTCTGTCCCAAAATATAGTGTGTACCACGTGTACCACTCTTCATTTTTTTATATTTATAAATTATTTTTTATTCAATTTTAATTTATTATGCTTTTATATAATATAAAGATAATTAACAAGGGTTCACTCATCCATTTAGGGTTTATAATAATTTTTTTATATTTATTTGAATTAATAATAGATTATTTGGGTTCATTAATTCAAAGTTAGGGTATATAATTTTTAAAATTTTAATTTTTCAATGATAAATACTAATTAGAGTTTATAATATAATAATAATTTTTATTTTTATAAAAAATAATTTATAAAACAAAGAAATGAAGAATGGTATACGTGGTACACATAATATTGTGAGACAGAGGATCCCATCTGGAAAAAAAGGTGGAAAAAATCTAAAATTTAGGACCACGTTGTGGAATTTGCTACTGAAATGAAAATGAGTTTCACACAATAAATCATTTTCGAGTGGGACAGTCATTTTATTAAAAAAAAAGTTTAGATTCTACCATTGACTTGACTTTTAAATAATCTCTGTGGCTTTTCTTCACAAATTAGAAATCTAATTCACCATGATGATTTTACCCTCGACAAATATTTGGTGTGGACATCTTCTAATTTAAATTTAATAGTGAAACAACATCGTTTCGATAGCCGTGTGGATAGTAAAATTAAGATATAGTATATTTTTAAAATTGACAAAATCAACTTCTTGCTAGAATACACGTCAGTTTTAAGGGGATGAAATTTTGGCTCGAGCAATAAATTTAACAATAGAGATAAATATAAACTAACTAACAATAAATCTATACAACCATATTATGACTAGCTATAAATAAGTCAAAAATGGATAAAATTAATTAATTTATTTTATTTTTAAAATAAAAAAATTAGTTATTTTATTTTATTATCTACATTGCAACCATTTTTTTTAAATAAAAAAAAGTGTGGAAAAAATAAAAAAAAATAGCTACAATATAGTGAAATAGCTAGCAAAATCCTCTTTTATTTAAAAAAAATTAATTGAATCAAGTTTTTTTTTTTTCTATTTGACTAATTTATGGTTAGCCATAGCATCGCTCAAAAATTAAATTTAATACTCCCTTCGTCCCAATTTTTAGGTTTATGCTTGGCAAGTTTTTAATAAATTGTTTGAGTGTGTTGTGAGTTGAATAGAGTGTTAAAGTGATTAAAGTGTTTTTAATAAGTTGTGAGTATATAGATGAAGAAGGGACCATGATAATATTTTTAAAGACCAAGACCTTAACTAATAACCATGTCACAAAATAATGTGTTACTTTTTGCCTTGATTGAATAGAAATAACAGTAACAGCTAAGCATATCGTCAAAACGAATATTAAGTAAAACTTTAGCTAGTTATAATTTATTGGACACGAATTCTCCTATCAGGTCGAGTGTATGAGTGAGACGAATTGGATCGGGTCTGGACGCGAATCTGGGCATCTACAATGTAAACAAACAAAAGGCGTCTTCGAATTTAGGTCTGCTCTGATACCATATTATCCGAATAAATAATGGCGGAGACCGATAGACATGAGAATAGGGCTAAAGGCTCCAACTGCTGACACACATATCTCAAGAATGAAAAGGCAATCAAACTTGGTTTATTTTTTCCAAAGTGACAAAGTTTGGTACCAAGCTAGAAAATGTTTGATCGCATTGGCCTACTTGATTTATATTCCACAATGATTGTGGAAAAACTTCAACCCTTGCAGCACGCGTCAACTAAACATCTAATCTCATTTCAAATTTATTATCAAAGTAACACAACACACTTTTGCAAAGAACACATCACATTCACATTCGTTACATTCTTCAATCTGTCCTACAATGAGCTGCTCGGAACTATCCCAAATGGCCGTCAATTCCTAAGATTTTCCATAGATTTCTTTGAAGGGAACAAAGAGTTATGCGTAAATATTCAATCTTATAGTTATTTAACTTTAAGTTGGTTATATAACATATTTTGTTGTTGTTTAGTTTAATTTTGATTGATGTAAAGCATATAATTAGTTTATAATATTTATGCAATTATACAAGAAAATAATGATGCATGCAATGATATTTAAAAAAAATTAAACACCCATAAAAAAACAACCATAAAAGAGTGAGATTACAGAAATCATAATATAGAGAATAAAAATATTCAAAATCATGCAAAGTAAATAAACATTCAATATACTATTTTCCAAATGTTTGAAATTAATATAAATCTATATTTTGTAAATTCCACAAATAGGCCTACATGATTGGAATTTGAAGAAAATGATAGAAGGGATATGTGGCTTTAACGTGGGCTACCAAAGTTGACTGAGGTCTTTCAAAGTTCAAAGTCCTATCTTAAGTCAACCATTTAGTCTTCTTCTCCATATATATTAGTTGCCATTTTCAATTAAGTACAAAAAAAAATGAATTTATATATTAGTTGCAATTTTTACCTGAGTTTGATTTATAGCCAAAAAAATACGAGAATTAAGCTTTAATTTCGCCGAAAATCAAACTCAAGTAAAAATTACAACTAAAATATAAATTAATGTATTTTTTTATTTAATTAAAGTTCAAGTGAAAATTGTAATTTTCACCAAAATTCATGTAACTTTTGACCATAACCCGAATTAATTAGTAGATGCTTCAGGTGTTCAATAAATCTATGCATCCCAACTACAAACTAATTAAATAGGGAAAATTTTAATATTTAATTTATTTCTTAAATAAAAAGAATTTAGTTATTTTATTGTATCGTTTACATTGTAGACATTTTTTAAATTTTTTATTTTTAATATATCTTTTTTAGATAAATAAGAAATTACAAGAAGAAACAAATAGCTACAAATGTAATTAAATTTCTTTTTATTTAAAAAAATAAATTAAATAAATCAAAATTTTGTCCATTTAACTAGTTGGTAGCTCGTCATGACGTGGCGTTCATAAAATCATTATTATAAGTGAAATAAGAGCTCCCACTACACTGCAATAGCCTTTCTAAAGGCACATATCTCATACCTGCAAGTTTGTTGAAAACACAATACAATCATCAATTAATTAATAGCCTCTTCACTATGCTTCCAAAGTTGTTCTTCATCATTTCTACACTAATTTCCTCCTTCATCTTCACTCATTCTTACACCCATTGTCTTCACCATCAGAAAATCTTGTTGCTTCAAATCAAGGATGAGCTGAGCTTCGATTCTTCTCTTTCAACAAAATTGGTGCGATGGAATGAAAGTGATGAGTGCTGCAATTGGAACGGTGTGGAATGTGATGCTGCTGGCTACGTCGTTAGTTTGCAGCTCGATAGTGAGTCCATTTATTCGGGTGGAATCGCGGATTCATCGAGTCTGTTCAGACTTATGAATTTGCAGAAGCTAAATCTAGCCTACAATGATTTCAACAACACTCTCATTCCTAAAGGTATTCACAATCTGACTTATTTGACACACTTGAATTTGTCAAATACTGAGTTTAGTGGCCAGGTTCCACTCCAACTTTCCTTCTTGAGGAGATTGGTTTGTCTCGATGTCTCCAATAATGCGTATCGGGACCCTCTAAGTCTTGAGTACCCAAATTTGGAGATGCTTGTCCAAAATCTTACAGGCCTTCGAGAGCTCTATCTTGATGGTGTGAATGTTACTTCCTCTCATGAGAGGAAAAAATGGAGCCACATTATATCATCATATTTACCCAACCTCACTGCGTTGAGCTTGAGTGGTTGTGGTTTATCTGGGCCTTTAGCTAAGTCCTTTTGGCAACTCCATTCCCTTTCCATCATTCGACTAGATTTGAACGATCTTGGAACAGAACTTCCAGACTCGTTCGCCAATTTTCCAACTTTGACCACTTTGTCTCTTTCTGGTTGCAGTTTGAAGGGTTCGATTCCATCCACCTTTGCTAACCTAACCAACCTGATTGATCTCGATTTGTCATATAACTTCTTCACAGGCTCACTTTCTTCTACGCTGTTTGAAGGTCTTTCCAATCTTGTTTATTTAGATTTGTGGAGAAATTCATTCTCTGGCAATATTCCCCACTCTCTCTTTGCTCTCCCTTCATTGTTGAGACTTGATCTTCACTACAATCGGTTTAATGGCACTTTGCAACTAGATAAATGTCAAAACCTTGCCAATCTTACACGACTTAGTCTATCTCACAATAGATTGTCTGTAGATGTTGGCAACGTTAATTCAACTTCATATGGAAGTTTCCAACTAAAAGTGTTAGGACTAGCTTCTTGTAACTTGTCCCATTTTCCTAATTTCATCAAATATTTGGATATGGAAGAAGTGAACCTCTCACACAATCGGATTGGTGGGGAGATACCTAGTTGGATTTGGGGAACACAGCTTCAGTATTTGAACCTCTCTTATAATCTTCTAACACATCTGCAAAAGCCTTACCATATCCCTGCTTCTCTTGAAGAGCTATACTTGCACTCTAACCAGCTCAAGGGTGAGTTGCACCTGCCCATTCCACCTGCGTCTCAACTCATGTACTTGTCTCTTGGTAATAACAGTTTAAATGGATCCATTCCAACCTCCCTTTGCAGTGCCACACAACTCTATTTTCTTGACTTGTCTGCCAATGAATTAAGTGGCGGCATACCCCCTTGCCTACTTGAGCGAAACATTGGAGTGATCAATTTGGGGAGAAACAACATCAGCGGTAGCATTCCAGATAATTTTCCCATGGATTGTCAACTTGGATATTTGGATCTCAACAATAATACTTTAGAAGGGAAAATCCCAAAATCCCTCAAAAGTTGCAAGTGGTTGCAGTTCATGAATGTTGGGAACAACAACATCAATGACAGTTTCCCGTGCATGCTATCATCCAAGTGGTTGCACGTTCTTGTTTTGCACTCTAACAGATTCTATGGGGAAGTAAGATGTCACAACATGAGCTGGCCACATCTCCAAATTCTTGATATATCTTCCAATCATTTCAGTGGAAATCTGGAATCAATAAACTTTTCTAGTTGGAAGACAATGATTCTACAGAGTGATGAACAATTGAGGTACGGTGTTTCCTTGTGGATTCCATTAAGCGTCACATTAACCATGAAAGGGATAAATTCAGAGTTTCACACAATTTGGTCAGAGTTTAGTACCATTGATTTCTCTTGCAATAATTTTGGAGGAGAGATACCAAATGCAATCGGTGATCTAACCTCACTTCATCAGCTCAACCTCTCCCACAATTCCCTCAAAGGAAGCATCCCAAACTCATTTGGTGAATTGAGGAACCTCGAATCTCTCGATCTCTCTGGAAACCGACTGACGGGGTTGATCCCGGTGGAGCTTGCAGGCCTCACATTCCTTTCATTCTTGAATGTGTCCTACAATAAGCTGGTTGGAGAGATCCCAAATGGCCGTCAGTTTCAAACATTTTCAGCTGATTCCTTCAAAGGAAATCCGGAGTTGTGTGGTTTCAATCTCAACATAAGCTGCAGTGATCATTTCTCACCACAAGAAGATGAAAATGAGGAAGAGAAGAGCGAGATCGAGTGGGAGTATGTATCTTCTGCGCTTGGTTATGTTGTGGGATTAGGAAGCATTGCGTGGTTACATTTGTTCAGCCGAAGCTTCAGAGAGAAGTATTTGGGTAAAGTGGAAGAGGTGTTTGAAGATATATGTGATGCCCGAGATAAGAAAAGAAGACGCGCAAGAAGAGTAGTGAGGAATCGAGTAAGGAGACAATAGTGTTGGTATTGCTATATGGCCTATGTTAGTGTGTGTTTTTGTGTAAGTTATCAATTCACAAGATGTGTAAGACTATGTAATTTATTGCTGTTTTTTTAGTTTCTGCATAACAGTTTGGTTTTAAAATGACTTGTAGTCAGGGACGGATCTAAAGGCCAGGCACTCCCAGCGGTCGCCTGGTCAATTTTTTTTATTTTTTGTTACCTATATACGTATGATTTAAAATAAAAATAAAAATATTTATATATGTTAATCTGGCCCAGTCATAATTGTGTAATTTCAAATAATTATTTCAAGATTCAACTCGTTTTCTTTATTAAAACTTTATTAGAATCATCCGGTGAAATCTCGCCCAGTCATTATTAAATTTCTAGGTCCGTCCCTGCTTACCAGCACATGCAAGCTGAATCTTCGTCCTCAGAAGAAGAAGAAAAAAAGCTCAAAATTTGCTTAGATAAAAATAAAATTGGACAGGATCGTATTGGTCATACTTTGTCATTGCAAATATATATATCAAATCTTACATAATTCCATTTTTGGGGGGTTGACTGGACAAAATATGATTCAAAGTCAAGTAAAGTAGAAAGACTTGAGATATGATAGTCTTCCCAATTGCAATGGACAAAATATATCCACCCCACCTAATTTCTTCGACATCTCAGCTCAATTTCTCATCTCCAAAATGCCAATTTCTTTGCTTCAACACCTTCTTCTCATCTCTTTAATTTCAATAATCATTTGCCTACACAAAACATTGTTACTTGAGCTGAAGAAGGACTTGAATTCAAACGTGAATAAATACTCCCTCCATCCATAAAAAAATTATCACATTGTGGATAACACGCATTTTAATAAAATGTGAATCAAGTATCAATTTCACTTTAAATAGTTCAAATTGGTCTACATTATCCCAACTAAAGAAGTTGAGCCTATCTTCCTACAACCTACAAATTGGTCTACATTTTCCCAAATTGGTCTACATTTTCCAAAGTTCGTGTATTTTTTTTTATCATAATCCCTATTAATTTCTCTTCAAGTTTAAATGATGATTCTAAATTTAGATTTAAATTCAAATATTAATCATTTTGAAAAAAAAAATACATATTCTAGAAAGTATATTTATTTATTTTGATGGGTCAGGTTTTTTAAATATTTAGGCCCAGCTCGGGTCAGGATAACCTGTATAGTGGGCCTTGGCTGGGCCCATGCTAGTGGGTTCGATTTGGTTGAGTTTGGTGGGCTTCAAGTTCATTTTGTATAGTTTTTTCTATAAGATTCTACTTTTCCGATAATACTATTTAATTAATTAAAATTTAAATATTTAAAGGAAAACACTTTAATAATTTAAATCGTTTGTGTAAAGTGTGAAAACAAATTGAGTAGGCTAGATTAGTTATTGAGTGAACTTATGAGCTCACAGCTTGGATCTTGTTAATGTTAGCTACTGAATATGGTTGAATTGGTCTTTCAAGTCAACTGCTCAAGTCTACTAGCATGGCATACTATGCAAATTTTTAAAAACGAGTTGAATTTTTTTTTTCTTTATTTGAGTGAAAAAAGAGTTGAAATTTTTTAAAAAAAGATGAGAGAATGTAATGTAGGTAAAATATAAAATACAATGCAAATCTTAAGTTCATGTGGCAAATAAAATACTCCCTCCGTCCGCCAAAAGTATTCCACAATTACTATATTTGGCGTCCGCAAAAAGTATTCCACTTTCTTTTTTAAGCCATGGTCCCACCATCCACCTTTATATTTTATCCTTACAAACACTCTTTATTTACAAAAAACCCACCCCAAATTCAATCTCAACCACACATCTCATAAAGTGGTATGACCATTTCTCCACTACATCAACATCATCACACATTTTATTAAACTCCGTGCCCGGCCAAAGTGGAATACTTTTGGCGGACGAAGGAAGTACAATGTAAAACCTTTCTCTATATATCTGTGGAATATTTGAACAAAAATATTTAATTTCTCAATAAAACCTTTCCCTATATATATCTTCAATTCCTTGATATTCTATTACATTATTAGAGAATATTTAATTATGTGAAATATGAATATATATGTAAGCGTATACATGAAATAAATTTAGTTATGAACAATTTCTTTTCTTTTTTAATACTCCTAATAATAATGTCCTAAAAAAATGGGGCACAGAAATTAAAAAAATATAGATAAAGTAAGAGAGACATAAGGTAAATGAGGAGAGAGATAGATATAGTAGTAAAAAAATAAGAGAAATATAAAGTAAATGAGAAAAGAGATAGAAAGAGTGAATAAAGTAAATTATTTTCTTTTTTAGGTTATGACATTATAAATGGGATACTTAAAAATAAAATTTGGGACGATATTATTGAAATGGAGGAAGTATGAAAGTTTTAAGCTTATTTAGTCTCCAGTTCATAGCCCCAAGGTGATGATAGTTCATAACTTACTGAAATTTATACTACATTTCCACTTGAATTGATTCTTTCACACATTGAATAAATAAACCCCAATTTGTTAGAAAAGAGAAAACTGAATGATTAAATCCCATCATATTTTCTTTTCAAATTTTTATGGCTACGTGATAATGTTATAATTTTTACTAACTTTTTAATTAGAGTCTGCAAGGGTGAAATAGTATTTTTATTAATATTTTTAATATTTTATTATATCAGAGGCTACAAAAAATAAAATTGGGGCTATGAATAGAATCACCCATTAAAATATTCAGCTCTGATTAAAATATTAGGCCCCCACCGGCCCACCCAAATATTTTGAAATTATGATGTTGTGGAATCAACTGACTATTCAAAATACCAATTCAATTTATTAATTTAATCGTACTTTTCTAGGTTGTTTACAGTTTATAATATTTTTTTCTTTCTAAGTAGTTTGCAATTAATTTAGGAATCATCAGCTCCATGTAGAAATTAGGAATCCATTTGATTTGTAAATTTTGATTAATTACATGACCATGATTGATTTTCCTTGTTCATTGATGCATCTTTGTATGTACAATAATATAATTTTTAAAGGTTTTGGGTTCGAGTCCCCTCTGATGCGGCCTTTAAATTTTTTTATTTAATATTATTGATTTATCAAATAATAATAATAATATACTTTTTACGATAACACGCACTTTAAATACAAAAGCTTTAATCTATAAAATTTAAACTAATTATGTCTCCATACACAAACATCTATGGCCCATTTTTGTTAATAGGTTACCTAAATACGTGCATCAATAATTAATATTTACCTTTTTTTTTCTTTACTCAATATTTTTTATTCTTTTTCCAAGTAAGGAAGTTTTTTTCACTTTCATGATTTCGGCAGATTCTTTACCTTGGTGAACGCGAGCACCTTCAATTCACGGCGGCAAATTTCCATTCTCACAAGCTCTTGTTATAGCAACAGATTTATCCTTATATTTTGTGGTTGGAATCAATAATTTGTTGCTTTTCGTTTACTCAAAGCAATTGACGGCAAAAAAAGTTTCCATTCATGACAAAAGCCAACTCTATATTAAGAGTAAGCAAGAATCGCAGAAAGTTTCATCTTGTTTTTTTTTTTTATTTGGCTGTATTTTCTGGTGAGCTTCACTCTTCATGATAGCTAGAAATCAATTTTTAAGTTGTGCCTATCACTTGCTCGACGAATTGCATGAGAGAATTTCTCTTTATCTTTTATCTTGCTTTCTTCAATTTTTTTTTTTGGTTCCTGATTAAGCTTCTTATTTTTTATTGCAGGTGAATAATAGATTGAACTTGAGTTCCTTTTGGAACAGATTGCTTAGTAATGGAGTTGTTGAGAGTAGTAATCGCAGTTGTCATAATTGTGTCATGGCAACTCCACCCTGCAAGCGGCTTCTGGTGGTCTTCCTCCGACACCGCCGCAACTCCGCCGTCCGTGAGCAACCACGGCGGAGCAGAATTTGCGTTGGATTCATTCGAAAACGACGAATGGGCCATGAATCTAATCGAAAACGGCAATCACCAAATGCGTGCATCACAATCTTGTTGGGTGAAGGCATACGAAAATCTATTTGGCGGCTGTACAAAGATCGCCGCCGATGAAGATTTCAAGGACAGGCTCACGTGGGATCTCAGCGATTGCTTTCAGAAGCATTCCGGCCGCCGGCCCTTCCCTTATTGCAACCCCAAATATCCCACCAAAAACTGCCTCAACCAATTAGATAAGGAAGCTCATAATGTTTTCTTGCAATACTTTCTACGGATTGATTCCATCTGCCATCAGTTGCAGTAAGTGCGTTTTGCAAAAATAGGCCAATATTTTTCGGACTTGCAAAAATAGACCATGTTATTTTAGTTTTTGGTGTTCTTGGACATTTGTTCTCAATTATTTTAAACCAAAATTTTCAGAATTCATGCGTTCAAGGATCAAACGGAGAGGTTGGTGAACGATCTGAAAAGATCCGCAGAGTATGCGGAGGATAAATTACAGAGCATCAACGAGCGTGGCGAGATTTTACTCGTAAACTCCAAACATGTTAATGCCACGTTGGCCTCAATCGATGAGCAGACTCAGCTGGTGGAAGAAAGGTCGAGAAATCTCCAAGAAAACCTGCACGTTGTCAAGGATTATACAGTGGAAGTTCATGAGCAATCCAAGGAGATTGCAGCTGCTCAAGAGGAGATGATACAAGGCCAGGCCAAGATGAGAGAGAGGCTGAATGAAGAAATGGCGATTCTTCATGATTCCTACGCTAGTTTGGGCGCCGGGATTTCCGATGTAAGAGACAAAACAGCTGAAATCGAGAGAGAGGTTGGCCGAGTGGGAGATGCTATGTTTTCAAGAATGACTAGTCTGCATAACAAAGCAGATGGCATTGAGAATTTGACAGCAACTTCTTTGGATAATCAGAAGCTGCTTCTAAACGGGCAGACGACCGCCATTAACGGCGTTCGTCTGCTCACCGCCTTTCAATCAAAGGCACTCGAAGAAAGCAGGTATATTTCAAAGGAAAAATTGTCGTAAAATACATGAAGTTTCAACGAATTCTGATTTTACACACAACCTTTGAAATTTGAAAGAAAATACGCAAAATACGCCAAAGTTTTAATTTCTCTTACTTTTTTCCCAATTTAAAATTTCCCTAAATTTAAAACTTTGTAATTCAGTACGAAAATAAAATTTTCTCTCGCGATCAAACATTAATTCACGAAAAAATAAAAATAAAATTTTAATTTTACTGACAACCTTTTAAATTTGAAATAAAATACACTAAATTTTAAACTGTTACAATATATTTTCATTTTATTGTGAATTAAGATTTGATTGCGAGCGAAGCTTTATTTTAATATTGAATTGCTGAATTGCGGAGTTCATTAAATGCATTATATCTATGAGTTATGAGCTTATGTTCAGTTGTAGTAACAACTTTTTTCAGAAAAAAAGTGGGGGAAATTTTAAATCAGAAAAATTTAAAACTTTGTGTATTTTATTTCAAATTTTAAAGGTTGTGTGCAAAATCAGAATTCGTCCAAACTTTATGTATTTTACGGCAATTTTCCCCATTTCAAATCACATAACTAGACATAGAGATAATAGAATTGGTGTATTGAGATGTAGTGTACATGCAGGGGTGCTTTGCAAGAGTTGGCCGTATTCGGGAAGAGGCAGCAAGAGGAGCTGCTCAACCGTCAAGAGGAACTGAATCGACTACATAATCAACTTGCAGCGAACTCAAAGAAAATACTAGCAACTCAGGTAATTAGATCATTCAGAGTTTAAAATTATTTAAGGCTACTATATCCAGTATTTTTCGAACTTGCAAAAGTAGTCCAATTATTTTAAGTGTTCTTAGGCCACATTTGGGTCCAATTCGGTGTTTATAGGCCACATTTTTAGGTAATTAGATCATTCATTCCATTTGTCATACATTCGTTTTGCAGGAAGCTTTTGAGTCGAAGCAGGCAGGAATACAGAAAACCTTAGACAAGTTGTTTAAGCTGCAAAAGGCGATGCAGACAGAATGGAGATCAATCGAGATCGTCATCATCTATTCACTCTTGATGCTCGTGATCTACATCTTCACGAGCACGAAACAAACCTACAACCTTAGACCACGCCTTTACCTCGGTGAGACCAATTTCCAAATTCTTTCCCATTAATCTTATCCACTCAACAAAATTGGTCGGATCTTTGCAGCATTGTGCGTCTCATTCTCAATTGAGCTATGCACGCTGTACTGGAGCTTTGAGCATCAGACTTGGATCCGGACGTCGACTAGATCAGTGTTCCTACTTCTGGCCTCCATCCAAATTGTGTATTCCATCTACACGTACAGGTTAGTTGTGGAATTAAATTAAATAAACTATGGAGTATTTTATGAGATAAAGTTGATTAAATTTGAGAATGGTGCAGAGACTATGAAATGCTGAATCATGAGATGCTTTTGAGAATAATGGAGAAGATTAATGGAATAGAAAGAAAGCAAGAAGAGAGTGATGATGAATGGTCTTCATGGATCGACGCGGATTTACCAGAAGATGTAGGGATGTTGGAGGATCCAGATTACTATATTGCAGAAACAACTTCCATTTCTAGCACATACAATCTACGTAGTCGAAATAAATACTAAGTTCTGTTTTCTTGCAAACAATATTCAAAAACTTGTGATTATACTTTTTTTGTTCTTGCTGTTTTTGTACAATGTTTTCATGCAAGATGGTTGGTTTTCAAATCTACCAAATTCTTACAGCTGCTTCATCTTTTTGTAAGCTGACGCAAGTTTTTTAGTTGATAGAATTTATATTGTTGCTGTTTTTGTAATGAGATTGTCATCTCAAAGCTGAGAGTATTTTAGTGCACACAATGCATTTGACATAAAAAATGCCAAAGATATATTCAATAAGATTATGTTTATTACAAGTCATTGTCAAGCCAAACTCTTAACATAAAAACATACAAAAAACATGCTATTTATTACAAGTCTTTGTCAGACCAAACTGTCAACATAAATCTTCAAAAACCAAACTAGCAATGCCAACACTAATGTCTCCTCACTTGATTCCTCACTACTCTTCTTGCCATTCTTCTTCTTCTGATTCTGGCATCGCATATATCTTCAAACATCTCTTCTACTTTGCCAAAGTACTTCTCTCTGAAGCTTCGGCAGAACAAAAGTAGCCACACAATGATTCCTAAGCCCACAACATATCCAACTGCAGCACATACGTATTCCCACTCGATCTCAGTACTCTTCTCTTCCCCATTTTCATCTTCTTGTGGCGCCAAATGACCACTGCCATCACTACCACTGCAGCTTATGTTGAGATTGAAACCACACAAGCCTTTGAAGGAATCAGCTGGAAATGTTTGAAACTGACGACCATTTGGGATCTCTCCAACCAGCTTATTGTAGGACAGGTTCAGGACTTGAAGAAATGTGAGCCCTGCAAGCTCCACCGGTATCAGCCCCGTCAGTCGGTTTCCAGAGAGATCGAGAGATTCGAGGTTCCTCAATTGACCAAATGTGTTTGGGATGCTTCCGTTGAGGGCATTGTGGGAGAAGTTGAGCTGATGAAGTGAGGTAAGATCACCGATTGCATTTGGTATCTCTCCTTCGAAATTATTGCAAGAGAAATCAATGGTACCAAACTCTGGCAAAATCTTATGAAACTCTAAATTTATCCCTTTCATGATTAATGTGACGCTTACTGAGTAATACAAAACTGACTTGGCTTCATCACTCTGTAGCATCATTGTCTTCCAACTAGAAAAGTTTATTGATTCCAGATTTCCATTGAAATTATTGGAAGATATATCTAGAATTTTGAGATCTGGCCAGCTCATGTTGTGACATCTTACTTCCCCATAGAATTTGTTAGAGTGCAAAACAAGAAAGCGCAACGTCGATGATAGCATGCACGGGAAACTGTCATTGATGTTATTGTTCCCTACGTTCAAGAACTTCAACACCTTGCAACTTTTAAGGGACTTTGGGATTTTCCCTCCTAAATTATTATTGTTAACATCCAAATATCGTAGCTCACAATCCATAGGAAAATTATCTGGAATGCTACCGCTGATGCTGTTTTGGCCTAGATCTAATCCTTTAATGTTTTCAAGTAGGCAGGGGGGTATGCTACCACTTAATCTATTGCCAGACAAAAAAAGATCATCAAGGTTTGTTGCACTGCAAAGGGAGGTTGGAATCGATCCACTTAAACTGTTATTAGCAAGAGACAAGTACCTGAGTTGAGACGCAGGTGGAATGTGCAGGTGCAACTCACCCTTGAGCTGGTTAGACTGCAAGAATAGGTATTCAAGAGAAGCAGGGATATGGTAAGGCTTTTGTAGATGTGTTAGAAGATTAAAAGAGAGGCCCAAATCCTGAAGTTGTGTTCCCCAAATCCAACTAGGTATCTCCCCACCAATCCGATTGTCTGAGAGATCCAGTTGTTCCATATCCAAATATTTGATGAAATTAGGAAAATGGGACAAGTTACAAGAACCTAGTCCTAACTCTTTTAGTTGTAGACTTCCATATGAAGTTGAATTAATTACGTTGCGAACATCTACCGACAATCTATTGTAAGATAGATCAAGTCGGGTTAGATTGGCAAGGTTTTGACATTTGTGAAGTTGCAAAGTGCCATTAAACTCATTTAAGTTAAGACGAAGTTCCAACAATGAAGGGAGAGCAAAGAGAGAGTGGGGAATGTTACCAGAGAACGAATTACCCCCCAAATCTAAATAAACAAGATTGGAAAGAGCTTCAAACAGCGTAGAAGAAAGTGAACCTGTGAAGCGGTTATATGACAAATCGACACGAATCAGGTTGGTTAGGTTAGCAAAGGTGGGTGGAATCGAACCCTTCAAACTGCAATCAGAAAGAGACAAAGTGGTCAAACTTGGAAAATTGGTGAACAAGTCTGGAAGTTCTGGTCCAAGATTGTTCCAATCTAGTCGAAGGATGGAAAGGGAATGGAGTTGCCAAAAGGACTTAGCTAAAGGGCCAGACAAACCACAACGTACCAAGCTCAATGTGGTGAGGTTGGGTAAATATGATGATATAATGTGGCTCCATTTTCTCCTCTCATGAGAGGAAGTAACACCGACACGATCAAGATAGAGCTCTCGAAGCCCTGTTAGATTTGAGACAAGCATCTCCAGATTTGGGTACTCAAGACTTAGAGTTCCTAGATACTCATACGAGATATCGAGACAAACCAATCTCCTCAAGAAGGAAAGTTGGAGTGGAACCTGCCCACCAAATTCAGCATTGGATAAATTCAAGTGCGTCAAATAGGTGAGATTGTGAATACCTTTCGGAATGCGAGTGTTGTTGAACTTATTGTAGGCTAGATTTAGCTTCTGCAGATGCACAAGTCTGAAGAGACTCGATGAATCCGCGATTTCACCAGAAATGGACTCATGATCGAGCTGCAAACTAACGACGTAGCCAGCTGCATCACATTCCACACCGTGCCACTTGCAGCACTCATCCGTTTCATTCCATCGCACCAATTTTGTTGAGAAAGAAGAGTCGAAGCTCAATTCATCCTTGAGTTGAAGCAACAACTTTTTCTGATGGTCAAGACAAGAATGAGTAATGAAAATGAAGGAGGAAAGTATAGAAATGAAAAACAACTTCGAAAGCATTGTGAAAACTAACTCAAACTTGCAGCTAAGGTACGTGAATGTGGCTTTAAATAAGCACTCGATTTCTTATTAAGAGACGACCACTTGAAAGACCCATTAGGAAGCGAAGAAGAAAAACAAGTGTGGAAGCGAAGAAGTGTTTGTCGGTTTAAATCTGCACTGTTTTGCATTGCGATTTCAAAGTCGTTGTCTCCCACCTTATATATATATTCCACAAGTAGGCCAATCTTGGTAACGCTTTTTCATGCTAGTAATCAAAAAAGTGGAGAATTGAAGAAATTGCCATTCATATACTTGTGGCCGTGGTCTAGACGCGTAGTAGGGGCGTAGCCAAGGGGGGGCTGAAGCCCCCTCCCAAATTTTGACTTTTTTTTTATAAAATATATATAGATATATGTTTATATTATAAAAGAAATTTGTTTTATAAAAGTTGATTAGCTTGTTATATTCTGCCATTTATAATTAATTTAAGGATAATTGTGTTATTTAAAACTATATAATCTATAAAAATATTATATACATTATTATCACTATTATGCTTGTCTTTTAATAGAAAATGCCTAAAATGGATGGAATGCCCAAAAAAAATTCGTTTGCTATTATTACTATGCTTGTCTTTTATTATTATTGATTCTAGCTTGTAATTTATTGAAAATATATAATTTATTCAAATATTGTTCGTTATTATTGTTATTATGCTTGTCTATTAATAAAAAAATGCATAAAATGTACGAAATGACAAAAAAAAAGTTTGTAATGTATTGAAATTAATTTGTAATATATTGAAACTATATAGTATATGAAAATGTTGTTCTTTATAATTACTATTATGCTCGTCTTTTAATAAAAAATATTTTAAAAATACAGAATGTCCCAAAAAATTTGTAATGTATTGAAACTAAATTGTTATATATTTAAATTATATAATCTATGAAAATGTTGTTCTTTATTATTACTATTATGCTTGTCTTTTAATAAAATAATGTCTTAAATATACGAAATGTCCAAAAAAAAAAAAAATCGGGGTCTATCGCCCCCGAACCCCCGTGTAAGTTCAGCCCTCTTCCAAATTAATTTCTGGCTCCGCCACTGAGTAGGGCTCACTAGTAAAGAAAAGAAAGCAACAATGTTAGAAAATAATCACTCGAGTCTAAATCTTGAAACTCAACCACGTTCATATTATGCACAATTTGCACAATTTACTCAACCACCTATTTGCTCCAGTATTTCACATCAACTTTTTGAGCCTCAAAAAAATTTGGGCCGTTTTTTATTTTAAGCCTAGTCCAGCTAATGTATTTTATGTATAAAACTTTTGGGTCGGGATAATTGGGGTTGGGCTAGCCAAAAAATCAGGCCGAATTCTACATTTTCATCCTCCATTTAGTTTGTCCTGTTCTATAGTATATCTAATACCCCATTCATTCGTCCATGAAAATGTCTTAATTTGTTATTTTCATCCGTCCACAAAAATATGTCCTTTGTGATTCATGATTCCACCATTTTTTTTAATTTGTGTGGCATTTTCTCTCACTAACTCTCTCTATTTATTTATTTTATTTGTTGGACCATTTATCCGCTTATTAAATAAACAACTAGCTTTTCTTAAAACTTGCGACATATTTTTGTGAAGTTGGACATAGTTAAAATATCTTTTAGTTATATCCAGATTGGACTTGATTAAAGTCAAAACTGGTCAAGCTGTGATCGGAGCCTTTCTCAATTGCTTCCGCCTTTCTCAATTATTTTTCTTGATCATGACGATTTAGGTAAGATATCTACATTTCACAAATTTAAAAGTACATATATAAATACCAAAACACGTAATCTCTTTTATAGCATAAAGAATTGTTTTCTATATTTAAATAGATCATCAACTTCGGCGCTGTCTCCTAATCTCATTCCTCATCTCTACTCTTCTCATTCTTCTTTCATGCCTTTTTCTCCTCGCTCTCTCGTAGAATATCTTATCAACAACCTCTTCTATTTTCTCGAAATATCTCTCTCTGAAGCTTCTCCGGCATAAAAGCGTCCACGCAATGCTTCCTAATCCCACAACATAACCAAACGCAGCAATCACATATTCCCACTCTATCCCCTCATCTTTCGATTCCGACGCCGTTGAACCACTTCCACGACCAGTGTCGCCGCAACTTCTGTTGAGTGGAAAACCACATAGCCCTTCGTTCCCTTCAAAGAAATCCGCGGAAAATGTTTGGAACTGACGGCCATGTGGGATCGCTCCGACAAGCCCATTGTAAGAAAGATTCAAGAATGAAAGGAACGAGAGGCGCGCGAGCTCCACCGGTATTCTTCCTCTGAGCTGGTTAGTTGATATGTCGAGAGATTCTAGCTCCGTTAACGCACCAAATGATGCAGGAATCTCTCCCGTGAGGCCGTTGTGAGACAGATTCAAGTACTTCAACGAATTCAAATCTCCTATCGAATTCGGGATCCTGCCCGTGAATCTGTTGGATGACACGTCGATGGTAGTGAAGGCCGTCAAGATCCTCACCACTTGCTGCTCCAACCCTTTCAGCGTTAACGTTATTGAATCCGTGTAAAACGAGATCCAATTATCTTGCTCTCGCACGAGCCTCTTTTCCTTCACATCCATCATCGCTTTAAACTTCCTCAGATACTCATCAGGCAAGTCGCCTGTGAATCCGTTATGGGATATGTCGAAAACTTGCAGGTTGAGGAATGGAAACCTAAATACTGGTGGAGAAATGATGCCACCAAACATGTTGGACGTCAAAATGAGGACGCGAAGGTTGGTAAGATTCTCCGTCCAAGACGGGAAGGGGCCTTGGATTCTGTTGTTTCCGATGTCCAGAACCTGCAGACTCTCACAATTTGTGAGGGATTGAGGCAATGCTCCTTCCAAGTTATTACCATTCAAGTTGAGTGATTGAAGACTACACCCTTTTGGAAATGTAGTCTGAATCATGCCGCGAAAGCGGTTTCCCTTCAAATGCAAGAACTGCAGATACCTCAAGTTTCCTAGAAACTGTGGAATTGTTCCTTCCAAACTGTTGTTTGATAGATATAACCCTAGAAGACCCTCCAAGTTCCCCATTGTTGTCTGAATAGATCCATTCAACATATTGTTTGATAGAGACAGGTATGCTAAATTCTTGCAGTTGCCAATTGATTTTGGAATTGAGCCTGAAAACTGGTTAGAAGACAAATCTAGGTAGCTGATATCTTTCAAACTTCCAATCTGATTTGGAATTTGACCAATTAAATTGTTTGAGGATAAGTCCAAGATTGTGAGAGCTTTAAGGTTGAAGAACTCAGGAGGGAGTGTGGAGTTGAGCTTGTTAGAAGCAAGGGATGCTTCTAGAAGGAACTGAAGTCCACCCAAACAACTAGGTACAACACCTCTAAGCATGTTACCACGAAGGTACAAGTACCCCAAATTACCAAGCAAGCAAAGCTGATGAGGGATGTCTCCCTGCAGTTGGTTTTCATGCAGATGCAGCCTCTGGAGCTGCTCCATTTTCCCGATTGTCGCGGGGATGAATCCGGTGAGTCGATTCATCGATAAATCCAAAGTCTGCAGAGTGTTCAAGTTTCCAATTTCGGAAGGAATCTCACCTCTGATGCTGCAGTTGGATGCTAAGAACGTGACAAGGGATGCAGATAGATTCCCAACTGAATCTGGGAGATTCCCATTCATATTCGGATTGTTCGATATCTCCAATCTCTCCAAATTCCGACAGTTTGTCAGTGAATCCAGAAATGAGAGATGTTGATTGGGAGATGTGAAATTATTCTCCCAAAGAACTAGGGTTTGCAGCTGTCTGAGATTACCCAAATTGGGGATGGCGCCGGTGAATGAGTTTCTGTTTAATTCAATAACAGTAAGCTGAGAAGCGTTGCTGATGGAGACCGGAATCTCGCCGGTGAGTCTGTTGGCATACAGACGAAGCTCGGAAAGCGAGAGGCCGAGGTTTGAAGGAAGACGGCCGGAAAACTGATTCCTTTGAAGATTCAGTATCTGCAGATTTGATAAAGTGAATAGGGAAGAAGGGATGGAACCAAACAAGAAATCGTTGAAGGCTGCAGATAGTAACGCAAGGTCTGGTAGATTACCAAGCTCTTCCGGCAATTCACCTATCATAAACTATATATATGAATTCAAATTTGGATGTAATTGCACAATTTAATTTGAGTTTTATGCATGCATGAGATACCTATCATAAACTTCAGTTTAGTGATGCCATGAGAAGTGTAGCAAAGTTTAGCTACACACACCCACACATGCAGAGTTCGAGGGTTTTTTAGGACAGCAACTTAGATTGATTTGAAAATTAGGACAAAAACTTTCGGACTTGTAAAAATAGGACACTAATTTTTTTTAGAGTAAAATAGGACACTAATTAATAAGTGTTGCATCCGCTGGACATTTTTCAACCAATTCTCGGCCGATTATCAGTCAAGAAATATCCTATTTTTACGACGCTTATTAATTAGTGTCCTATTTTACTCTAAAAAAATTAGTGTCCTATTTTTACAAATCCGAAAGTTTTTGTCATAATTTCCAAATCAACATAAGTTACTATCCTAAAAAATCCCCTGACTCCACACATGCATCTATATACTTATTGTGACTAGCCAAAGCCAGAAAGAACATACAATGTAGTACGTGTTATTGATCGTTGGCTTGATTAAAATATATTTGTTTTTTTAGCAGAGAGTGTGCATTACACACAATCCATGAACTTCACATTAATAAATTATTATTAGAGTTGAATAATTGTATTAAATTTCACAAATAGAGTAATTAATTAATATCAAAATATTTGAAAATTGATTCTTTTCATGGTTAATATAAATCGAAGATAGATTTTTAATATATTTAATGAATTAATATATTGTTATTTTTTAGATCTAATTTTTCTTCTTTTAGTAGAAAAGTAAAGCGAATCCACAAATATATTTTTCAATATGACAATGAAAGATTAGTTTAATTACAGTTAATGAATTTATGTTTCTTATTCAATGTATATATATAATTTAAAGAATGAAAAATTAAGATAATGATATATAGCATGAAATCTAAATGTATTTTGTGCCCAAAACACTTTATATTTTTCACTACAAAAAAAAAAAGTTTTTATTAATGAGATGAGGATTGGTAGCTAATATTTGTGTCATGAAAATTAATTAGTGGCGTTTGAAAGTGTAACTATTAGTAATTAGTTACTTCATTAGATGTCACAATTTTTTTACGACACACATAATAGTTGCCAAGCCTCATGCATGTCACTAGTGAGAATTTTTTTTTGTAGTGTTTGTGACACGAATAATATAGCTACCCACAAAAAGATGTCTATGAATTATTTTGTGAACATTTTATTGTAGTGTTCAAGCCATAAATGAATTATTTAAGCATACAAAGAAATGTAGTGACGTTATGAATATGCATGTAATGCAATATAAACTAACAATGTAAAAGTTTACACACATACCCGTCAACTTATTCATAGCAAAATTCAGCTCTACTAGTGAAGTGAGGTTCCCGATTTCCTTTGGTATATTACCTAATTAAATTACGAAATTGACAAAGTTACTTCCAAAATTTCATAAAAATGCTGAAATTATTGGAAAGTTATTATGAAAACGAAGTAGTGATCAAATCATACCCGTCAAATTATTTCCATAAAGATACAGAATACTCAAGGATGTAAGATGTCCAATCTCCTTTGGTATGCCACCTGTCAGTTTGTCTTAGTGCAATTAGTTACACTAGAGAGCACGTATGGCTGAGTTTATAAGCTTATTAAAATAAAGTTTTTAAGAGCTTATAAATACTTCAGAAGTTTCTGGCAAAATAGGTTTCTAAACAGCGCGCCTATTTTCTTACAAAAATAAATTTCTTACTATTTATTATTACCATTATATACTATTATAATGGTATACTGTTTTTCATGAGAAATGAGAATAACAAACAAATTAGTATATAACATAAGTGCTTGTAATGATTGAATAACGGTATTCAATTAATTGATAAATTTTTCGCTTCCTCTAGGATTCGAACTCATGTAAAAATTCATCACCTCTAAGTAAATATCAGCCACCATAGGATTTGAAAATCTAATGTTACAAACTCATTCTCACTTTTCACCACATTTGTCCATTCTCCCCATTATAATTTTATATCTCTTCAATTTTCTCTCTCTAACCATGATTTTCTCTCTCTAATTCATAATTCTTTCTATACTTTATAAGCTCAATTATTCAAACACGCGTACTAAAAAAATGAGATAAAGCATTCTAAAAAATGGCATTCATTTGAAAATAACACTTGTTCGAAGATGAAAGGAAAAGGCATACCTGTTAAGCTGTTTTCACTAAGATACAACTGTTGGAGGTTGGGTAAATTGTCCATATTCGTGGGGATGCTTCCAGACAGATTATTGATGGAGAGATACATCACTTCCAACGAGGAAATGTTGAAGATAGACGGCGGAATATTTCCTATCAGAATTTGGAAAATATGGTTAGTTAATATCGTTAATGTGGGCTCCACTTTTCCAATTTCCATTTTTTAAATTGGAAATTGGAATATTTCCAATTTCACAAAATAGAAGTGCGTACCACCACTTTTTTTTATTCTTTAATTATATTCACTTAAGTCCTCGTGTCAAAACAAACTAGGACACTTGTTATGAAATAGATAGAGTAATATATTTATAAAATTACAAAAATACCCTTGTTTTTTTTATTAAAAAACCCAAAGGCTCCCCCTGCCCACCACGTGTTCGCATCCCTTCATTAGAGATGCTGAGATAGAATAAAATATTGCCAGAATTCCAATTCGGCTAAAAAAATTAACACAGTATTGGTTAAAAATCAAAATTTGAGAATACAAACAATTAACCCTTAATTAAATAATTAATTACCTTGGAAATAGTTTGCATATATAGATAACATGGTAAGCATGGTCAGATTCCCAATCTCAGTTGGAATCTCGCCGCTGAACTGGTTGTAGGCCAACCGCAGATCCTCCAGCTCCGTGCATCGATAAATACTCGCCGGAATCTTCCCATAGATCTGATTCTCTCTCAGAAACAATCTCTTGAGTTTGGGAGTATTTCTGCACAGATCACTCGGGAGCTCTCCCGACAGCTTATTGAATCTCAGATCGATTCCGACCAATGCAGACATGTTCGTGAAGAAGCCAGCCGGAATTTCTCCGGTGAGGTTGTTGTATCGGGCGTCGATCTCCTCGAGACGCCGCAGATTCGAGAGCTCCGGTGGTATGGCGCCGGTGAAGTCGTTGGAGCTGACGTCGAGGGATCGGAGGAACGTTAGGTTTCCGAGATGCGGGGCGAGGGTTCCGCCGAGGGCGAGGCCGGAGAGATTGAGGGCGGTGACGCGGTGGTGTTTGGCGCCGCACGAGACGCCGGCCCAGCCGCAGACGGAGGTGTTGGTGAGCCAGTTGCTGGTTAGGACATTATTTGTGTCTAACGTTATGCGTTTTTTGAAAGCGAGTAGAGCTTGTTGATCTGTGGTGAGATCGAGTGATGAGATGAGGGTGAAGAAGAAGAAGATGCTTAGAAGTAAGAGGTTAAGTGTGAAAGGAAATGAGAAAGAAGTATCCATAGATATGGAGTAATTGCATGTGATTTTGTTTTGTTAATCGAATGGGAGGGTATATGTATATATGGAGTAGTATTTATGCCACCTAATTTAATAATTTAAAAAATGTCTTCAATTTCCTCACAATAGTCTCTAATTTAAGAATAATATATAGAATAAGAATGTTAAGGGTGTAGACCGTACCACATTCAACTAATTTACATATTCTCTTTAATTATTGTGATGAAAAGTTTTGAGTCACTTATAGTAGGACGGAGGGGTACTATTTTTTTAACATTGTGATATAAAGATGGCAATAGTTTGAAGATGTAAAAAGTAATGGTAAATAAAAAGGAAAGTTTTTTTGGGAGTAATTTAATTTATTTTTACTTTTATTTTATTTTTAAAATTCATTTTACGCCCCCTAAATAAAAAGTCTATTTGGTCAATACTTCAAGCCATCTTTGACCCTTTGACTTTTAGTGGAAAATCACAAGAAATCTTTTTTTCATTTGTTTTTTAGAGGAAAATGACAAGGCATCTTCTCAGAGGCATGGGCATTGCAAAATTTTGAAAACAGAAAATGATATCACATGGGCTGACAAAATATTATAATAGACCCTCAAATTGCCAAAGGTGGAGCCCACAAGGACTCCATTATTCCTGAATGACTAGGGAAGACCTCAAATTAAGTGCCAAGTCTTTTCTATAGTACAAATAAATTAGCTTTTCCAAAAAAAAAATTGTCGTACAAATAAATTAAATCTACACTCGACTCAATTGGTAATAAAATTAAATAAATATGCTTATGTTAGTCAAGAATGGCAGCAGCTATGAATGTTGGCTGCATTTGTTAGTCAAAGTTGGCTGCACTTTATGAACATCACCACAACAAGTGGGCAATTGCAGAGAGCTTCTACGAAATGTAGAGAGCTTCTGCAGTGAGGTGTGGGTTTGAGAATATAGACAGTTTGGTTAAACCACGTTTAAAATATCAATATCTTAAATATTATTTTCTATGTCCCACTAAAAATGACATGTATTTCATTTTAAATCGTTCCATTATAAATGGACTGTTTACATAAATAGAAAAAATTAATCTTAAAAAATATAGGTCCCACCACTTTTAACTAATTTATATATTCTCCTTAATTTCCATGCCGAAAAATTTTGAGTTATTTATGGTGGACAGATGGAGTACATCACACTAGAATGTAGTTGGGAGCTAGTTGCGTCTAATTCCCAACAGCGTAAGGATTGCTTGACCGAGTTTATAACTTTTCTTTTTATTTTCAAATAATTTCATAAATAAGTTTTTTCCAAATAATTCTCCTGTCATTTCCTTCAAATCCTAATCATGCAGAATTTACAAAATATAGATTTATCTTATATTTTTTTAAAAAAAATTACTTGAATAATTAAGTATAGACAACTTTAGTTCAGACACAATTGATCGAATAATTATTACTTGAGACAAGATAAACTTTATAGATATATTTAAAAAAACTTTACAGATATACATTGTAAATTAAAATTAATAAATTTTATTAAAATATAAAAATTAATCATGAATAAGTATCATAAATTAACGAGTTATTAGTTATTACCGCCTAACATGCATTTGGGCTGATTTTGATTTTTCTCCATGAACTTGAAAGTTCTCAAAAAATACACAGACGTTAACTCTAGCAATTTTACCATGATTTCAAATTACGCCCAAATTGAAATTGATGACATCTCATAAATCCGACTCGGACGAAGCAGTCGATTGAACGACAACGTACAAATCGCACATTAAAGCATTCGATCTAACATTCATGCTGGATTCGACCCTTCCAAGTCAGAATTTTGAGAGAAATGCGTAGGAATGTCATATCGTTTTTGCAACTCGGCCCAATTGGCAATAAATTATTATTTTTTTTGATCGGGCAAAGTCATGTTAGATGTTAGTAGTTAGTTCCCCATCCACTCCAAGAACCACTTTATCTCTCCATTCACCAAACTCCACCTTATATCTCCAATCTCCAACACCTTATATCTCCAATCTCCAATTCGCTCCCAAGAGGGATCGAACCCGGGTCACTTCACTTAAGTGAGGACCCGGTGGCCAGTGGGCAACAGGCAATAAATTATAATTAACCCTTTATTTAATCTGAATCCTACAAAATTTATCTAGTTAGTTATCGATCCCAAAATTAGTGATAGAAAGCACCTCCCAATTAATTAATAGGTTATGAGAGAAGGGATCAATTAATGGAGGAGAAAGAGAGAATGAGAAAAGCTATCAGAATAAGTCAACAAATTTACTGAATACGTCAACAATTTTACCGAACAGATAAATGTGCGTGTTTATTCAGTAAATGCCTATTCATACGGTTATATATATATATATATATATATATTTTTTTTTTTTTTTTTGATCGGTCAAAGTCATGTTAGATGTTAGTAGTTAGTTCCCCATCCACTCCAAGAACCACCTTATCTCTCCATTCACCAAACTCCACCTTATATCTCCAATCACCAATTCGTTCCCAAGAGGGATCGAACCCGGGTCACTTCACTTAAGTGAGGACCCGGTGGCCAGTGGGCTAAGGCCCCTGGTTATTCATACGGTTATATATGTGATTTATTCGGTAAAGTTATTGACTTATTCAGAACGAAATATATTTAATTCTCTGTATATCCCAACCCAGGTTATGAAATATAATATAAGTTGTAAAGAGAGACCAAAGTGAGTGAACACATTCATATAAAGTTTAGCAAATGATCAAACATCAAATTACAAGTAGTGACATACCACCAGCATGCTCAATACATGCATTATTTTAATTATCCATATATATCATATGGTATCAATACATAAATGTAAACATAGAAAAATGTCATGAGCTACATTTATTTTCCTTGGCTAGCTAGTTCTTAGCCCTTTCCCCCCGGCGGCCGGCGGTTGTTAGGATTCTGAGGCGTCGAAGGCTGCTGACCGGGGCGAGTGCAACAAATGCAACCACCGGTGTGAGAGCTCCGGCCGCAACACCCGTGCTTGCACACTCCTCCTGTTGGCGGAGGCTTATTAGTATCGGGAGGTTCCCGCTGATTAATATCGTTCCCTACAAAAAAAAAATTATTGATTAAGGATGAAAATTAACAACGAAATAATTCCGTCGTTACAAAAACAATATATTATTATTGACTAAGGACGAAAATTAACAACGAAATAATTCTGTCGTTAAAAAGGCGGCGTTAATAGGGGAATTCCCGCGGTGGAATTTTTTTATATCCACTGGTAATTCATTATATAAACATCAAGAAATGCATTGAAATTGAGCAAAAACTCTATTTCTAAATAATTGAAGATTGTGATTATTGAAAGTATGCTTACATTCTGCAGCTACTATTTGTGAGGAGATGAGAACAGTCATAGCTAGGAAAAGGCCAACAAATAAAATAGATTTGGAGCCCATTTTCGTAGATTTTTTTTTTCTTTTTCTAATTTGATGAGTTATATGATTTGAATGTTTGATGGCAATTCCTCTCGATCTTCTTCTAATTTATAGAGACGAAGTAAACGTGTTTATGATCATGAGTAGGCCCTTCTTTACTCGGTTGTCAAGCTAGTGTCCTTAAAAAAATACTAATAGGAGTAATATTTAATTATTTCTTTTGTCCACAATTTTTTTTCCCATAATTTTCTTTTCGATCTATTCATAAAAATTTTGTCACTTCAATTTATATACATAACTTCACCCACATTTAAAGTAAGACCCCTTACTTCACTCACATTGAGCAAGCCAGGATATGTCGAATGTCGGATGAGATCCTTTGTCCCAACTCTATGTCCCGTCATTCGCGTCTCACTATCAATATTTACTATAAAAATTGAAATTTTATATATAAAAAAAATAATTAATTCCCTAATTGGATTAGTGGGTCGAAGTTATTTATGTTAAAATTAAACTAAATTTAAAACATATTGAAATTAAAGAAAAAATGAAGAAATTATTAAAAAATTGTTAGTGGGGTGCACTAAAATCGTGTTCATTGTCAGAGTCAAGATCTAACGGCGAGACTTACAAGTTTGTCGCTAAACAATATTTTTTTACGTTCAAAAAGTGTTACTTTAGAATTAATATTTCCATTTTAGACTTTTGTGTTTTCACCTCTTTTCTTCGACGAAGCTTCTCTCTTTAATATTCGAACGCGTATACTTTTATCATCTCTCATTTAAAGGAAAACCATAAATTTATTTTCTTTGATTTCTCTATTTTTGCATTCTACACTTGTATATAATTTGTTATTAGTTTATCCCTTTTAGTTTTCTTTAACCTTTGTTATTAAAGGATGATATCAACTTAAATAATGTTCTAAACTATGGATATATGTTGCTTCCTCCATTCACAAAAATGTATTCAATTTATCATCTACGTCCATCCACAATAAATATATTCAGTCTATCTTTAATAAATTTTTATTCATAATAAAATAAGAATTCTTATTCCACTCACAATACACGCAATCATTTTATTAAAAAAAAAATACACGATTCAGAAATGGATACAAGAATTGTGGACCAAGGGAATATCAAATTAAGGCTTAAAATATATTTATAGTATTTATAAATTTGGGCTAAAATGTGAATATATATGAGGTCCAAGTTTGGGTTACTTTTTTTTCCAAATAATTTCATAGTAAGTTTTTTTTTTCAAACAATTGTTAGTTAGGAATTAATTTGAAGCTTAGGACTTCAGTCAACTTTGGTAGCCCACAATAAAGGCTTAAAAGCACGTATCAGTAGTTCAGTACTATCATTTCTTCAAATTCCAAACATGTATGCCTACTTGTGGAATTTACAAAATATACATTTATCTTAATTTTTTTAAAAAAATTGGAAAATAATACACTAATTAATAAAGTAATCTGTAATAAATTCCTCTAGTATTGCGTATTGGTTCACACAATCGATCGAACACCTTCTGTTCATTTTGGTTCAAAAAAATTGGGCTCCTTTTTTCTAGCATAGCCCAGCTTAAAATTGTATTTTATGTATAAATATTTTGGGCCGGGCTAGGCTAGCCCAAAAAAACAGACCAAATTCTACAACTCATCCCATTTAATTTGTCTAGCCCAATAGAATATCTAAAAGTAAATAGTTAAATAAAATTCTTGTGGCCCGTTTATTTGGCAGGAATTGGGATTTGAGAAAGTAACGTGATCCCTAATTATTAAATTTACGTGTTTGATTTAATTATAATAAAATAAGGAAAATAGTTTGATTTCTATAATAAGGGAAAATTAAGTGAGAATTTGGGATATATAAATGCCATATTCATCTCCAACTTTGCATGTGGCTGCCCATATATAAAAGGGTTAATTACGTGAAAAATCATGAACTTTGGTCGGATTTTCAAATAATTTATGAACTTTTTTTTTATCAATTTTTTTTTGAACTTAATTGTCTGAAATATTTCACATGTAGCTAGATCTTGCTTGCTTCTATGAGACGCAGAGTTGTTTTCATGTTCAATAGATGGTTGTAGGGCCTAAAATTCAAATTGGAGGATTACTTCAAGAGAAAAATAAAAAATTCACCATCAAAATAATTCACATTCACATGAGAAACCGCACCCTATTTGGCATCCATATTAATTCATAGTTTGATCAAAGGAAAAAGTTACAAATTGATGTAAATATATGTAAAGAACATTCCAACAACTACTTGATGATTCATTTCAATTAGGAGCATTAGCATAAATTTTGAATTATCTTTCATTTGTTGAACACATTATACAGGGGATTGAGGTTAAATATATTCTTAATTGAGCCAAGCCATTGGGAGCCCTGATTTTATCTGTTGGCAATTAGCGTCCACACAATCTACAAGAGAATGAAGAAATTAATAAAAAAAAAACATGAAGAAAATATTAAAATAATCATTTTACTCAAGGAAAGGTTAATTCTAACCACATAAATATATATAGGGTTAGTATCTATGGAGAAGTCCTTAAGATAGAGATTAAAGAAGTAATCACGACTGTTAATTTTCATCAATATAACGGTTGATATTAAATTGTCAATATATTCTACATTAAATTCGAAAATTTGCTGAACAATTTTCTGTGAATTAAAAAGGGTACTACAGTAATCTTGAAAAATGGTAATCAATGCGCATCAAACCAATCCCAACTTTTTTGCCTTTCCTTCTCCAATTCATTGAATAGTTTTGGGTATCTTTTGGACTTCACCAAACGGCGGTAGAACGCAATAGAGTAGGGATTTTATTTCTCTCAAATGCCAGCGAAACTAATTTTTTGCCGTTGAAAGTCATCTTCTTCCTCTCGATTTCTGCAAAAGATCATAGTAAGAATTCACTTAAACTTTGAAATTTTATTTTTTGTATTGTCGATTTGTGAATGTCGATGTTAAATTTGTTGAATATGTGGTGTTTTTCCTTTTGTCTGAATTTTTTCGAAAACCCTTTTACGATTTCGAGTAATATTTGGGTGAATTTTGAGTCTGAACTTTTGGACGAGTAATTTCTTGGCAAATTTCGAAAGTCCTTTTACGATTGTGTTGTTGTATTGCACGTAGTCATTGGAGTGGATCCCAAGTTGCACACAATAAGAAAAATGGATTTGATTTTTGCTAGTAGTTCGACACATATGAAACATGTGTCTGTATATGTACCTTTTGACTATTTTGGCTAGTCTATATTATCTGTGATGATATATAATATTGTGCTCTCGTATTGAATTGAATATCTTACTACGTAAATTACATAATGTGCCGTTATTGTTTGATTGTTTGGGTGTTATCTGAAACATAAAATCACGTTCAAACAACTAAATAAATATTAATTGTGATCTGCTCAATTAGAAATTGTGTTATGTTATTATTCAGCAAATTATTGTCCTTATTCACATAAATATGAATTTTATTTGGTCCATCTTGAACAATATTCATGAATAAGATATATTCACATATACGAAATTTAAATGTTAACCTAATGAACATGTTGTGTTAATTTAATGAATAAACTATATGAAATTGGTGAATAACAAGGATTAAAAAAATGATGAGTATGTGTTGAATATTGTTTAAATTTAATTGAACAAATAAGTGATTATGACGAATAAGACACATATTATTCACTAATTTTTAATTTTAATATAAAGAATACATAAAAACGAAAAGAATATATATATACAACATATATATACAAAACACAGCAAATCGAAATAATAATAATAATAATAATAATAATAATAATAATAATAATAATAATAATAATAATAATAATAAAGCAACAAATTAGAATTCTAAAGTAATAAGACTTTGAAATGATAAAGCAAAGATCTGGAAGGCATAAGCAAAGTCCATGCGTGAATTACCAAATTTATAAAGATTTGGCTGTACATAATTATAGGAAGAACGATTAACAATAAAAATGGGATATATAGGCAGATTATGGGTATCTTTAATAAGGAAAATTCGGTTATGTGATTAGGCAAGAGGACAATTATAACCTTTGAGATATTTATTATGGCCGAAAATTTGCTTAATTGTGGACCCTCAGATTTAACGAAATCAAGGCATGAGATTTCTTCTCTATTCTCACAACATATAGTCTTCTCAATAGATCCCTTCCCTATGGAATGTAATAGTTAATTAATTAATTAATAAATAATGAAGAATATATATGATAATTAATTAATAAATAATGAAAAATATATATGATAAATCATTATAAATGCATGAAATTTGAGGGATTTTGAAATGATGGAATTTGAGAATGCGACATTGTAGATTATTTTCCTATATAAGATATGGGGGTTGATTCTAATCTTTTGATTTATTTATTTCAACTTCGCAATAAATGTGAATTTCTTTCGCAACAAATATTTATTTAAATATTCCTAATTTAGACATACGAGAAGTTGGGGCTCTGTTGTTTCTCTGTAAACTGGACCACTGGTGCGCATTTACATATATACCTACTAACTACAATGTATCAGTTGAGTATTAATTAGGTGTAGCTACTACTCTATGCTCTAACATATGAGAAGTTGGGGATGAGATTGCCACAATTTTATGTGTGTCATTATGTCTCGTTCTTATATTTACTCCATCCGTCCACTAATTCAAGGCCTACTTTCCTTTTTGGTCCGTCCACCAATTCAAGGCTTATCCATTTTTAGTAAGTTTTATTCATATTTTAATTGGTGGGTCTCAATAAACAATACATTTTTTATCCACTCAACTAATAAACAATACACTTTGTGGGCCCCTTTCTCCACTCAATTAATAAAAATACTCTTTTTCTTAAAACCCGTGTTTTTTCATGTAGGCCTTGAATTAGTAGACGGATGGAGTAATATTTTTAAAATATTTTTTTATAAAAATAAAATTTATTACTCCCTCCGTCCACGAAATGAGTACTCATATTTCCATTTTCGTCCGTCCACGAAATGAGTACTCATTTCCCTTTTTGGCAAGTGTACCCCACACAACACTTTAATTAATACACTAAAAAAAGGTGGGACCTCTATTCTATTCACACTACACTCAATACATTTCTTAAAACCCGTGCCGTCCACAAATGGGTACTCATTTCGTGGACGGAGGGAGTATAATACTATGAATTATACTTATTTAATTTTTATTTCAAAAAATTATTTTTTTAAAAAAGTATATATCATGACTTTGAATTTATCAACCTATTATTAGCTAATAAAATTAAAATTAAATTTTAAAAAATAATTATATACCCTAAATTGATGGAATAGACCCTAGTTAATAATCACAAAATTAAAATAAAGCATACAAAGTTGAAATTAAAGAAAAATATATAAGAAAATAAACAAAATTAAAAATAGAACATAAAGTGGTACATCAAGTTGGGGATCTGTTTTCTCTATTTCTAAATTGGTGCGCATTTCTCTTGTTTTCCTATGGATGGTACTAAGGCTGTAAACGAGCCGAATACTAGCAGGCTCGAGCTCGGCTCGTTTTAATATTCGGGTGTTCGAGCTCGGCTCGAGCTCGATTCGAGCTTTTATCTTGTTGATCGAACTCGGTTCGTCACCCATTTACCGAGCTCGGTTCAGATGATGCTCGATAATGTCGAACTTAAGTTCGAGCTCGACTCGTTAGATGTTCGTATATATGATGCTCGAGCTTGAATTCGTTATAAATTTAAGAAAAGCTTTTAAATTAATATGTTACTAGAGCTCAAGCTCGAATCGTTTAAGGCTCGTGCACTAACTCGATTGAAGGCTCGACTGAAGGTTTGTGAATAGGCTTGCAAACATGTTCGCGAACAATCGAATACGAACATGTTCGCGAGCTCAACGAGTCGAGTACTGTCAGGCTCGAGCTCGAAATCAAGCTCGAGCATTGCTCGTTTACTATCGAATTGAGCTCCGAATGAGCTTTTTTCAAGCCGAATCTTGAATAGCTTGCGAGTAGCTCTATTTATTTACAGCCCTAGGTGGTACCGTGGTAGTGTCAGGCAAGAATGAAAATTTAAAATGCTCTGTGGTAGTGTCAGGTAAGAGTGAAAATTTAAAATGCTCTATTGCTTACGTTATATATAAAAAATGTCATCTTTTATAAATACAAGTTTCTTATGCTGTATTCTTTAAATACGTCTAATGTTGATGGTTTTGCTTGGTTTTTTGTGAAAGTCTTACACATTGGACCGATTTGACAGCTATCAATCATAAATGTGTAAGAAAAATTTGAAAAAGAGAACGATCTGACTGCCCGAGCGGCTAGATGATCTAGCCATACACCCGTCAGATGAACTATTGACTGATAGCTGTCCAATCGTAAAATAGTTGAAATTGAACAAAAAATAATTAAAAACTAAAAGAAATTGATCATAAGACACCAAAATTGAGAATCACCTCTATACTGCATAATATGGATTGTCCCAAGTAGCGTCCCGATCGTTCACATGCTAGAATATATAAATGGACTATTTTAAGAGCTATACAATTTGTAAAATAGATAATAATTAATATTCAACTATTTTAAATATAATAAAAAGTTTTATGTTGGTTATGTTTTGATTGATCGAGTATATATTTATTTTAAAATGTCGGCCATATTTTATTCATTTATTATTGTGACAGAGACAAGCCATATGTTAGTTAAAATCGAATCGAATTTATTATTAAGATAGAGATAAGACATCTTAAAATCAAGAAAAACTAATTATAATGTGAATGAAACGTGTTTTACTTAGAAAAACTAATTAATGAATAAAGATTTAATTGTAAAAAAAAAGTACTCATTCCATTTACAAAAACTTGTGACATTGTGAATGACACGCGTTTTAATAAAATGTGAATGAAATTAGTAAATGAGTAAGATTCTAGTTTAAATGTGAGTAGAATCGTGTGAAACATTTATAAATAGAAGCGACAATTTTTTTGTGGATGGAGAGAGGAGGGAGTTTTTTTAAGTTGTTAAGCCAAACTAATTAATCATCTATTGAAGATTACTTGCGATAATTCAGTACAAATTAAAATATATATAAGTGCATGTACGAAAAGATAAAATGCAATTTAATTGTCATTATATAGAAGAGTATGTAGGAAAAATATATAATGGAGTACAAATTGATGAAATAGCGGCTTTATTAAAAAGAAAAAGAAAAAACATAAAAGAAAAATACTTGAAAGCACAAAGAGAGCAGACTAAAGGTCGGACCTCATTAAAACCTACTTAAAAAAACCGTGAGAATTCCGACCAAAAAGAAATCAATTGGCAGGGGTCGCAGAGAAGCTCTGGATTAACCATCGCCTCCCAGGGACTCATGTCCATGAAACCAAAAATAGAAAAATCCCTACCCCTGCGAGACGTGAAACGCCAGGTTGGATGCCAATGCATGCTCCCAATGCACAAGCACTCCATAAAAATAAAGGCCGGGGTATTGATAAAGGCCGCGAGGGTAACTCCGAAACCACACCCAAAGACCAGATCCCAAATAGAAAGCACTCCATGTGTTCGAAAAAATGCAATTTAATTTTTTCAAAGATAGGATCGGAGTACAAAAATTTAAGATAAATTTTCATGATTAAAAGAGTAAGAATAATTCTTTATTCTCAATTTAAATAGAAGTTCTTATTTAAACTTCATATAGGGAGAGAGGCCGTGACAAATAAAATTTAAGTGTTGTATGATAAAAGTTGGAAAAATGGGAGAAAGAAATATATCGAGAGAGAAATATCTAGCTAGGTAGGGTAATTAAAGGTATGGACGATCTAAGTCCACGATCATCATCTGCCTTCCTCTTGTAGTGTATGTGTGACAACAACTTATACATAAATGGTCATTAAATGCCAAATTATTTGCATATCTAGGTACTGGGTAACAAATCCTTGCCAATTCAAGGACTGATAAAGACCTCAACATACCACTTTTGTCATCTCTCTCTTTTAATTCTACAACTTTCTATAAAAAGAAATCATAATTTTATAAACAATCAATTGAGATGTATACGTCACTACTGTTAAATTAAGCAACGACATGGATCATACCAGAAATTAATACTAAAATAAGAACAATTTTTAGCCTTTAGATCATCAAGATTTACGATTGATTCATCATTTAGTTAAATGAATTTAAGGTCATGTGTTCGAATCTCATAGAAAGTGAAAATTTTAATTTTCGAAATTCAAACACTTATACAATGAATTCGGATGTGTTTTACAAAAAATTCAAATGTTTTCGTTAGTTTGTATTTTATATTTTATATTTTAAGAGAGGTTTATAGCTTAGCTCAAACCTATACTAGCATATAGCAGTGAAGCTTTCAATAGAATATACTAGTATCTAAACTTATTCGTTGACCTTGAGTTGAGGTTATCTATTTTTTAAGGTTTTAAAGGATTTTTTTAATGGTAAGAAGTGTATACATGTATTTTTTTTTAATTTAATACTCCTTACGTCCATAAAAAATAGTTCTAGTAAGAAACGAAACAGGTTTTAATAAAAATTTTATTGTATTATGAATGGAAAAAATTAAATGTCTCTCTTAAAAAATAATACTATTATAATGATAATTAATTATATTATGAGTGGAAAATAAAGCCCATCAGGCACTATGTGATAAATATTTTTCAAAAATAGAAAGAGATGATATTCTGGAGAAAATATCCAATCTTGCAGAAGGGAAGGAAATGCTAGGGTTTATTGAAGAAATTGGGGATTATACGTACAAAGAGGAAGAAGATCTGGGTTTGTGCCATGTTTGACTTCCTTCAAGTAAAAAATACTATATATTTTACTGTTCATGTTTTAAGCAAAGTTGCTAGTAGGGAGAATATATATATTTTACGCTTTTTAGTTGTGGCTTTGTGCCAACCCTAGCTGTTGAGCATTTATTTAGCCGTTTTCTTGGACTAAAAGTTTAGGCAATGAAATATCTATTCTACTTTCCTATCTCTCTCTCTCTCTCTCTCTCTCTCTATCTTCCCTCATTTTTCCTTATCTGCTCTTCATTCTATCAAACACTGTTACATTACTATTCAATCCAACAAATCCAAATTGTGGGTCCGCTACATAATACTCCCATCATGATGTTAAAAAAGAAAAGAGAACAAGAAATTAAGTGGCATTTTGCATAAAATACATATGAATTGTCCAATTTTTTATATAAAAAATCACATATTGTGTGGTGAATGATTGAAGTATGAGTCCCACTATAGTAAATTGTGTTATGTTAAAATAAAAGGGTACATTTTATGTGGACATACTAAAATGACAAAATTAAAGAAACATTGATGGTGTACGGAAGGAAGGACTAAAATAAATAACACTAGTGTGCGTGTGTTGGTCAAGCGGTAAGGAGTTAATGCATAAGGTCAAAGGTCTTGGGTTCGAGTCCCCTATGGCATAGCCTTTTAATTTCTTTATTTAATATTGTAAATTTATCAAAAAAAGAAAAGAAAAGTAATAACACTAGTTTAAATAAAAGAAACGCATGCTGGTTTTCTTATGAATCATGGTCAGCCTTGCGTAACAAGACTCAATTATTTTACAATACCAAGCATATAATTAATTAATCCTAAATAATAGTAATTGTTGAGGCTGCAGGGGGCGGTTCACAGCGGGGCATATCTGGGGGCGGAGGCAACATCTTCTCATTGGGGGCTTCCCCGTCCTTAACGATGAACGCCATCTTCATTCCCCAACTGTGATGACGCTCGAAATGACAGTGCATGAACCACACTCCTGCGCGCGATAATATTAATGCAACTTTAATTACTTAATAAACTATGAGACTCTTGCTTAACTTTAATTTATAAAGGAAAAGGAGATGGGAACTGAACCTGGATTGTTAGCCTTAAATCTGATAGCGCTCCATCCATTTCTTGGAACGGAAACCGTGTCCGCTATCGGCGGGTCAATGAGATTAAAGTTTGGCGGATCCGTGTTCGGGTCGAAGTTCCCGTATCCAGATCCGACAACGTAGAAGCTGTGTCCATGTAAATGCATGGGATGATCGATTCCATCGCCAAACCCATAGTCGGTGCCTTGAAGCACCATCTCTACTTCCGAGTTATAGTCCAACATGTACACAGCCGTTCCGAAATGGGCGGGCGCCACATTCCCCGGCTTATAACCTTGCGTGAAGTCGAATATTATTGGCGTCGTCGCTGGGAAATCGGGCGTGAAAACTCCTCTGATCCCTTTGTAATAGGCCTCAAGAATATTTTGGCTTTTCGGCAACAACATGGTCACGTTGTTCATGCTGGCCAGCAGCCTGTAGTCGAACAGGCAAGAATTTGTGAGACAGGGCCACATATTGATGGAGAGAGTGACGAACATGTTGTGGGTGATGTTCGTAGGAACTTTGATGGGGTAGTTGTCGTCGGCGAGGCTTCTGAGCCTGTTGCTGAAATGGGTGGACCTGGCCACGCCATCGTCGATCTCAGGGAAAGATGGAAGCACCGGTGATGAGGGCCGGGGCCGGGTGTAGTTACCGACGTACTCCACGATTCCTGTGGTGGGTATGTAAATTTGCCCCACGGGGCCGGCGTATACTCTGGCGGCCATGTAATAACGGCTGGGTGGCTGGTTGGCTTCCAGAAGGAAATCTATGGTCTGGCCGGGGGCGATCGCGATGTGATCGGTGTTCAGCGGCTTCGTGTAGGCGCCGTCCATCCCCACCACCGTCACGTTGTGGTCCTTGATTTTGAAGTACATAATGAAGTTCATCATTGCGTTAACCATTCTGATCAGGTAAGTCTTGCCCGGCTCCACACTCAACTTCAATGTATCTGCATTAATTGCATCAAACCAAACCAAATTAGTAAGTGTATAGAGTCGGAGGTTTTTTTAGGACAATAACTTAGGTTGATTTGGAAATTAGGACAATAACTTTCGGACTTGTAAAAATAGGACACTAATTAATAAGCGTTGCACTCGCATGACATTTCTTGGCCAATTATCGAATTTTCGGACTTTTCCACACGGACCAAACACATGACAACCCGTATGGAGGGGTTGATTATGTGGCAACCACGTCATTTTTACGGCTCAAGATAGGGTGTCATGTGCTTGGTCCGTGCGGAAAAGTCCGAAAGTTCGATAATTGGCCGAGAAATGTCCTGCGGGTGCAACGCTTATTAGTTAGTGTCCTATTTTTACAAATTCAAAAATTATTGTCCTAATTTTCAAATCAACCTAAATTATTGTCCTAAAAAACCCTATGACTCTTATGTATATATAACTCTTATTAAATTGTTTGGATTTTATCTGGAGAAGAGAGCCTACCTTGTTTTGAGCAGGGATAGAGGTCGCCAGGTTGACCATTCATGAGGAAAGCATCAGACAATTTGGCACCGATTCCTTGGGCTATAAAATCCTCGTAAACTTGTTGCATATCATCATTCCACCACTCTCCTGCATGCAACATTTATTAATTATTCCGAATCTATAGAATTCCAACACAATTAATTAATATTGGTCGAGAATTTTAATTATACCTAGTAAGATGGGAAGTTGAGCATGAGGCTTAGGGAAAGGATAAGTGTGTGTCTTGGGCGGTAGAATGACGATGGCTCCATACACAGTAGCTCGAGTCCAATCGATGTGGGCGTGCCAAAACAAAGTGCCTTCTTCGTCGGAGAGCAAAACTCGTTGTCGAAAGCTTTTGCCGGGAGTAATAGGACACTGCGTGACAGAGTCGACGCCATCTGTCCATGGATATCTCGGCATTTTTACTCCATGCCTGAAATCACCATATATGCATGCGTACGGTTATATATGATACTCCCTCTATTTTTTATTAAGTGTCCTCAGCCATCAAAATGCACATACCAATAAAATAAGATATTTACTTTGTAACTTTACTAATTATCAATAAATGCATATATATAACTAATTATTATATTCATACAAGTACTTAAATAAGGATAAAATAGGAATGTCATAATTATACTCTCAAATTTTGACGTACGAATGGATAAAAAACGGAGGGAGTATATGAGTTTGAAATGCTTGAATTTGACGTACCAATGGATAGTAATATTTGCATCGGCACGATTAATAACATCGACTACCACCAATTCTCCCCTTCTAGCATATATAGTTGGCCCTGGGAACTGCCCGTTTACCGTTAGCATGCTTTTGGTGGTGCATAGCCTTGTGTGTGAAGATCTTCTCACCTGCAAAATTACACTTCCAATTAGCTACCTTTTCTATAAATAAAAAACAAAATCAATTAATATTATTAGAACATACTTCAAACTTATGATGAACTACAGCATGGACTGGAGCCATAATAATACCAAGGTAGCACAGCATGAAAACCTTGAGCTTCCTATAACAAAACATTTTTTTCAGTGGTGTGCATTTATTTCCTTTTTCTTCTCCGTATTTATAATGTTGAATTCTACTGAACATCTCCTCTCATTTATTTCTGAATTAACCGTATGTGAGTATTTAATTCTTTCACGTGCATGACTTTCGCTTTCTATACGGTGGCGGAGCCCGGAATTAATTTGGGAGGGGGCTGAACTTGTACGGGAGTTCCGCCCCCGAGAATTTTTTTTTAGACATTCCGTATATTTAAGACATCTTTTATTAAAAGATGAGTATAATAGTAAAAATAAAGAACAATCAAAACATAACCAACATAAAACTTTTTATTATATTTAAAATTTTACAAATTGTATAGCTCTTAAAATAGTCCATATATATATATATGGCATGTGAACGATCGGCGTCGGCTCGCTACTTCTTTCCCAATTTTGGTGTCTTATGATGAATTTCTCTTATGTTTTAGTAAATCTTAGTAGGACACGTTTCGGCCATCTAAGTTTTTGTTAAATTCGGGTCCGACGCTTGCAAAGCACTGTCGGTGGATGCACGACACGTCATTTATGTTGAAGGTCCGGTCCTTTTCATTTCATTTTCATTGTTGTTATGAAGAGTTGCACCGGTTTTCTTGCAAGGCAATTTTTCTACTTTTGCATAAATTCAAAAAGATAACCAAAAAAAAACACATGATTTCATAATAAATAATTATCAAATTTATCATAAAAAAGTATTTCAAGTGAAAACAAATCATAATCATCCATTAAAAAATTGTTTCTTTTTATTATGATTATATTTTTGTATAATATTTATTTTATATAAAATTAGTAGTTGAATTTTTTTTGGAGTAAATGTATAATTTGAAAAAAAAAATATATAAACAGGTGTAAAAAAATTAAATACAACAATATATGAATATATGATAAACACGTGTAAGCAAAAAGTAAGAAAAAGGGGCACGTATATAATACAGTAATTGTAAGTAAAGTCAATATTTTTATTAAATAATTAATTGAGTAATTATAAAATTAATATTTGATCGAAATACATCATTAAGTTAAAAAATTCAATACTAATACTATAATAAAGTATATAAGCTAATAATAATAATAATCTATAATATTAAACTGTACATCATTAAGTTTTAAATTTTTTTTAGACATTCCGTATATTTAAGACATCATTTTTAATTGATAGTAGTTTTAAATTTGATAATTACCTGAGCGATGTCTCAAGAACTTCTTCATTGTATTTTTTTGCATATTGCACTCTCATGTTTTTTGGAGAACGATGTATTGCAATGTTTACAAGAATCATACCATATTGTTGCTTTATTTTCAACTTTGTCAATAATTCCCGTAAAGCAATACGAAACACCCTAATATATGACAAAAAAATAATATATTACAGAAATAGTCTATTATGTACTTTTGAAATGTGTCATGAATTTATGAAACAATTTAAATGTAGTACATTTAATAATAAATGTTGATTGTCTCTGAAATCTTTAAGAATCACTTTCTTTGCTTGTTTTATTTTTTTATCGCATTGCTAATTTAGCAATTGCCAATGCACCATCAACATCAGAACACCTGTATATAATATTAAATGATATCTTACTACTAATAGGCAGATGTAATTGATACGTACCCTATGGAGAGAGAGAGAGAGGCATCCACTATAGTACTACCCATAATGGAACTACATGTGTGTCGCCTTGGAAACTATCTCATCTTGAGCCATATTTGAATCCAATCGGATTTTTTGGGCCACATTTTGACCAAAAAATATGGCCTATAAATACCGAATTGGGCCGAAATGTGGCCCAAAAATACTAAAAATTACAATAATTGGCCTATTTTTGTAAGTCCGAAATATATTGGCCTATTTTTGCAAACCGTCCTAAGATAGTGGACTTAAATAATTTTAAACTCCTACATTTACCACAAGACATACTTACACACACACACACACACACACACACACACATATATATATATATATATATATATATATATATATATATACACTATATATAGGGGTGGGCTATCGTGAGAGCACATCTTAAAATAAGAAATAAGAGTAATTTTTAATGTATGAATTTTACGTAGAACACGTATGAATTCGCTGTATAAAGGTATGAATTGTGAAAAATAAATTTTTGCTACGTTTGAGATTCGAACTCAGGACCATAAATTCATCCAACAGGATTACGAATCAACCGTAGATCTTGATGATCTAATGGCTGAAAATGATTCTTATTTTATATCTTAAGAAATGCTCTTATTTTAGCTCTTCCCATATATATATATATATATATATATATATATATATATATATAGATTAATTATTTATGTATTTTAAACTTTGTATTATATTTTACTTCAATAAAATTTATATAATTACATTAATAAAGTAATTTTTTAAATAATAAAATATAATTATGATGAAACGATTTAAGATTCAAATGCACATATTATTGAAAAGCAAATTCGTACAACACACAACTAAAATTGAAAATATAAATAAAAATATATAACACATTAATTTAAAATATCAAACAAAAATACGCATAAAACTTAATTATGACATAAAATAGGAACGAATGCATGGCTGAAATTTTAACTGCGGCAAACGACTATATTTAAAAAACAAAATGAAAAAAAAAAACAAAAAAACAAAACAAAATGAAACAAGTGTTCCTCCATAGGCATATAGGTACAACAGCTATATTGAAACAAAAAGAAAAGAAAAGTGAAGCAAAGGCAAATGGGATCCTCTGTCCCGAAATATAATGTGTACCACTCTTATTATGTTATAATTTTTAATTATTTTTTATTCCATATTAATTTATTATGTTTTTATATAATATTAATATAATTAATAAGGATTCACTCATCCATTTAGGGTCTATAATTATTTTTTATATTTATTTGAATTAATAATAGATTATTTGGGTTCATTAATTCATATAATTTTTTAAATTTTAAATTTTCAATTATAAATATTAATTAGAGTTTATAATATAATAAAATAATAGAGAGAGTGAGAGTGGACACCAATCGACAATTAACGACCCCAAGCTCCGCTGGCAGATGGCCAAGCACGTGACCACCCATCAGAAAAATATCTGAGTTTTGATATAATTACCCCTTTATTAAAAGTGTTAATTGAATCTTGTAAATTGAGATAATTATTTGTTGATATTTCGAAATTATTTCGTTTATATTTCTAATTTTGGTCTCCAACTTTAATCAAACGTATGTATGATTTTCGTCGGCAAACGTATGTATAATCGATATTTTGCTACTAATGTCTAATTAATAGTCGGCCTGCGAGGTGGTCACTACTGACTCCTACGAATCATTTATTGACCAATTAGGTGTATGAAAGGAACGGGTAGGATCGAGACTAAGGCGGGTTGTGAGTTATTTTTATAAAAATAATTATTATTATAAGAAAAAAATAATTATCGATATAAAAAAAAACAGTATAATGTTTTTCTTCATGTGGATTATTACTAATTTTTATCACAACAATAATTATTTTGAATTATCCGGCCCGAACCCGCTCTCCAGTCCTGACCTGACCCGAGCCGTCTCACATATATACATGCAATCTAACAGGATAATTTATATTTTTTGTTATTTTAATCGGTCCTCCAATTTTATATCATTTTTATTTTTAGTAAAATTGTTTTACATAATTTTATGAAAAATGAATCAACCGTCAATAGCGTGTATTAATTATGTAAAAAAAAAGTGGCTCATGAATAGCCCAAATAACTAACATTATTTTTTCTAGGGATCACCACTAATACTTCATTACATACTTCCATGTAAATATATTTAAAAGGTCAAAATTGTGAAATGGAAAATGGGTAAATTTTTGATAGATTTATCAGGTGGTTTGAAATATTAAAAAAAAAATACATGAGTACTTCCTATTGAAATTTAAAAATTAATCAATAAACCCAGACAAGTGAAAGTGACGCACACCACCTATTCGTCAAAATGCAGCAGAGACCCACACAAGTGCAAGTGACGCCGGAAGAGAGGGCCAAACGCAACTGCATCCAGACACCATCCCGCCAGCAGCAGCATGAATCGAAGTCAGCACTAACCATCTGATCCAGAATAAAAGCGAGATGATCACCAAGTGTTTGATTAAAGTCCCAGCGAGGAAAGACTTCTTGCTCGCGTTTCCATTCGCACGTAGCTTCCACCCATAGCAATGTTGAGCTACATTATGTACTTCAAAATCAACAACCACAACGTGACGGTGGTGGGCATGGATGGCGCCTACACGAAGCCACTGAATACCGATCACATTGCGATTGCCCTCGCCACAAATCCTAAAAATTGTCACATCAGTGGTGGGCACGTCACGCTTGCCCACGGTGGATAAATGATCTATTTGGGATAAATTCCTCTAGTATTGCGTATTGGTTCAGACAATTGATCGAACACCTACGGTTCACTTTCTCCCTTCGCAGTTGGTTCAAAAAAATTGGGCCGCTTTTTTGTAGCTTAGCCCATCTAAAAAATGTATTTTATGTATAAATATTTTGGGCCGGGCCGGGCTGGCCCGAAAAACCAGACCAAATTCTACATCTCATCTTACATTTAATTTGTCTAGCCCAATAGTATATCTAAAAGTAAATAAGAAATAAAATTCTTGTGGCACGTTTATTTCGCAGGAATTATGATTTGAGAAAGTAACGTGATTCCTAATTGTTAAATTTACGTGTTTGATTTAATTATAAGAAAATAAGGAAAATAGTTTGATTTCTATAATAAGGGAAAATTAAGTGAGAATTTGGGATATATAAATTCCATATTCATCTCCAACTTTGCATGTGGCTGCCCATATATAAAATATCACTGATATATAGTATCATGTGCGTGTGTTAGTCGAGCGGTATAGACGTTAATGCCTAAGGACAAAAGTCTTAGATTCGAGTTCACCATGATGCGACGTTTAAATTTAGGGCAAATAGCGCCAAAATCCCTATTATTTCCCCGAATTCGCATTTTTCCTAGGACTTTTAAAATCCTTGTTAAAATCCTTGAACTTAATTTCGATTCTCGATTTTCCCATAAAATTGATCGGCAATATAACTAATGTTGACATGGCTGTCGGAAAGCCACGTAGGATTAAGTTTACGGCGAAGCAAACGACATAGTTTAGCTAAACCCTAAACGACGTAGTTTTATGCCTATTTAGGGAATTAAATGCAATCCAATCGAAAAATTGAGGGCAAAATAAAAAAATTGAGGGCAAAATCAAATTAGGGTTCTTGAGAAAAACACACCCTCTCCATGTCTTCGTCTTCATCATCCCGCCGGAACTTCGCCTCTGCCATCTCTCTGATCTCAAATCTCTTCTCCACCTCTCTGCCACCGCCCTCTGATCCCTCCCAACACCAATCCACGTAGAAACCTCCACCGCCGCTGCTACCTTCGTCCCCTGCCCTTTCAACACTAACCACCGAGTGCGCCGATTTCAATGAAGAACCTTGGCCGGAAGCTGCCGTGCAGGATTTTATTCGGTTTCTTCCGTCGGAGATTTGGGCAATTCGTGGTGAAATTGAATCATGGAGCGGTGGTTTCCCCGCTGCTTACTCTTCGAGAATTTTGCTTGCGATTCTGACGGCGATGACAAAGAAGGAGTAAGAAGGGATTGCTCAATCGTGTATAAAATGACGATGTTTTGGTCCTAATTTAATGACTCAGCACAAGCTTTCCACATAGGTGACACGTCAGTTGCCGGAAAACGTCATTAAGGAAAAAACGAGAATCGGTGTTCATATATGGGAAAAACGTCATTCATATATGATAAATCATTATAAATGCAAGAAATTTGAGGGATTTTGAAATGATGGAATTTGAGAATGCGACATTATAGATTATGATAGTAGATCATTTTCCTATATAAGATACTAGTGTCTAACCCGTCGAAATTCGACGGGAATTATTTTATGTCATTATTTTATATTATTTTTATTACTATAGAATATAAAATAGTTTATATATAAATTATTTCTTTAATTAATTTGATATGATCAAATTAAATTTGTAGTACAGTATTTGAAATAATATTAATCTTAATTACTTTCGCCAATTAAATGTAGGTTGATAATAAAAAATACATTTTTATATAAATATTCATTTGATGAAGTTTATAAAAAGTTGAGTGTGATTGAATATTTTAGAAGAAAAAAATATGTAAATTTGAAGTATGATATGATGTACGATTGATGTGTCGCATCTGCTATTAATCGTATATCGATAATATTTACTCTCTCCATCCCTCAAATATTTTCCTTTTTTTTTTTCTATTTTGGTTCGTCCCCAAAACATCTTCCTAACCTATTTTTGGAAACAATTTCACTAATTATTATTCTTACAATTTCACTTTTTGTGGGACTTGTTCTCCACTTTCACTAACTATCACTCTTACAATTTCACTTTTTGTGGGACCCATTCTCCACTTATCAAATACATAACTAACTTTTATTAAAACCCGTGTCATCCTCTCTTAAGAAGATGTTTGGAGGACGGAGGGAGTATTAAGTTTATTCAAATTCTTTAAATTTGACGGATAAGAAATAATTTAATTAAACATATGTCATGTGAGTATCATTTCCTATGGACCTAATAAGACCAGCTAATCATATGAAGCTCTAAAGACCGCATATGACATTTGAATGTCAAAATTTTGAAAATCATATTCTTTGAAGTTTGAAATACCACATATGAATTTTGAGCATCATTGTTCACTATTTTCTTTAACACGCCACAAGTGTACGGGTGCAATTGTGTACAGTAGCAAGCAAGGTCGTATTTCACAGAGACTAATTATTATCAATTCCTATCCTAAATTATTCTACTCTATCTGGACAAACGAAATTGAGAGTTTTGTTTTTAAACTAAATAAATAAATAAACACTGGAAAGAAAATAAATCAAGCTGCGAAACAGAGAAACGGATAAAAGAAGATTTCCCAAGGCAAAGGTTTCAACAGATTCTCCTAACTAACATGTTCAATTCAATTAATAAGATGATTCCTAAGTCAATCTCTAAGCTAGTTCATACCCACTCCCGTGGCATACAAACCGTTGATTACATGCAAGGCTACCATCCCTGGATCACACTTCTAACATATAACTCCTAAAAGTTCCTAGGATTAATGCCCTCACAATTATCAATTTCTTTAGAATTAAAATAAATTTGTTCTATGTTCTTAGTTCAGGTAATAATCATCATCTCCGGATCTCAAATTAAAACCTATGATTATGCTAAATTGGTGGCCAATCAATAAAGCAAACAATTATAACAAGAACATAAAAAGGAATAACAATCTCAATTAATTGAATCAAACATTCAGAAATTCAAATCATGTCTACTCCCTAAACCCTAGGAAAAAGGATTCTAGCCACACATGGACATATAAACTAGAATACAGTTCTCAATAAAACAAATAAACATCCACAAGAAAAACCATAGTAGAATTGAGAATCTTCGGTTCTTGCTCTCGCTCCGTTCTCCGTCTCTCTCAGCTCTAAGGAAAAGTAAAATATCATGTAAATGTAATACCCCGATTTTTCTTAATAGGATTACACGAGAATATTTGAATTTAGAATATTTTTTTAAGTCGATTTTTGCCCGGAGAAAATGTTTAGAAAAGTATTTTATTCTAACAAAAGATTTTATCAAGGTTTCATAATTTTAATATTAGAATTTTATACAAATCAAATCTTCATGCTTCGTTTTTTTTAGAAATATTTTTGGATCAAACTTTGAGAGAAAACCTTTTGAAGCCAACATTTTATAAGCTGCAGATTTTATTTTATATATATATATTTTTTTTAAGCGTGCATCTTTTCTTGGAGAAGTAGAATTGATACAGTGCCTTCTATTATTAATTGAATGGAAAGGGTTATTCCACATCGCCATTTTTCCGCTACAAAATCCTCAAGACTTTCCCAACTTCTTCACACAGTTCCAAATTTATTTCTACTCACCCAGATTTTCTTCCAATAAATTTTACAACTTTCTTTCACAGATTCGATGCCACGAGCTGTGTAAACTTTGAGCAGATTCATATCACATAGAGGTTTGCTTCCTTCTATTCTAACAAAATAACATAGCTATCACCAATTGTTTTCACAAAACAAAATCAATCAAGATGTTCATATGCATATACTTTGCATAATCTGAAACATTTATTTCATAAACAGAATCAAGTTTTCTTGAAGTGAATAAATGAGTAGAAATATGTTTTTAAATTGGAAAAAAAGGGGAATAACTTGCTGTCGGATGTGGGTGACTCGAGGCAAGTCGTGTTGGGATCGGGTCGAAAAACGCAGCGGAAATATTTTTTTTTTCGAAATTATAAATGAAATAACTATTATTTCATTCCAACGGCATTAACGACTTCACGTTAACATGATGAGAGAGCGAGAATAGAATCTCATACCTTTTTGCTCTCCGGTTGATGTCGGGAATGGAAGCAATCGGTTGCTCGCAGGGATCCAAGCGTATCCCCTCTATCAAGTCCACACTTAGTGTTCGTGTCGAGTGAGAAGTTTTTCGCTAGCAAAACTAATCACTCTTGTGTTCAGGAGAAATCAGAAAACTCAGCAGAGAAAAGCTGAGCGGCGAGAGCAGAGATCGAAGAAAATAAAAATGCAGAAGACGTTTTAATTTAAGGAAACGCGTTCCCCAAATTACAGCTGCAGATTAATTCCCTTAATTATGGAAATTATGGAAATTAAATCCTTCTGCGGTTATGTCTAGTGAACAGACGTCTTTTCATTTTCTTCTTCTCCAATCCAGAGAATATCCGGATATCTTATATCCGGATACAGTTATATATATCCATATATATATATATATATATATAAATCTGATTTTATTAGATTTAAAATTAATCTAATTAACTTTATCTCTAATTAAATTAATCCTATTAATTTAATATAGAATCAGACTTGTTAATCGGATTATATTCAACAAAACTAATTTAATTGAATATCTAAATTAACTCATTAATTTAGAACAAGTCTCAATTTAATTAATCAAATTAATTAATTGGATTTAACTCTTAAATCGATTCAATCTGACACGTTCTACTAAATTGTGTGTGACCCTCTTAGGTTCACGACTAGCACTAGTAACAGGCTTGTAACACATTACAACTTAATTAATTTATCCGATAAATTAATTCACTTGAAATTAACTGTTTAATTTCAAGAACCTATAAACCATGGGAACATCTAGCAAGTAGCATGGTCATCTAGCACTATGTGAAATAGCGAGTAAACCTATTTTGATTATGAATCGTCATACACGTACAGTCCTTCTATCATCTAATTTCCCAATTGGATATTGAGTATGGAATTAAATCGAAAACTCAATATAATCCAATAATCATATTTTCAATTAAATTCAATAACTCTTTAATGAATCATAATTCATTATGCCCTGGCCAAGGTCTTCAAGTTATGAACAATGAAAACTATAGGAAATTCTCTTGTCTCACAAGTAATAGATTCTTTATTGACCACTCATTAATCTCCATATAAGTTCATATTTCATCCAACATAAAATCTTTAGTGATTGACTAGCAATCAGAAAATATATCAAAATGAAATAGAACTAATACAAGATTACTATGGTGTCTCAAGTCAAAGGACTAATCGTATACTATCATAATATAGTAATTCTCATTTCGATAAAACAAATTCCATATAAGAATTTCTATCGGGTCAGTTCGGTGTACTTATTCTCCAACAAGCACCCACATATATACACTTACGTCAACTACGTTAATGTTGATGAAACGCAACATTCTCATCTTATGAGTGTGTATCATATGTGCGAGCTATTTCCAACAATTCAATATCCTTTTCTTGAATAGTTATTTCACTCGGAACTATTTTAAGACCAAAGCTTTAAAGACATATTTCATAATCACCATCATATGCGTGATCATATCTTATAACTCTTTATGGTCTAAGGACTTCATCTAAATCGCATAAGTTATTAAAAACAAATACATTAGATAAATAAATGCCTTTATTAATATAAATTCCAATGAGATTGAATTTACATATAAATAAAAATGACCAATCTAATTGGTGCGCTGGGTGTAACTCTTTCAAGTCGGGGACTGAGAGGCGGCTGCGGCTTGATTGCTGCTGCTGCTGCTGCTCGAGAGTTGAGGGAGAAACCGGCGGCGGCGGAGGCTGTTGATTGTTGTTGTCTGTCGGTCGGGAGGAGAGAAAACGGGCAGGGCGGTGGTCCTTGTGGGCTGCAGTTCAGCCAGTCGATGGAGGAGGAAGGCGGCTGAGCAGCGACGCCGCTGTTACCGCGGCTGTTGTCGCCGGCAAGGGAGAGGTGGCGGGTGTCCGTTGAGAGAGAGCGGGGAGGATTAGGTGTGCTGATTTCTGTGTGTGCGTGCGTGTTCTATGCGAGATAGAGCGGGGGAGAGAGACACCGAGATGGAGAAGGAGGCGACAGCCATAGAGTCGGCGTCGCAGCGTCTGCTCGCCGGAGAAAGAGGCGGCGGCGGCTGCAGATTTCAGAGGAAGAAAGGAGAAATTGAGAGCTGGGATAGAGAGAGAGACCGAGAGAATAAAAAGAAAGGAAGGGATGGGTTGAATTGGGCCCTAATGTTTGGGCTTTGTATTAATTTCTGGATTTTTTTTCATTCAAAGGAATTGGGCCTAAAGTAGAGTTGAATTGGGCTGTATTCATTGGGTTTGCTTGGTTTTTTTTCCAAAGTTGCATAATACATATTATTATGCATTAAGTATGAATTTTTGGATTACGTGTTCATAACACGAGAAGAGTTTATTAAACATAGATTAAAGTTCTAAGTTATATGGTTGCAATAAAGTATTTTTGAAATTGGGATTCAGTTAAATTTAATGAGAAGTCGATTAATTATCGATCTAGGATTTAAGAATTTTATGGAAATGTTAGCATAGACGATATTTTGAGGCCTATTAAGATTAGATTATCTTGTAGGCCCACTTGATAGAAGACTTTAGCACTGATCTTACAAGAAGAGAATTGTGCAAGATTTATCTACAAGCTTGTTATCAAGGTGGGTTTTTATTTTCCAATGTATGTTTTGAGTTATTGAGCTCTAAATTTGTTTTTATGCAAATGCAAATGAATGTCCATGTTAAAATGAATTTATCTCTCTATTGTTTAAAGTGCTTCTATGTTCTCTAACGATCGGGTCCTAGCCGGCGTAGCGATTGGATCGCCCTGGTTAGGATTATGTACACACAAGGGGGTATTGTGGGCTGCTCCCACTTGCCTCAGACTGTCAGACTTGGGCTGCTCCCATTTCTGAAACATGCATGGTAGTGGACCTCTGTGGGCTGCTCCCACAAGTTCACATAATAGGTGAAGCACCAGTAGAGAGAAGACTAAAAATGGATCCACAATTTATTTTATGTATGCATAGAATGCTTTCAAATATTTCTATGTTATACTGTTCATAGCATGGATTATTCTTTTAAACGGATTTTTCAAATGTTTTCAAATGGCTAAACCCACTGAGTATATTAGTACTCAGCCCTGCAATTGTTTTCAAAACCTTTTGCAGGTTGAGCGGCAGATGGTGACGTGCGAAGCTGAGGGAGGGTGTTGCTGTATTTTCAGATAAATGCCAAGAATAAATTATGCTGCCATACTCTTAGATGAATAATATTTGGGATTGGATATTTTAATATTCATAGCCTATTTAATATGAACTCCTGATGTCATCACTTTCCTAGCGATTATTCCTCTCATATATTATTCGCTTAGTACTAAATGTTATCTTATTGTCTCACACCTCCGAACTTTTGATCCTGGTTGGGAGAATTTCGATCTTAATTGTCGTATTTAATATCCTTCAATTGCGACATTCCTTTATTATGAATGTGTTACCCAAATCTAAGAACATATCACCTATTATATTCAATCAAGTCTAGAAATCCCATTAAGTAGCACGTTTCCTATTTTCCCGGGAACGAGGGCTGTGACAGTAAAATGATAAAAGGTGATTGGGGAATAAGTTATTGGATGGTATTTATATGCCCTAGGTTTTCAAGCTCCTAAAATACTCCAAAATCGCGCTTTAAGTGAAAAATTCGGAAACTGGGCGAGAAAATGGCGTCTCGCGCGGCCGGGTCGCGTGGCCGTGCGCCGAAACCGCATGACCTCGCGAGGCCTGCTCGCGCGCCCGCGCGCCGAGCCCGCGCGCGCTGTTCAGAGTTTCTGCCTTCGTGCGGCTGGGTCGCGCGGCCTTGCGCAATGATTTTGTTTTGGCTCGTTCTCCCTCATCCGAACTGCGATTTATGAACCGTTTGCGCTCATGAACTCCTCTCGAGATGAACTACAACTTGTATTTCAGTCAAATCTTCCAAATTCTGCTTCTTTATTTCTGAAAATACGTTCAAACACAAGCAAGTGACAAGTTCTTGACCAAAAACCAATATAAGCTCAAAATAAACCATCAAACACACAAAAACCTCATAACTAACCATCAAATATGACATACCAAGAGGTAAAAAATGCATGTTCATCAATCATCTTGTATAAAACTTGAAGATTATAACTTACTTATGTTTGAGCACACTCTCGTGTGAAACTTGAAAAATCACAACTTAGTTTTGAGCATTATCTTGTCTGAAATTTAAAATGTCATAACTGAGTTTTGAGCATTATTTTGTCTGAAGTTTTAAAAAATATAACTGACTTGTGAGCATCATCTCGTCTAGAGTTTGAAAGATCATAATTGAGTCTTGGTAATCTCGCCTCTTACTTATGAGCATCATCTCTAAAACTTGAAAGACGAAAAATTGAGTTACGAGCATCATCTCGTCTCAAACTATATACAACATCGTCAAATTTGAAATCATATTCAATCATATATATATAGTTAATTATTTAAGTGAATACATCTATATATAAACGTATTATATATATACATATTAATTTGCGAGTATGATGTGATAAACTAAAACTAATATTATATAATAAAATAAAATACAGATATAAATCTTTTTCTAGATATGGAAATTGATTAAAAATTTATAAAAAAATAAGAATGAATGAAAATTGAGAAAAATTAAAATAGAGTGATTATACAGCGTCACGTAGGATATGATATATATATATATATATATATATATATATATATATATATATATATATATATATAGGGATGGGCTATAATAAAAACACATCTTTTTGTAAAAACTAAAAACGGCTGAATTCTATGTAGAACACGTATGAATTAGCTGTGTAACTGTATGAACTGCGAAAGGTCCTGAATTCTATGTAGAACACGTATAAATTAGCTGAATTCATACAGTTACACAGCTAATTCATACGTGTTCTACATAGAATTCAGCCGTTTTTAGTTTTTACAAAAAGATGTGTTTTTATTATAGTCCATCCCTATATATATATATATATATATATATATATATATATATATATATATATATATATATATATATAGATTGGGCATAGGCATGTATTTTATTTATTTATAATATTTTGTTGAAGAATATCTTTTTTAAAAAATGAATTGACATTTGAATTGATTGTTTTTTGTGGATTAATTTATTGGTATACTTTATTTAAGTTTTAGTCACACTTGGAACAATCTCAATTAAGTGGGTATAAGGATTCCTATTCTGGATGTCATCATTTTATTAAGTTAAATTTTTTGAGTGAAAAAAAGATGGATTATGAGGCATGATGAGTTCTTGTTGGTCATTGAGTTTATATATATATAAAAATTGGTATGAGGTTAAGAGGGATTTCAGGCGTTTGAAAACAGACGAATGGACCCTCGAAGTGCTAATGTGTTTTAATTTGGCTGAAAAAATAGAAGGCCGTGAGTTATATAATGGTTCCGATAATCAAATGGATATATGTAGGATTTATAATTAAATGGATATATGTTGGATTTATCAAATAGTTTTATACGATTATTTAATAGTACAGACTTTTTTCTAATAGTTTTATACGATTATTTAATAGTATAGAATTTATCTATAAATTTATATGATTATTTAATAATTTTTAAATGTAAAAATTGATTAGAAATGTATAAATAAATAAGAATGAATGAGAATTGGGGAAAATTAGAATGGAGTGATTATACAATGCCACGTATGATAAGATTTATTTTGCTAATATATATAGAAGATGGGGGTTGATTCTAATCTTTTGATTTATTTATTTCAACGTCGCAATAAATGTGAATTTCTAACCTCCGAGAAGTTGGGGTTCTGTAAACTGGTGCGCATATTGAAGGTTAGGTATAGCTACTAACTACAATCTATGAGTTGAGTATATTAGGTGTAGCTACTACACGCTCAGATGTTGCAATGAGAAAAATGCTTTTTGTATATGTTTTTTTAAATCTTAGTAGGACACTCGTCCATCTAGATTAGACTTAAGCTAAATTATTATTGGAAACAATAGGGCCGGATGGCCCTATTGGAGATACAAACTCAAATTTTGTCCTGAAAAACTACAATATTTAGCCATCTTTTATGCACTATACCTAATCTACCCTTTTAACCCATCGATCCAGCCTAGCTTTTTTTTTTACCCATCGAACCCAAATCTAATCGCAGCGGCATCGACGGCCGCTCGCCAAAGCAATCGCTCTGCCGCTCCTCGATTTGCTCCGCCGCAGCTTCGTGGACGCGGACGGAGGGCTCTCGCATCGAGCGGCTGCGGCTGCTGGCGCGGCGGAGAAAGAGAGCGGCGCCGCGGAGGTCGAGGAAGTGGGAGCGATTGCTGGGGCTCTGGTCGCCAAGCAAAGGCATAGTGTTGACGGCGGCTGCCGCCGTGGGCGACGATGGATTTATATATGCATAAACATGTTTCTTTAATTTGATTTGGGGCTATAAAATATAACAAAAACTCCCTTGAAATCGAGTTTCAAGCGATACTACTTCAACATACAAATGACACTTTACATAAATATAGGATAAAATAGTACATTTTTAATAATTATTTTGGATAAGGGGCTATAAAGAATTCACAACAAATTACAAGAATTCTACAAAGAGAGAATGAAATCTCCAGATGGGTTATTAAATACTTTTAGATGGGTTATTATTTTAGATGGTTTATCTAAAATAATTATTTTAGATAAGCCCTACACGATTGATGATATGTGGCTTTAAATACTTTTAGCCCTACACAGCGTTGAAAAAAAAAACCTGGCATTAATTGGTCTCCAGATGGGTTATTACTGAAAAATAACCTGAACTTTGATCTCATGTTCATTTTTTGTTCTAATTTGAAATATTACAAAAGTAGTATATTTATGTTGATAAATTTATAGCTCGAATTAAAATTTCAATTAATTGAGACTGACGTGTCTTACCAGAATTGATTAGAATGCCCACACCCAAATTTTTGTCGAGGGTAAAAATCATCATGGTGAGATTAGATTTTAATTTGTGAAAAAAGCGATACAGATTATTTAAAAGTCAAGTCAATGGTAGATATAAACTTTAATTCAATAATAAAATAATACAATATTATTGTCCCACTCAAAAATGATTGATTGTGTGAGAGTTAGACTCATTTTCATCTCAGAAGCAAATTCGACAATGTGGTCCTACATTTTAGATATTTTCTTCTTTTTCCACTTATGTTTTTCTTGGAATAAGACTGCCATTAAACATGCTCACTAATTTTCTCTACCCAAATAATACTGCTTAAAGGTTTGGAGCAGCAAGCAGGGATGGATCCAGAACTTTTTTAATACGGGGACACAAAATAATTATAAATATTTCCTTTGTCCTAAAAAATGTACTCTCTCACCTATTTTATTATAAACTATTCGTTTCTTAAAATTTGTGCCCGAACCTTATGGTCTGTTGAATTAGGACAGGAGAAGTATAAAATACGTTAAATAAAATTACTCCATTTGTCCCCGAAAAAAAAAATCATTGTGTGCTGAACACGATTTTAATGAAATTGTTAAAGTTATTGTAAGTAGAAATGTAAAATAAATGTACAATTTTTTTAATAATAGTGTTAATACAAAAAGTGAAATAAATATAATTATTGGTTATAAATTGAAATAAAAGTACAATTTATAAGTAAGTAAGATGTAATAATTTTAAAAATGAAACTTATTTTTTCGTAGACAAATAAAAATAGGTAAGTGGAACTCTTATGTGAACGAAGGGAATACTACATAACGTGTAATATATTAAGGATTAAGAGTTTAAAAAGTTGTTTATCTATTATGTATTTTAATTTGATGCCCCCACACTGGTATGCATAGATCCGTCTCTGCTGATATCTGTCAAATCGTAAAATAGTTGAAATTGAACAAAAAAATAATTAAAAACTAAAAGAAATTGATCATAAGACACCAAAATTGGGAAAGAAGTAGCGTCCCGACGGCGACGGTTCACATGCTAGAATCACCTCTATACTTCATAATATGGATTGTCCCAAGTAGCGTCCCGATCGTTCACATGCTAGAATCACCTGTCTACATATATATATATATATGGACTCTATTTTAAATAGGGCAAAGGTGCAAATTGGTCCCTGAACTCGACCCCCATAGAGCGTTGAGCCCCCCATACTCGGTCAAGGCGCGTTGACCGACCTGAACTCTCGAGAAAAAGGTGCAACTAAACCCACGAGTTTAACAGCGGTTTAACGTCGTTAAACGATTTTTATATTTGTTTTGGTCATCTTCTCCGACTGGATTCCTTCAATTTTCCGGCGACATTCATCTATCGAAAGGGAAAATCTTGCCAGTGCCACTTCTTCTCCGACGAGCGCCCCATCCCAACCAAATGCAAGGCGTAACCGGAGCATATCTGTAGTGGCGACTCCTCCTTGGCCGTCCGCTGCCGGAAACACGAGAGAGGGATGAGGCTCGCGGCGGCGCTCCATCCTTGGTTGTCCGCTGTCGGAGATGAGAGAGAGAGAGAACATATCTGTTGCCGAAAACACGAGAGAGGGATGAGGGGGCGGCGAGCGGCGGCGGCGCTCCATCCTTGGCCGTCTGGCGCTGTCGGAGATGCGAGAGAGAAAGGGAGGACAGATTCGTTGCCGAAAATGCGAGAAATGGATGAGGGGGAGGCGAGCGGCGGCGCTCCATCCTTGGTCATCCGCTGTCAAAGATGCAAGAGAGAGAGAGGGAGGACAGATCCGTTGCCGGAAACGCTAGAGAGGGATGAGAGGGAGGCGAGCGGCGGCGGCGGCGCTCTAGCCGGAGACCATAAAATTAAAAAAAAAACGTTTAACAGCGTTAAACCGCCGTTAAACTCGTGGGTTTAGTTGCACCTTTTTCTCGAGAGTTCAGGGAGGTCAACGTGGCTTGACCGAGTATAGGGGGCTCAACGCTCTAGGGGGGTCGAGTTCAGGGACCAATCTACACCTTCGCCCTTTTAAATATAATAAAAAGTTTTATGTTGGTTATGTTTTGATTGATCGAGTATATATTGATTTTAAAATGTGCCATATTTTATTCATTAGTATTTATTATTGTGACAGAGACAAGCCATATGTTAGTTAAAATCGAATTTATTATTAAGATAGAGATTAATGAGGATGGGGTTTTGGGGTTATATTTTAATATTTTAAAAATATTTTTCTATAAAAATAAAATTTATTATAATACTATAAATTATATTTAATTTTTATTTCAAAAAAATAATTTTTTTAAAAAGTACTCCCTCCATCCCGCTATTCATGGCACGTATTCTTTTTTTGGTTGTCTCACCCATAATGACTCGTTTCTATTTTGGGAAAAAAAAATAAGGGGTCAATTAATTTATTACCCTCTTAATTACCTAAACTAATTTAGACTTGGGCCTAGCCCTAAAGTAATTCATTTTTACTCCTTCAAACAGATCGGCCGCTTCATCTCTCTCGCCTCTTCTCCACAATCTCCCTCCCAATCCTACCCACATTCGCCTCCACCGGCTAATCGCACACGAGACTCAGTAGCACGACGACGTCGCCGAGGAGATTCTCCGACTTGGAAACGACGTCGGAGCAGTGGGAGAAGAGGGCGGGTAAGTCAGAATCGCGGGAGCAGCGACGCAGAATCTTCTGTCAATCTGCCTCCCCTCCACCGTAGCACTGCCTCTGTTGTTCCGCTTTCTCCTTAATCTCCGTGTCGAAAAGAAACGTGCCATAAATAGCGGGACAGAGGGAGTATATATCATGACTTTGAATTTATCAACCTATTATTAGCTAATAATTAAAAGTGAAATTAAATGATAAAAAATAATTATATACCCTAAATTGATGGAATAAACCCTAGTTAATAATCACAAAATTAAAATAAAGCATACAAAGTTAAAATTGAAGAAAAAATATATAAGAAAATAAACAAAATTAAAAATAGAACATAAAGTGGTACATCAAGTTGGGGATCTGTTTTCTCTATTTCTAAATTGGTGCGCATTTCTCTTGTTTTCCTATGGGTGGTACTAGGGCTGTAAACGAACCGAACCGAGCCGAATACTAGCAGGCTCGAGCTCGGCTCGTTTAAATATTCGGGTGTTCGAGCTCGGCTCGAGCTCAATTCGAGCTTTTATCTTGTTGATCGAACTCAGTTCGTCACCCATTTACCGAGCTCGGTTTGAATGATGCTCGATAATGTCGAACTTAAGTTCGAGCTCGACTCGTTAGATATTCGTATATATGATGTTCGAGCTCGAATTCGTTATAAATTTAAGAAAAGCTTTTAAATTAATATGTTACTAGAGTTCAAGCTCGAATCGTTTAAGGCTCGTGCACTAACTCGATTGAAGGCTCAACTGAAGGTTTGTGAACAGGCACGCAAACATGTTCATGAACAATCGAATCCGAACTCAACGAGTCGAGTAATGTCAGGCTCGAGCTCGAAATCAAGCTCGAGCTTTTCTCGTTTACTATCGAATTAAGCTCCGAACGAGCTTTTTTCAAGCCGAAACTTGAATAGCTTGCGAGTAGCTCTGTTTATTTACAGCCCTAGATGGTACCGTGGTAGTGTTAGGTAAGAATGAAAATTTAAAATGCTCTGTGGTAGTGTCAGGTAAGAGTGAAAATTTTAAATGCTCTATTGCTTACATTATATATAAAAAATGTCATCTTTTATAAATACAAGTTTCTTATGCCGTATTCTTTAAATACGTCTAACATTGATGATTTTGTTTGATTTTTTGTGAAAGTCTTATACATTTGACCGATTTGACAGCTATCAATCATAAATGTGTAAGAAAAAATTTGAAAAAGAGAACGATCGGACTGCCCGGGCAGTTAGATGGTCTAGCCATCCATCGGTCAGATGAACTCATGACTGATAGCTGTCAAATCGTAAAATAGTTGAAATTGAACAAAAAATAATTAAAAACTAAAAGAAATTGATCATAAGACACCAAAATTGGGAAAGAAGTAGCGTCCCGACGGGGACGGTTCACATGCTAGAATCACCTCTATACTGCATATATATATATATGGACTCTATTTTAAATATAATAAAAAGTTTTATGTTGGTTATGTTTTGATTGATCGAGTATATATTTATTTTAAAATGTCTGCCACTGTATAGGAAGCGAAAGTCATGCACTGAATTAAATACTGACGTTAGATCAGAAATAAATGAGAGGAGATGTAAGGTAGAATCGACATTATAAATACAGAGAAGAAAAAGGAAATAAATACACACCACTGAAAAAAATGTCTTGTTATAGGAAGCTCAAGGTTTTCATGCTGTGCTACCTTGGTATTATTATGGCTCCAGTTGATGCTTTAGTTCATCATAAGTTTGAAGTATGTTCCCCATGCATGCTAATAATATTAATTGATTTTGTTTTTTTATTTATAGAAAAGGTAGCTAATTCCATGAGTAATTTTGCAGGTGAGAAGATCTTCACACACAAGGCTATGCACCACCAAAAGCATGCTAACAGTAAACGGGCAGTTCCCAGGGCCAACTATATATGCTCGAAGGGGAGAATTGGTAGTAGTCGATGTTATTAATCGTGCCGATGCAAATATTACTATCCATTGGTACGTCAAATTCAAGCATTTCAAACTCATATACTCCCTCCATTTTTTATCCATTGGTACGCCAAAATTTGAGAGTATAATTATGACATTCCTATTTTATCCTTATTTAATACTTGTATGAATATAATAATTAGTTGTATATATGCATTTATTATGATAATTAGTAAAGTTACAAAGTAAATATCTTATTTTATTGGTATGTGTATTTTGACGACTGGGAACACTTAATAAAAAATGGAGGGAGTATCATATATAACCGTACGCATGCATATAAGGTGATTTCAGGCATGGAGTAAAAATGCCGAGATATCCATGGACAGATGGCGTCGACTCTGTCACGCAGTGTCCTATTACTCCCGGCAAAAGCTTTCGACAACGAATTCTGCTCTCCGACGAAGAAGGCACTTTGTTTTGGCACGCCCACATCGATTGGACTCGAGCTACTGTGCATGGCGCCATCATCATTCTACCGCCCAAGACACACACTTATCCTTTCCCTAAGCCTCATGCTGAATTTCCCATCTTACTAGGTATAATTAAAATTCTCGACCAATGTTAATTAATTGTGTTGGAATTCTATATATTCGGAATAATTAATAAATGTTGCATGCAGGAGAGTGGTGGAATGATGATGTGCAACAAGTTTACGAGGATTTTATAGCCCGAGGACAAAGTGCCCAATTGTCTGATGCTTTCCTCATGAATGGTCAACCTGGCGACCAGTATCCATGCTCAAAACAAGGTAAAATTCAAACAAATAGGAGTCAAACAAAAATAAAGAATTTTAAACACTTAATTAACACTAATTAAGTATTCTCTTATTATCTTCTATCTCCTACTTTATCATTTTATTATCTTCTCTTTCTTATTTTATCAATTTATTACATTCCATCTCCTACTTTATCACTTTATTATTACACACTTAAAACACTAATCTACAACTTCTTAAATCTCGTTCCGAAAAGCAAATGTATTGTCTTGACCATGACAGATAAAAGTTTTACTAATTAATTTGGTTTGATGCAATTAATGCAGATACATTGAAGTTGAGTGTGGAGCCGGGCAAGACTTACCTGATCAGAATGATTAACGCAATGATGAACTTCATTATGTACTTGAAAATCAAGGACCACAACGTGACGGTGGTGGGCATGGACGGCGCCTACACGAAGCCGCTGAACACCGATCACATCGCGATCGCCCCCGGCCAGACCATAGATTTCCTTCTGGAAGCCAACCAGCCGCCCAGCCGTTATTACATGGCCGGCAGAATATACTCCGGCCGCGTGGGGACTAATACCACAGGAATCGTGGAGTACGTCGGTAACTACACCTGGCCCCGGCCTTCATCACCGGTGCTTCCATCTTTCCCTGAGTTCGACGATGGGGTGGCCAAGTCCACCCATTTCAGCAACAGGCTCAGAAGCCTCGCCGACGACAACTACCCCATCAAAGTTCCTATGAACATCACCCACAACATGTTCGTCACTCTCTCCATCAATACGTGGCCCTGTCTCACAAATTCTTGCGTGTTCGACTACAGGCTGGTGGGCAGCATGAACAACGTGACCATGTTGTTGCCGAAAACCCAAAATATTCTTGAGGCCTATTACAAAGGGATCAGAGGAGTTTTCACGCCCGATTTCCCAGCGATGACACCAATAATATTCGACTTCACGCAAGGTTATAAGCCGGGGAATTTTGCGCCCGCCCAATCCGGAACGGCTGTGTACATGTTGGACTACAACTCGGAAGTCGAGATGGTGCTTCAAGGCACCAACTATGGGACTGGCGATGGAATCGATCATCCCATGCATTTACATGGACACAGCTTCTACGTTGTCGGATCTGGATACGGGAACTTCCACCCGAACACGGATCCGCCAAACTTTAATCTCATTGACCCGCCGTTGGTGAACACGGTTGCCGTTCCAAGAAGTGGATGGAGCGCTATCAGATTTAAGGCTAACAATCCAGGTTCAATCTCCTTTTCCTTCATAAATTGTTAAGCAAAAGTCTCATAGCTTATTAAGTAATTAAAGTTGCATTAATATTATGGCGCGCAGGAGTGTGGTTCATGCACTGTCATTTCGAGCGTCATCACAGTTGGGGAATGAAGATGGCGTTCATCGTCAAGGACGGGGAAGCCCCCAATGAGAAGATGTTGCCTCCGCCCCCAGATATGCCCCGCTGTGAAGCGCCCCCTGCAGCCTCAACAATTTAGGATTAATTAATTATATCAATCCGCACGTGGTGTAAAATAATTGAGTCTTACCTACACAAGGCTCACCATGATTCATAAGAAAACCAGCATGGGTTTCTTTTATTTAAACTAGTGTTATTTCTTCTAGTCCTTCCTTCTGTACACCATCAATGTTTCTTTAATTTTGTCATTTTAGTATGTTCCCTTTCATTTTTAAACATTACCCCATAACACAATTTACTATAGTGGGACTCATACTTCAGTCATGCACCACACAATATGTGATTTTTTATATAAAAAATTGGATAATTCATATGTATTTTATGCAAAATGCCTATTTCTTTTTCTCTTTCCTTTTTTCACATCATGATGGGAGTATTATCGTAAAAATGCATATACCGTTATTTATTTTATTCATTTTCATTCAATAACATTCATTTTGTGTTTAGTTGTATGTATTTTTTTTATTTAATACTCTCATCATCCACAAAAATAGTTCATTTTTGTCATTTTGAAATGTCCACAAAAATTAATGTCTTTTTATTTTTGAAAAATATTGATTACATAGTGCCTGATGAGCCTTATTTTTCACTCACAATATAATTAATTATCATTATAAATATTACTCCCTCCGTCCCGGCTTTTGGTATCCAGTTGAGAACGACACGGGTTTGAATAAAGTGATTGATGTGTTGTGAGTGAAATAGGGGTCCCATATTTTATGTGAGAGTTAAAATAATTAAAGCGGAGTAAGGGCCCCACCTACTTTTACCAAAAATAGAAATGGATACTAAAATGTGGGACGGCCAAAAAAGGAAAGTTGGATACTAAAAGCCGGGACGGAGGGAGTATTTTTTAAGTGAGACATTTAATTTTTTCCATTCATAATACAATAAAATTTTTATTAGAACCTGTGTCGTTTCTTACTAGAACTATTTTTTATGGACGTAAAGAGTACTCCCTCCGTCCTACGAATCTCGACACGTTTTCCTTTTTGGGCCGTTCCACGAATCTTGACACGTTTCCTTTTTTGGTAATAATTATTACATTCTCTCTCCTACTTTATCACCTTTATTATATTCTATCTCTCCTACTTTATCACTTTTATTACCTTCTCTCTCCTACTTTACAATTTTATACTTTATTAATTACACACTTAAAACACTAATCTACAACTCCTTAATTCTCGTGCCGAACCCAAACGTGTCAAGACTCGCGGGACGGAGGGAGTATTAAATTAAAAAAAATACATGTATACACTTCTTACCATTAAAAAAATCCTTTAAAACCTTAAAAAATATAGATAACCTCAACTCACGGTCAACGAATAAGTTTAGATACTAGTATATTCTATTGAAAGCTTCACTGCTATATGCTAGTATATAGGTTTGAGCTAAGCTATAAACCCCTCTTAAAATATAAAATAAAAACTAACGAAAATGTCTTAATTTTATGTAAAACACGTCCGCATTCACTGTATAAGTGTTTGAATTTCAAAAATTAAAATTTTCACTTTCTATGAGATTCGATCGTAAATTTTATGTAAAACACGTCCGGTATGATCCATGTCGTTGCTTAATTTAACAATAGTGACGTGTATATATACATCTCAATTGATTGTTTATAAAATTATGATGAAAGTAGTAGAATTAAAAGAGAGAGATGAAAAAAGTGGTATGTTGAGGTCTTTATCAGTCCTTGAATTTGTAAGGATTTGTTATACATACCTAGATATGCAAATAATTTGGCATTTAATGACCATTTATGTATAAGTTGTTGTCACACATACACTACAAGAGGAAGGCAGATGATTTATATTATTTATGTATTTTAATTTTTGTATTATATTTTACTTCAATAAAATTTATATAATTACATGAATAAAGTAATTTTTTTAAGTAATAAAATATAATTATGATTAACGATTTAAGATTCAAATGCACATATTATTGAAAAGCAAATTTGTACAACACGCAACTAAAATTGAAAATATAAATAAAAATACACATAACACATTAATTTAAAATATCAAACAAAAATACGCATAAAACTTAATTATGACATAAAATAGGAACGAATAGTGAATTATTTTAAACCATATGCATGGCTGAAATTTTAACTGCTGCAAACGACTATATGTAAAAAAAAAAAAAACAACAAAAAAAAAAAACAAAATGAAACAAGTGTTCCGCCATAGGCAAATGGGATCCTCTATCCCGAAATATAATGTGTACCACTCTTATTATGTTATAAATTTTTAATTATTTTTTATTCCGTTTTAATTTATTATGTTTCTATATAATATAGATATAATTAACAAGGGTTCACTCATCCATTTAGGGTCTATAATTATTTTTTTATATTTATTTAAATTAATAATAGATTATTTGGGTTCATTAATTCATATAATTTTTTAAATTTTAAATTTTCAATTATAAATATTAATTAGAGTTTATAATATAATAAAATAATATAATAAGAGAAAGTGAGAGTGGACACCAATCGACAATTAACGACCCCAAGCTCCGCTGGCAGATGGCCAAGCACGTGACCACCCATCGGAAAAAAAATATGAGTTTTGATATAATTAACCCTTTATTAAAAGTGTTAATTGAATCTTGTAAATTGAGATAATTATTTGTTGATATTTCAAACAGTATAATGTTTTTCTTCATGTGGATTATTACTAATTTTTATCACAACAATAATTACTTTGAATTATCTGGCCCAAACCCGCAACTCGCGCCCAGGAGAATAATTATCCTGACCTGACCTGACCCGACCCGTCTCACATATACATGCAATCTAATAGGAGAATTTATATTTTTTGTTATTTTAATCGGTCCTCCAATTTTATATCATTTTTATTTTTAGTAAAATTGTTTTACATAATTTTATAAAATATGAAACTCTTATTTCACTTTAATCTATAATTTATAATCTATAATCTATATAATATATTAAAAGGACAACTTTCGATTTGAATGACAATTTTGTAAATTAGAGAAAAATTAAAGTCATAAGTTATGCAAAACTCAAATTAATACATTAACAAAATCAACCGTCAATATCATGTATTAATTATGTAAAAAAAAAAAAGTTGCTCATTAATAGCCCACATAACTAACATTATTTTTTCTAGGAATCACCACTAATACTTCATTACATACTTCCATGTAAATATATTTAAAAGGTCAAAATTGTGAAATGGAAAATGGGTAAATTTTTGATAGATTTATCAGGTGGTTTGAAATATTAAAAAAAAATACATGAGTACTTCCTATTGAAATTTAAAATTTAATAACCCACACAAGTCCAAGTGACGCACACCATCTATTCGTCAAAATGCAGCACAGACCCACACAAGTGCAAGTGACGCCGGAAGAGAGGCCCAACCCCACAACCCCACATGAATCGAAGTCAGCACTAACCATCTGACCGGGTCATCCAGAATAAAAGCAATATGATCACCAACTGTTTGATTAAAGTATTTGTCTTATTTAAATTAGACTTGGGCTCGATGCTACCGATCACAAGAAGAGAGAAGAAAATGCAGTATTCCTTAATAATTCGTTTAGATTCATCCGTGAGCCCACGGACATTCCAAACGAGCACATTCATCAGATTATACATTATGTTTTTAAATGATTTTTATAAAAAAATAATTAATTAAAAAATAGTAAAATTGTTTTTTTTTTTTAATTATTATTTAAAGAGCTGTGCATTGCACGCGCTCTTCAAAACTGCAGTCCGTGCGGAGAAGAGAAGCTGGCGCGGTATTGCGGGGGGCACGTACGCACGCGCCAGGCCCGGGCTAGCGTCCGCGCCCCCCAGTGTGGGTGCTCTAATTTGTGATTAATTTCAGGCATGGAGTAAAAATGCCGAGATATCCAAGGACAGATGGCGCGAGCCATGTGACGCAGTGTCCGATTAGTCCCGGCAAGAGGTTTAGACAACGAATTCTGCTCTCCAACGAAGAAGGCACTTTATTTTGGCACGCCCACAGCGATTGGTCTCGAGCTACTGTGTATATATGGAGCCATCATCATTCTACCGCCCAAGACACACAAATCCTAAAAATTGTCACATCAGTGATGGGCACGTCATGCTTGCCCACGGTGGATAAATGATCTATTCGGGATAAATTCCTCTAGTATTGCGTATTGGTTCAGACAATTGATCGAACACCTACGGTTCACTTTCTCCCTTCGCAGTTGGTTCAAAAAAATTGGGCCGCTTTTTTGTAGCTTAGCTCATCTAAAAAATGTATTTTATGTATAAATATTTTGGGCCGGGCCGGGCTGGCCCAAAAAACCAGACCAAGTTCTACATCTCATCTTACATTTAATTTGTCTAGCCCAATAGTATATCTAAAAGTAAATAAGAAATAAAATTCTTGTGGCCCGTTTATTTCGCAGGAATTATGATTTGAGAAAGTAACGTGATTCCTAATTGTTAAATTTACGTGTTTGATTTAATTATAAGAAAATAAGGAAAATAGTTTGATTTCTATAATAAGGGAAAATTAAGTTAGAATTTGGGATATATAAATTCCATATTCATCTCCAACTTTGCATGTGGCTGCCCATATATAAAATATCACTGATATATAGTATCATGTGCATGTGTTAGTCAGGGCCGGCCCTGACATTTCGGGGGCCCTAGGCGAAAACGAAAAAAGGGGCCCTTATTAAAATGAAAATTTGAGATTTTTTTTTATATATGTTTTTTTCTTATTTTATAAACAAACATTATTAAATAAAGAGATTTAAAGGCCGCTCCATAAGGGACCTGAACCCAAGACCTTTGGCTTTAGACATTAACCCTTTACCGCTTGACCAACACATGCAACTAAAATTTGAGATTTTTGTCATCGAATAGAGTAGCATGTGATTGTCTCTCATGATTGTGTGACTACATAACTTTATTATTAATTATTAAGTACAATAAACTAAATAACAATAATGAAATAATTTTGATCTTCTAGCTTTTGAAAAGCAAAATCATCAATAACATTTTTAAGATCAAGTTTACCATCCCTAAATAATGTGTTTTCAATATCTCATTTTCAATGCACAAAATTGTTAGCACATTTAATATATCTTTCTTCAGACATAGTAATCGGCAAATGTGAATTTATCAATTTTAATTTACAAAAAATATTTCTATTCACACTACAATAACTGGTATACTTAACAATATCCTACATGCATTTGAAACATTAAATTAACAATATGATGTTTTGACAAACTCAAAAACTTCTACAATTAACTTTATTTTCTTATGATAAGTATAACACATTTGTATCACTTATAATTTTAAAATAAATCTTTAATATCAATATCAAATAATATTTATTTAATAAATTTAAAATTAATAAATTTAAAATTAATAAATAATACTAACTTATAATTTTTTTTAAGAAAAATACTACTACTAGAACTAATTTTAAATTTGGGGGCCCCTCAAATTTGGGGCCCTAGGCCTTTGCCCCATTTGAATTGAAGAAGGGCCGGCCCTGGTGTTAGTCGAGCGGTATAGACGTTAATGCCTAAGGACAAAGGTCTTAGATTCGAGTTCACCATGATGCGACGTTTAAATTTATTTATTTAATACTGTTATTCTGTCGAAAAAAATGATAGTACATGGTATCACTACAAGTCATTTTAAGACCAAAATGCTATGCAGAAGCCTTAAAGCATCTATAAATTACATAGTCTTACATACACAAACATAGAAACCAAATATCAATACTAACAGTGTGCGTGTATTGACCTAATGGTAGAAGATTAAAACTCAAGAGCTGAGGTCTTGGATTCAAATTTTTCGTCGCGCGATCTTTAAATTTCTTTATCAAAAAAAATATATCAATACCAACACTATTGTCAAAATCCAAAGATCGAAGATATACAATAATCAAGTTCGAGTTAAATAATTATAAGATGGACGATATACAATAATGATCATGATTCTCAAAATCCTAGATTAATTATATACACGTTTGGTAGATTTAGGAGGTGTATTTATGTTTGAAGCACATAGATAGCAAATATTTGGTTGTTTATAAATTGTAGTATGTATTTATTAATTAATAAGGTTACATAATTAGAACATATAAAATAAAATAAATTGTAAGAATAATAAAGTGGAAAAATAAAGTTTTTTTTTTCTTTATTTGAGTGAAAAAAGAGTTGAAAATTTTTAGAAAACGATGAGAGAATGTAATGTAGGTAAAATATAAAATACAATGCAAATCTTAAGTTCATGTGGCAAATAAAATACAATGTATATGAATCCGAGGTACGAAGCTATGAGAGCCCATCTGCACATGTATACACCCTCATATCTAAACTCTAGCTAGCTCGTTTCTCGGTGGCGACATCCGGTTCAGAAGGAGTAGCATAGCAGGCGAGCTCCGTTCCGGCTGACGAGCTCTGTTGTGAATCCAAAATCTGGCGATTTCGCCGTTGAACAGAGACGGAGACAGGGGGTGGCTGGTAGTGGCCACCGCCCCCCTCAAAATTTTAAAATTTTCTATGTATATATATATGCATAAATATATAAATGTTTATTTAAATATTGTTCGCTAATATTTTCACCACGCCGCAAGTATACGGGTAGTTGTAATATATGGAAGCAAGGTCGTATCCCACAAGGATTAGTAGTTCAATCTAGTGATTATCCTAAGTCATTATGCTATAGCTATTTAGACTAAACGATGGAGTGATTGGTTTGATTATCTACTAATTACTTAACAAGTGCAAAGACAAATAAAACCAAATAAGCAAGTGGATTAATAAGATGATTAAGGTGATTTAGGGATTAGGCAACGATGGATTAGCAATGGACTTCAATTAGCTCAATATTAGTCTTGATATTCCTATTTATCTAGAGTGATCTCCCCACTAGTTCTAGCCCCCTCCCGGACGACTAAAACTGTAGATTACGGGTCATAGTTGCCGTCCCCGGTCAACTTCTAACCTATAACTCCCAAGAGCACAAATGATCGGTAAACTCTCACCCAACTCTCAACCTCCCGGTTTATTGAGTCAATATGTTTCAAGCTCCTAATCTATTATGATTATCCTCTCCCGATTCAAATCACAAATTAGAAATGCATAGAAAGTGGCCAACAATCCATACAAGAATTAAAGCTAGGGCTTGAAAAGATAATAACAAGGAAATAATCAATACATATATTAAGCATAAAAATCAATCTATCACATCATCCATGAGCCTAATCCCCAAACCAATGGGGGATTTTATCCAAACATGTTCACAAACAACAAACCTAAATCAAAGAAATACATAAATGAAAGAGAGAGTAAGAAGTGACAAATCCTATTAATGAGCTTTCTCCAATCTTCTCTCCTCTTCAATGCATTCAATCTTGGTAAAAAGATGTGGTAATGGAGGCTAGGGTTTGGTGTGGAGGAATTGGGGAAGATGGAAATGGGTGAGTATGAGGTTGGGGAAGATGAATAATGTGAGGAAAAGGGGGAGAAAGGGGTTTAAGGGCTGAAAAAACGCGACTCCGCTCTTTTCCCGCGGTCATGGCCCGCGCCCGTGGTGCTCAAACGTGGGCAAAACTCAGGGAACCCGCGGTCCCGCCCCGCGGCCGCGGGTGGTGACCGCGGTACACCCCTGGAATTGGGAACAGCTGACCCGCGGTCCCACCCCGCGGCCGCGGGTGGTGACCGCGGGGTACTGGGCGTTTTGCACAGTCCACTCGTTTTGCTCCGTTCTCCCTCGTCCGGACTCGGATTTGGTCGCCGTTTGCGCTCACGGATTCCTCTCGAGACGTACTTCAATCTCATATCTTCAAAATGCTCCAATTAATCCTTTATTTTTCCTGAAATTACTCCAAAACTACACCAAGATATCAAATCTTCATAAAACTAAATATTCGGGCACAAACAAGCATTCACAAGCAAAACATGAAGGGAAATGACAACAAAATATGTGGAATTGAGGTATGAAAACCATGTTTGTCAACCCCCCAAACTTAAAGTGTTGTTTGTCCCCAAACGACGAAGAGAAGAGAAATAAAAGTAAACAAACATGTGAGCATGAATTGGTGTCATTTCAAGGGCTTCAAATTTTACAAAAAATCTTTCAAAAGTGCATCACAAGTATAAATGCATTCCAAGAAGTCACAAGTGATAATGAGTTCAATATTATAACCTCCAAGCTTGAATCCTAACAAAGTGGATGTTTCAATGACGCACTCAACTCTCAAGTGTTTAGAATGGACGTGTTTGCACTCAAATTGAAACAAGTATGCAATCTACCATAAGCTTGCCATTTATCCTAACTCTCTATACTTCAATGTGTTACAAATAAAGATCAAAAAGGGCTTCTATTTAGGTTGCAATGAGAGCTCTTTGGTGAGGTGAGGTGTTTATAGGCAAAGTGACTCATATCCCATACAATTCCCAAATTGAATATGTCATATTCACCATTGTTCTTTTCTAATCAATCAACCAATATCCCCACTTTTCTTCCTTTTCACCCTATGAATACTTATCAAGACCATGATTCAAAAGGCAAATCACTCCCCTTTGTACTATTTTATTCACATGTCTCTTCATTTTTCTTTCTTTTTCTTTTTGAGCTAATAGGAGACTAGTGATTTTCACTCAATCGAAGTTTGACAAGCAATTTCAATCATTTTCCAACCATTTTCATCAAAGCAACCACTAACACTCTAAGTTCTACCCCTTTATCATTGGTTCATTAAAAGAAAGGCTACAAGGCACGAAAGGGGTAAACTAGGATCAAATGAGAATTTGGACACAATTTGAGTTAAGTGGCTAACAAAGATGGCCTTAAATCACTTCAATATTAACAACACATCTACTTTTATTTTCAAGAAAGGACTCATGGCAAGTTCTAGAGATCAACACACATGCTCAAATGATTTACACTCAAGAACAAAATGAGATTGTAAATGTATGACAATCAAAGGCTCAATTCTTACAAGCTCATTTTCAAGTTCTTGGAGGCAAAACATTTAACTCACTTGTCACAAGTTCAAACTTTTCATGCATAATCCACAAGTGATACACACAATTTTTCCAAAAACAAAATTCATATCATAAGCCCAACACACATTTCATCCAACTCATGTTTTTCAACAATCAAGCTCAAACTCAAGAGACATGGAAAAGCTCAAGAAAATAGACAAAATCTCATTATTCAAAAACTAAACTAACTAAATAAATAAACAACGGAATAAATGAGATAAGTAACCCATCTTCACCCTCCCCCCAAACTTATTTCACACAAAGGAGAAATAAGTCTGGATGAAGGAGAAAATGGTCACTTGTCTCGTACTCACAAGCGAGGTGGAGGCTTAGGCGGTGGCCATTTCTCATCAAATTTGCAAGCTCCATCCGCCGCGATCCAAAAATATGGTGGCTTTGCAATTCTTGAGACATCCCGGGCGTCATGGTAATCTCGTTCACCATCTAGAGTATCACCACACTCAAACAATTCCTTATTAGGCAAATCAAAATAAAAATCAAAAGATGAACATAAATAAAAGTGAAAGAAGCAAGCCTTCGTAGAATCGCCCGGGTCGAGGTAAGGATCGACAAAATTTATGACTTTGCATTCTTTGAAGCTTGTGCAGTCTTCATCTTTTTGGAATTGTAGAGGTTGCATTGGAAAAGTTGGGCTCTCGACTTCAAGGGATTTGGAGAATTGATCCTCATCTTCTTCAACTTCTTGAGGCTCTTCACTTAGCATTGGCATTGGTTCCTCATACAAGGTTCCATTTTGTAGGCTAATGGCCATGCACACATCATCAATTCGCTTTTGATTTTCCATAGTGGTAGCCAAAGACTTTCTTTGCTCTTCTAGCATAACATCCGAGTTTGCTATACTTTTTTCTATCCAAGCTTGTGTAGCTATGAAGCATTGTAGAAGATCGTCTCTAACATTCGGTTTCTCCTCTTGATAGTACCGATTTCCCCCTTGAAAGCTTTCTTTAGTGAAATAAGAATTTTCATAATTCCAACTATTGAAATGGTCCTCATACTCCAATGGTGATTGCCACTCCATGGCATTGCACCCCATGTCATAATACTCGCCATAAGAAGGTGTTGGTTGGAAGGCTTCTTGGATGAATGGTTGCCTACAATTTCTTTTTGCTTCTAAAACTCGCAACTTAAGTTGCATCATCGCCAATTGTAGTTCGAGTTGCTCAACCAACTCATTCCTTCCATCATCCATTTAATATTTTTGGTGTTGTGTAATAATTTTCTTTTTCATCACCCTACCAACCAACAAAAACAACGAGTCAAAACAAACATCTTAAGATAGAAAACAAAAATAAATCAAGTAAAATGTCTAAAGTAGTTAAACACAATGATTCAAAATATCACAAGTAATCAAACTAAACTAATCCCCGGCAACGGCGCCAAAAACTTGTTCGCTAATATTTTCACCACGCCGCAAGTATACGGGTAGTTGTAATATATGGAAGCAAGGTCGTATCCCACAAGGATTAGTAGTTCAATCTAGTGATTATCCTAAGTCATTATGCTATAGCTATTTAGACTAAACGATGGAGTGATTGGTTTGATTATCTACTAATTACTTAACAAGTGCAAAGACAAATAAAACCAAATAAGCAAGTGGATTAATAAGATGATTAAGGTGATTTAGGGATTAGGCAACGATGGATTAGCAATGGACTTCAATTAGCTCAATATTAGTCTTGATATTCCTATTTATCTAGAGTGATCTCCCCACTAGTTCTAGCCCCCTCCCGGACGACTAAAACTGTAGATTACGGGTCATAGTTGCCGTCCCCGGTCAACTTCTAACCTATAACTCCCAAGAGCACAAATGATCGGTAAACTCTCACCCAACTCTCAACCTCCCGGTTTATTGAGTCAATATGTTTCAAGCTCCTAATCTATTATGATTATCCTCTCCCGATTCAAATCACAAATTAGAAATGCATAGAAAGTGGCCAACAATCCATACAAGAATTAAAGCTAGGGCTTGAAAAGATAATAACAAGGAAATAATCAATACATATATTAAGCATAAAAATCAATCTATCACATCATCCATGAGCCTAATCCCCAAACCAATGGGGGATTTTATCCAAACATGTTCACAAACAACAAACCTAAATCAAAGAAATACATAAATGAAAGAGAGAGTAAGAAGTGACAAATCCTATTAATGAGCTTTCTCCAATCTTCTCTCCTCTTCAATGCATTCAATCTTGGTAAAAAGATGTGGTAATGGAGGCTAGGGTTTGGTGTGGAGGAATTGGGGAAGATGGAAATGGGTGAGTATGAGGTTGGGGAAGATGAATAATGTGAGGAAAAGGGGGAGAAAGGGGTTTAAGGGCTGAAAAAACGCGACTCCGCTCTTTTCCCGCGGTCATGGCCCGCGCCCGTGGTGCTCAAACGTGGGCAAAACTCAGGGAACCCGCGGTCCCGCCCCGCGGCCGCGGGTGGTGACCGCGGTACACCCCTGGAATTGGGAACAGCTGACCCGCGGTCCCACCCCGCGGCCGCGGGTGGTGACCGCGGGGTACTGGGCGTTTTGCACAGTCCACTCGTTTTGCTCCGTTCTCCCTCGTCCGGACTCGGATTTGGTCGCCGTTTGCGCTCACGGATTCCTCTCGAGACGTACTTCAATCTCATATCTTCAAAATGCTCCAATTAATCCTTTATTTTTCCTGAAATTACTCCAAAACTACACCAAGATATCAAATCTTCATAAAACTAAATATTCGGGCACAAACAAGCATTCACAAGCAAAACATGAAGGGAAATGACAACAAAATATGTGGAATTGAGGTATGAAAACCATGTTTGTCAACCCCCCAAACTTAAAGTGTTGTTTGTCCCCAAACGACGAAGAGAAGAGAAATAAAAGTAAACAAACATGTGAGCATGAATTGGTGTCATTTCAAGGGCTTCAAATTTTACAAAAAATCTTTCAAAAGTGCATCACAAGTATAAATGCATTCCAAGAAGTCACAAGTGATAATGAGTTCAATATTATAACCTCCAAGCTTGAATCCTAACAAAGTGGATGTTTCAATGACGCACTCAACTCTCAAGTGTTTAGAATGGACGTGTTTGCACTCAAATTGAAACAAGTATGCAATCTACCATAAGCTTGCCATTTATCCTAACTCTCTATACTTCAATGTGTTACAAATAAAGATCAAAAAGGGCTTCTATTTAGGTTGCAATGAGAGCTCTTTGGTGAGGTGAGGTGTTTATAGGCAAAGTGACTCATATCCCATACAATTCCCAAATTGAATATGTCATATTCACCATTGTTCTTTTCTAATCAATCAACCAATATCCCCACTTTTCTTCCTTTTCACCCTATGAATACTTATCAAGACCATGATTCAAAAGGCAAATCACTCCCCTTTGTACTATTTTATTCACATGTCTCTTCATTTTTCTTTCTTTTTCTTTTTGAGCTAATAGGAGACTAGTGATTTTCACTCAATCGAAGTTTGACAAGCAATTTCAATCATTTTCCAACCATTTTCATCAAAGCAACCACTAACACTCTAAGTTCTACCCCTTTATCATTGGTTCATTAAAAGAAAGGCTACAAGGCACGAAAGGGGTAAACTAGGATCAAATGAGAATTTGGACACAATTTGAGTTAAGTGGCTAACAAAGATGGCCTTAAATCACTTCAATATTAACAACACATCTACTTTTATTTTCAAGAAAGGACTCATGGCAAGTTCTAGAGATCAACACACATGCTCAAATGATTTACACTCAAGAACAAAATGAGATTGTAAATGTATGACAATCAAAGGCTCAATTCTTACAAGCTCATTTTCAAGTTCTTGGAGGCAAAACATTTAACTCACTTGTCACAAGTTCAAACTTTTCATGCATAATCCACAAGTGATACACACAATTTTTCCAAAAACAAAATTCATATCATAAGCCCAACACACATTTCATCCAACTCATGTTTTTCAACAATCAAGCTCAAACTCAAGAGACATGGAAAAGCTCAAGAAAATAGACAAAATCTCATTATTCAAAAACTAAACTAACTAAATAAATAAACAACGGAATAAATGAGATAAGTAACCCATCTTCACCCTCCCCCCAAACTTATTTCACACAAAGGAGAAATAAGTCTGGATGAAGGAGAAAATGGTCACTTGTCTCGTACTCACAAGCGAGGTGGAGGCTTAGGCGGTGGCCATTTCTCATCAAATTTGCAAGCTCCATCCGCCGCGATCCAAAAATATGGTGGCTTTGCAATTCTTGAGACATCCCGGGCGTCATGGTAATCTCGTTCACCATCTAGAGTATCACCACACTCAAACAATTCCTTATTAGGCAAATCAAAATAAAAATCAAAAGATGAACATAAATAAAAGTGAAAGAAGCAAGCCTTCGTAGAATCGCCCGGGTCGAGGTAAGGATCGACAAAATTTATGACTTTGCATTCTTTGAAGCTTGTGCAGTCTTCATCTTTTTGGAATTGTAGAGGTTGCATTGGAAAAGTTGGGCTCTCGACTTCAAGGGATTTGGAGAATTGATCCTCATCTTCTTCAACTTCTTGAGGCTCTTCACTTAGCATTGGCATTGGTTCCTCATACAAGGTTCCATTTTGTAGGCTAATGGCCATGCACACATCATCAATTCGCTTTTGATTTTCCATAGTGGTAGCCAAAGACTTTCTTTGCTCTTCTAGCATAACATCCGAGTTTGCTATACTTTTTTCTATCCAAGCTTGTGTAGCTATGAAGCATTGTAGAAGATCGTCTCTAACATTCGGTTTCTCCTCTTGATAGTACCGATTTCCCCCTTGAAAGCTTTCTTTAGTGAAATAAGAATTTTCATAATTCCAACTATTGAAATGGTCCTCATACTCCAATGGTGATTGCCACTCCATGGCATTGCACCCCATGTCATAATACTCGCCATAAGAAGGTGTTGGTTGGAAGGCTTCTTGGATGAATGGTTGCCTACAATTTCTTTTTGCTTCTAAAACTCGCAACTTAAGTTGCATCATCGCCAATTGTAGTTCGAGTTGCTCAACCAACTCATTCCTTCCATCATCCATTTAATATTTTTGGTGTTGTGTAATAATTTTCTTTTTCATCACCCTACCAACCAACAAAAACAACGAGTCAAAACAAACATCTTAAGATAGAAAACAAAAATAAATCAAGTAAAATGTCTAAAGTAGTTAAACACAATGATTCAAAATATCACAAGTAATCAAACTAAACTAATCCCCGGCAACGGCGCCAAAAACTTGTTCGCTAATATTTTCACCACGCCGCAAGTATACGGGTAGTTGTAATATATGGAAGCAAGGTCGTATCCCACAAGGATTAGTAGTTCAATCTAGTGATTATCCTAAGTCATTATGCTATAGCTATTTAGACTAAACGATGGAGTGATTGGTTTGATTATCTACTAATTACTTAACAAGTGCAAAGACAAATAAAACCAAATAAGCAAGTGGATTAATAAGATGATTAAGGTGATTTAGGGATTAGGCAACGATGGATTAGCAATGGACTTCAATTAGCTCAATATTAGTCTTGATATTCCTATTTATCTAGAGTGATCTCCCCACTAGTTCTAGCCCCCTCCCGGACGACTAAAACTGTAGATTACGGGTCATAGTTGCCGTCCCCGGTCAACTTCTAACCTATAACTCCCAAGAGCACAAATGATCGGTAAACTCTCACCCAACTCTCAACCTCCCGGTTTATTGAGTCAATATGTTTCAAGCTCCTAATCTATTATGATTATCCTCTCCCGATTCAAATCACAAATTAGAAATGCATAGAAAGTGGCCAACAATCCATACAAGAATTAAAGCTAGGGCTTGAAAAGATAATAACAAGGAAATAATCAATACATATATTAAGCATAAAAATCAATCTATCACATCATCCATGAGCCTAATCCCCAAACCAATGGGGGATTTTATCCAAACATGTTCACAAACAACAAACCTAAATCAAAGAAATACATAAATGAAAGAGAGAGTAAGAAGTGACAAATCCTATTAATGAGCTTTCTCCAATCTTCTCTCCTCTTCAATGCATTCAATCTTGGTAAAAAGATGTGGTAATGGAGGCTAGGGTTTGGTGTGGAGGAATTGGGGAAGATGGAAATGGGTGAGTATGAGGTTGGGGAAGATGAATAATGTGAGGAAAAGGGGGAGAAAGGGGTTTAAGGGCTGAAAAAACGCGACTCCGCTCTTTTCCCGCGGTCATGGCCCGCGCCCGTGGTGCTCAAACGTGGGCAAAACTCAGGGAACCCGCGGTCCCGCCCCGCGGCCGCGGGTGGTGACCGCGGTACACCCCTGGAATTGGGAACAGCTGACCCGCGGTCCCACCCCGCGGCCGCGGGTGGTGACCGCGGGGTACTGGGCGTTTTGCACAGTCCGCTCGTTTTGCTCCGTTCTCCCTCGTCCGGACTCGGATTTGGTCGCCGTTTGCGCTCACGGATTCCTCTCGAGACGTACTTCAATCTCATATCTTCAAAATGCTCCAATTAATCCTTTATTTTTCCTGAAATTACTCCAAAACTACACCAAGATATCAAATCTTCATAAAACTAAATATTCGGGCACAAACAAGCATTCACAAGCAAAACATGAAGGGAAATGACAACAAAATATGTGGAATTGAGGTATGAAAACCATGTTTGTCAAATATATATGTGTATACAATTTTTTTAGTGGTCCATTTTATGATCGAGCCCAATATAATTTCTACTTAAAATCCAATTTAATAAGTTGAACTAAACAAAATTCATTTAATAAAATATAGTGAAACTTGGTTATACAAAAATTGATTTGCTTGTTTTATTCACTCATATATACTTAACTTAAGGATAATCGTGTTATTTAAAACTATATAATCTATGAAAATATTTTTCATTATTATTATTACTATTATTATTATACTTGTCTTTTAATAGAAAATGTATGAAATGCCCAAAAAAAATTTGTTTGTTATTTAGATTATGCTTGTCTTTTAATAAAAAAATGCCTGAAATATACGAAATGTTCAAAAAAAAATTGTAATGTATTGAAACTAATTTGTAATATATTGAAACTATATAATCTATGAAAATGTTGTTTGTTATTATTATTATTATTATTATGCTCGTATTTTAATAAAAAAAATGCCTTAAATATACGAAGCCCAAAAAAAAATTTCTCGGGGGCTACTGCCCCCGAACCCCCGTAGTAAATTCAGCCCCCCCTGAACTTAATTCCTGGCTCCGTCCCTGCCGTTGAAAGCTTGACGGGGGAGGGGCAGACGAGATCTGGGGATGGGGGAGGGGCACACGGGGTTGGGGGAGGAGGAGGGGGCGGCAGGCGGCGCCGACGGTTTGGGAGGGAGGGGAAGTTAGGGTTTGGGAGTGGGGGAGATTGGGGAAGATGATGATGTGGATGTTTTTTTTATTATTTTTTTTCCACATGTCCTAAATGTGTCACCGTGTCAATTTCGGCTGCCGCCATGTCATTTACAGCGCCGGTGTAAGAAAAAAATCGGTCACCGGATAAAAACGAAACAAAAATGAAAGGTTATGTATTTAAAGGCATATTTTTTAAAATAGGAGTAAAAACCAATTTCGTGTAAACGTTATGGATTTAAAGGTAATTACCCTTATTTTTTTTTGTTAGATATGTAAATCTATTTTTTATCGAGATAAAATAAATAATAAAATTTATTTATTTAGATTATGTGTGAAGTTAATATTATATATATATATATTATATATATATATATTAAGATTAATGAATTTTCATATGGAATGTAATAGTTAATTAATTAATAAATAATGGAGAATATATATATGATAATTAATTAATAAATAATAAAAAATATATATGATAAATCATTATAAATGCATGAAATTTGAGGGATTTTGAAATGATGGAATTTGAGAATGTGACATTATAGATTATGATAGTAGATCATTTTCCTATATAAGATACTAGCGTCTAACCTGTCGAAATTTGATGAGAATTATTTTATGAAAAGCAAATATAGCATCTTGGCCGGGACGGAGGGAGTATTATATAATAAAATAAAATACAAATATAAATCTTTTTTTAGATATGAAAATTGATTAAAAAATTATAAAAAAATAAGAATGAATGAAAATTGAGAAAAAATTAAAATAGAGTGATTATACGGCGCCACGTAGGATAGAATTTATTTTGCTATTATATATATATATATTGGGCATAGGCACGTATTTTATTTATTTATAACATTTAGTTGAAGAATATCTTTTTTAAAAATGAATTGACATTTGAATTGATTGTTTTTTGTGGATTAATTTATTGGTATACTTTATTTAAGTTTTAGTGACACTTGGAACAATCTCAATTAAGTGGGTATAAGGATTTCTATTTTGGATGTCATCATTTTATTAAGTCAAATTTTTTGAGTGAAAAGAAGAAGGATTGTGAGGCATGATGAGTTATTGTTGGTCATTGAGTTTATATATATATATATATATATATATATATATATATATATATAATTGGTATGAGGTTAAGAGGGAATTCAGGCGTTTGAAAACAGATGAATGGACTCTCGAAGTGCTAATGTGTTTTAATTTGGCTGAAAAAATAGAAGGCCGTGAGTTATATAATGGTTCCGATAATCAAATGGATATGTAGGATTTATAATTAATTGAATATGTTGGATTTATCTAATAGTTTTATATTATAAGATTATTTAATAGTACAGACTTTATCTAATAGTTTTATACGATTATTTAATAGTATAGAATTTATCTATAAATTTATACGTTTATTTAATAGTACAGACTTTATCTAATAGTTTTATACGATTATTTAAAAGTACAGACTTTATCTAATAGTTTTATACGATTATTTAATAGTATAGAATTTATCTATAAATTTATATGATTATTTCATAGTTTTTAAATGTAAAAATTGATTAGAAATGTATAAATAAATAAGAATGAATGAGAATTGAGGAAAATTAGAATGAAGTGATTATACGATGACACGTACTAATGTAGTTATATAATGATTCTGATAATCAAATGGATATGTAGGATTTATAATTAAATGGATATGTTGGATTTATCTATTAGTTTTATACGATTATTTAATAGTACAGACTTTATCTAATAGTTTTATACGATTATTTAATTGTATAGAATTTATCTATAAATTTATATGATTGTTTAATAATTTTTAAATGTAAAAATTGATTAGAAATGTATAAATAAATAAGAATGAATGAGAATTGAGGAAAAATTAGAATGGAGTGATTATACGATGCCACGTAGGATAAAATTTATCTTGCTATAATATACAGAAAGAATGGGGGTTGATTCTAATCTTTTGATTTATTTATTTCAACGTCGCAATAAATGTGAATTTCTGACATCCGAGAAGTTGGGGTTCTGCATTTACATGCTTATTGAAGGTTAGGTATAGCTACTAACTACAATCAATGAGTTGAGTATATTAGGTGTAGCTACTACACGCTCAGATGTTGCAAATGAGAAAAACATTCCTTATTGAAATTGTTATACAGAAATCCATTATCTGTCTCCTAGGGCACGAATGCAGACGCACCCAAACAACACACATATCAACTACAGCCATCCTATATTCAAAATAAATCTTATCCTACGTGGCATCGTATATTTTTCTCAATTCTTCTCATTCATTCTTATTTATTTATACATTTGTAATCAATTTTTACATTATAACAAAATAAATCATATCGTACGTGGCATCGTATAATCACCCCATTCTGATTTTCCTCAATTTTCATTCATTCTTTTTTTTTTAATAAATTTTTAATCAATTTCCATATCTAAAAAAAGATTTATCTTTGTACCGTGCCAGCTTCTCTTCTCCGCACCAAGTGCGGACGGCATTTTTGAAGGGCGCGTGCAATGCACAGCCCTTTAAATAATTAAAAAAAAAACAATTTTACTATTTTTTAATTAATTATTTTTTTATAAAAATCATTTAAAAACATAATGTATAATCTGATGAATGTTGCAAATGCTTTTGATATGTTTTTTTAAATCTTAGTAGGACACTCGTCCATCTAGATTAGACTTAAGCTAAATTATTATTGGGAACAATAGGGCCGGATGGCCCTATTGGAGATACAAACTCAAATTTTGTCCATAAAATGAAAAACTACAATATTTAGCCATCTTTTATGCACTATACCTAATCTACCCTTTTAACCCATCGATCCAGCCCAACTTTCTTTTTACCCATCGAACCCAGATCCAATCGCAGTGGCATCGACGGTCGCTCGCCCAAGCAATCACACTGGCGCTCCTCGATTTGCTCCGTCGCAGCTTCGTGGATGCGGACGGAGGGCTCTCGCATCGAGCAGCTGCTGGCGCGGCGGAGAAAGAGAGCGGCGCCGTGGAGGTCGAGGAAGTGGGAGCCATTGTTGGGGCTCTGGTCGCCAAGCAAAGGCATAGTGTCGACGGCGGATGCCGCCGTGGGCAACGACGGGCTGTCGTTGTTCGACGACATCGATTCGATCGGGGGAATTTCGAGTTTCTGGTTTTTTCTAATTTTTGGTATGTCAGTGATGATTGTTGTTGTTGTTGTTTCTGTATGTGCTGCACGTATGGCACTTATAGCACTATTAGTGCCATAAGTGCCAAAAGGACCATTTTAAACACTTCTCCCTAGGGTTTAGATATTCCATTTAGGGTTTAGATTATCCATTTAGCCTTTAGATGATGCTGTTGTTTTTGTATTTATATTGTTCGTATGAGCACTTATGGCACTATTAGTGCCATAAGTGCCAGAAGGACCATTTACTTGGTTAATTTTTTTTATTTCCCTTGGCACTTATATGTCACTAATAGTGCCATAAGTGCCAACAAGACCATTTTACTTAGTTTTATTTTGGATTTTCGTTGGCACTTATGGCACTAATAGTGCCAAAAGTGCCAACGAAATTCAAAATAAAAGAAAGTAAAATCTTGGCACTTATGGCACTAATAGTGCCATAAGTACCTAACCCGACTCGTCACGTGACCCGCGTGCCTGATCCTACCCGGTCCGCCTCATTAAGGGTAATTTCGTCCGAAATCGTAAAATATGGCCAAAATTTAAGTACAGGGAAATGTTAGTTGTATTGCACCAAATGTTATTTAGAGATTAATGAGGATGGGGTTTTGGGGTTATATTTTAATATTTTAAAAATATTTTTCTATAAAAATAAAATTTATTATAATACTATGAATTATATTTAATTTTTATTTCAAAAAATTAATTTTTTTAAAAAGTACTCCCTCCATCCCACTATTCATGGCACGTAATGGCTCGTTTCTATTTTGAAAAAAAAAATAAGGTGTCAATTAAGGTGTTTATTACCCTCTTAATTACCTAAACTAATTTAGCCCTAAAGTAATTCATTTTTACTCCTTCAAACAGATCGGCCGCTTCATCTCTCTCGCCTCTTCTCCACAATCTCCCTCCCAATCCTGCCCACATTCGCCTCCACCGGCTGATCGCACACGAGGCTCAGTAGCGCGGCGACGTCGCCGAGGAGATTATCCGACTTGGAAACGATGTCGGAGCAACGGGAGAAGAGGGCAGGGAAGTCGGAATCGCGGGAGCAGCGACGCAGAATCTTCCGTCAATCTGCCTCCTCTCCACCGTAGCACCGCCTCCGCCATTTCGCCGTTCCGCTTTCTCCGCCTCCACTGTAGCCTTCTTTCGCCGTCAATCCCCTCCATCGCCTCCATCAGTGCGGCGCCAGATCTGTACGCCATCCACAGACCCGTCGGACATCCACCCTATATATCCGAGTAAAACTCTAGTAGCGGCTCGATGCCAGTCCATCCTGCTGTCATTGTTGAGATTGTTTTTGGGAGATTAATAGGATTTGCTATAGATGTTGATGATTTTTTTTTCATTAGTTGCAGTGACAGGAGGTTCATAGGATTTTCAATATCTAGGTTTTGTTGTTGAGTTTGTTTCAATAGCTAGACAGATCATTGTGTTTCGATTTTTTGTTTTTGGTTTTGCATAAGTTTTCAATGAACAATTGGTGATGAACAAATTGTTAAACACACTATTAATCCCTTAATTTTCTTCTCCTTAATCTTCGTGTAGAAAAGCAACGTGCCATAAATAGCGGGACAGAGGGAGTATATATCATGACTTTGAATTTATCAACCTATTATTAGCTAATAATTAAAAGTGAAATTAAATGATAAAAAATAAGTATATACCCTAAATTGATGGAATAAACCCTAGTTAATAATCACAAAATTAAAATAAAGCATACAAAGTTAAAATTGAAGAAAAAATATATAAGAAAATAAACAAAATTAAATATAAAACATAAAGTGGTACATCAAGTTGGGGATCTATTTTCTCTATTTCTACGCATTTCTCTTGTTTTCCTATGGGTAGTACTAGGGCTGTAAACGAGCTGAGCCGAGCCGAATACTAGCAGGCTCGAGCTCGGCTCGTTTAAATATTCGGGTGTTCGAGCTCGGCTCGAGCTCGACTCGAGCTTTTATCTTGTTGATCGAACTCGGTTCGTCACCCATTTACCGAGCTCAGTTCGGATGATGCTCGATAATGTCGAACTTAAGTTGATGGTTTTGCTTGGTTTTTTGTGAAAGTCTTACACATTTGACCGATTTGACAGCTATCAATCATAAATGTGTAAGAAAAATTTGAAAAAGAGAACGATCTGACTACCCGGGTGGCTAGATGATCTATCCATCCACCGGTCAGATGAACTCTTGACCGATAGCTGTCAAATCGTAAAATAGTTGAAATTGAACAAAAAATAATTAAAAACTAAAAGAAATTGATCATAAGACACCAAAATTGGGAAAGAAGTATACTGTATAATATGGATGGTCCCAAGTATACTGCATATATATATATATATATATATATATATATATATATATATATATGGACTATTTTAAGAGCTATACAATTTGTAAAATAGATAATAATTAATATTCAACTATTTTAAATATAATAAAAAGTTTTATGTTGGTTATGTTTTGATTGATCGATCGAGTATATATTTATTTTAAAATGTATTAGGTATTCTGCCATATTTTATTCATTGGTATTTATTATTGTGACAGTGACAAGCCATATGTTAATTAAAATCGAATTTATTATTAAGATAGAGATAAGACATCTTAAAATCAAGAAAAACTAATTATAATGTGAATGAAACGTGTTTTACTTAGAAAAACTAATTAATGAATAAAGATTTAATTGTAAAAAAAAGTACTCAATCCATTTACAAAAACTTGTGACATTGAATGACACGTGTTTTAATAAAATGTGAATAAAATTAGTAAATGAGTAAGATTCCAGTTTAAATGTGAGTAGAATCGTGTGAAACATTTATAAATAGAAGCGACAATTTTTTCGTAGATTGAGTGAGGAGGGAGTAACTTTTATAATTACAACTAGAAGAGTCTTGTAATGAGCTGTCTAGCTCTTCTGCATGCACTTGATCAAATTTTTAACCATCTCTTTTCTTGTAGTTGGATCAAGTATTTCCAAATTACTAATTATCAAGTCCGATATACTCCATTCGTCCCAGTTTTTAGTATCCAATTTTTCTTTTTTGGTCGTCCCACATTTTGGTATCTATTTAATAAAAGTAGGTAGGGCCCTTACTCCACTTTAATTATTTTAACTCTCACATAAAATGTGGGACACTTATTCCACTCACAACACATCAATCACTTTATTAAAACCCGTGCCGTTCTCAACTGGATACCAAAAGCCGGGACGGAGGGAGAGTAATATAGAAAGCGAAAGTCATGCACGTGAAAGAATTAAATACTCACGTACGTTAATTCAGAAATAAATGAGAGGAGATGTAAGGTAGAATCAACATTATAAACGCGGAGAAGAAAAAGGAAATAAATACACACCACTGAAAAAAATGTTTTTTCATTAGGAAGCTTAAGGTTTTCATCCTGTGCTACCTTGGTATCATTACGGCTCCATCATCATGATTTTGTTTTTTATTTATAGAAAAGGTACCTAATTGGAAGTGTAAGTTTGCAGGTGAGAAGATCTTCACACACCAGACTATGCACCACCAAAAGCATGCTAACAGTAAACGGGCAATTCCCAGGGCCAACCAGGGACGGAGCCAGGGGGGCTGGGGGGGGCTTAGAGCCCCCCCAAATTTTAATTTTTTTTAATAATTATATATATATATATATATATATATATATATATATATATATATATATATATATATAAAACGAAAACTAAAAACGGGGCAGCGTCACAGACTCACAAACCCTGGCCGCGAGAACCCACCCAGCCTGAACCCACCTTGCGCCGCCACCACCTGCCGCTCGCGCCACCGCCGTCGCACCACCGGTTCACCACGGCACCACCACTGTGCTGAATCTGCTGATTCCACCTTCCATTTTAGAGATCAAGAGGTAGTTTGTTGAAATTAGCATATGCGAATTTTATTTGTGAATTGTGAGATGAAACCCATACAGCTATTCCACGGTTTCCACCTTCCATTTTAGAGATGGGAGTCAATTTTATGAATTGTGATAAACTGATAATGACATTCCACCTTGAAAATTGCTATTCCACCTTGGACAGTTGGACGGTGGAGTCAGTGGACTTAATTTTTGTTGTGAATCAATTAATTTCATTTATTAATTTGAGAATTGTGATTATGACATTCAATTAATTCCACTCTCCATTTCATCTATTAATTTGTGAATTAATTTCGTTTATTAATAGGGTATGACTTATTTATCTATTAATTTCAGCTTAGCAATCAATTTATTAGTTTGAATTAATTTAATTTTATAGGAAATGGAACGTTTTTTTTCCAAAAAACGTAGAGGTGAATCTTCAAGTTGTTCAATTACACCTTTTATTGGAGCAAATGCTGAAGCAAATGTAGAAGTTGAAGAAAATGTGGAAACTGAAACAAATTTTAATGAATATGTTCGTGATCCGGGATTAAGGAAACCAATTGATGAGTTTGATATTGCTATTCGAGATCAAGTACGTAGAGAATATTGGTCTATGGGGCCTTGTCAAGTAGTTGGACATACATATCCGAAGACTGAATTCGGCACTCAATTAAGGAGTTTTCAAGATGCGTGGTATGAAAAGTTTGTGTGGTTAGAGTATAGTGTTGCAAAAGACGCTTGTTTTTGCTTTTGGTGTTATCTTTTCAAGCCACAGGATAAAGCGAGTAAGTATAGAGCAGATGCATTTACCAAGACAGGATTTAGCAATTGGAAGAAGGCCTTGGTTGAATTTGCAGAACATATTGGAAATGCAGATAGTTGTCACAACAATGCCAGAATGCAAATTGAAGCCTTTAAAGATCAAAGACATAGTGTGGCATCTATGTTTAGATCACAAGCTCGTGAGTTGGATGTTGCTTACCGCGCTCGTTTGACGGCTTCATTGGATGTGAGTCGTTTTCTATTGAAGCAAGGAATGTCTTTTCGTGGAAACGATGAGTCAACTAGTTCTTCAAATCGAGGTAATTTTCTTGAGTTGCTTCATTGGTATAGTGATCATAATGATGTTGCTTCCAAAGTTTTGGGTTCAAATGCTTCTGGTAATAGTCAAATGACTTCTCCACAAATTCAAAAAGATAATGAGAAGATATTGCAACGTTTTCAGTCGATGAGTACACGTCGCAATCAATTGTCATCACTTTCTCAAACAGAAACAACTAGTTCACCAAGTATTTATTCTTAGGTTATTTGTAATGTATTGAACTTTTATAGCTATGTTATTTCAAATGTATTAGAACTATATTATTTATGAAAATGTTTATTATTATTATTATTATTATTATTATTATTATTATTATTATTATTATTATTATTATTATTATAAAAATGTCTAAAATGTACTGAATGTCCCCAAAAAAATTTCCGGGGGCGCGTTCAGCCCCCCCCCCCCAAAAAAATCCAGGCTCCGTCCCTGGGGCCAACTATATATGCAAGAAGGGGAGAATTGGTGGAAGTCGATGTTATTAATCGTGTCGATGCAAATATAACTATCCATTGGTACGTCAAATTAAAGCATTTCAAACTCATATACTCCCTCCGTTTTTTATCCATTCGTACGTAAAAATTTGAGAGTATTTAATACTTGTATGAATATAATAATTAGTTGTATATATACATTCATTATGATAATTAGTAAAGTTACAAAGTAAATATCTTATTTTATTGGTATGTGTATTTTGACGGCTGGGGACACTTAATAAAAAATGGAGGGAGTATCATATATAACCGTACGCATGCATATATGGTTATTTCAGGCATGGAGTAAAAATGCCGAGATATCCATGGACAGATGGCGTCGACCATGTGACGCAGTGTCCTATTACTCCCGGCAAAAGGTTTCGACAACGAATTCTGCTCTCCGACGAAGAAGACACTTTGTTTTGGCACGCCCACATCGATTGGACTCGAATTAAAATTCTTAATTATGAGTTTGTATAATTAAATTCGAAATAATTAATAAATGTTGCATGCAGGAGAGTGGTGGAATGATGATGTGCAACAAGTTTACGAGGATTCTATAGACCTAGGAATCGGTGCCAAATTGTCTGATGCTTTCCTCGTGAATGGTCAACCTGGCGACCTCTATCCCTTCTCAAAACAAGGTAAAATCCAAACAAATAGGAGTCAAACAAAGATGATACATTTCTATATTTGGCAAAAATAAGGAATTTTAAACACTTAATTAACACTAATTAAGTATTCTCTTATTATCTTCTATCTCCTACTTTATCACTTTATTATCTTGACCGGGACAGAGGGAGTAAAAGTTTTACTAATTAATTTGGTTTGATGCAATGCAGATACATTGAAGTTGGGCCGGGCAAGACTTACCTGATCAGAATGGTTAACGCAATGATGAACTACATTATGTACTTCAAAATCAAGGACCACAATGTGACGGTGGTGGGCATGGACGGCGCCTACACGAAGCCGCTGAACACCGATCACATCGCGATCACCCCCGGCCAGACCATAGATTTCCTTCTGGAAGCCAACCAGCCGCCCAGCCGTTATTACATGGTCGCCAGAGTATACGCCGGCCCCGTGGGGCATATTTACATTCCCACCACAGGAATCGTGGAGTACGTCGGTAACTACACCCGGCCCCGGCCCTCATCACCGGTGCTTCCATCTTTCCCTGAGTTCGACGATGGGGTGGCCAGGTCCACCCATTTCAGCAACAGGCTCAGAAGCCTCGCCGACGACAACTACCCCATCAAAGTTCCTATGAACATCACCCACAACATGTTCGTCACTCTCTCCATCAATACGTGGCCCTGTCTCACAAATTCTTGCGTGTTAGTCTACAGGCTGCTGGCCAGCATGAACAACGTGACCATGTTGTTGCCCAAAACCCAAAATATTCTTGAGGCCTATTACAAAGCGATCAGAGGAGTTTTCACGCCCAATTTCCCAGCGATGACACCAATAATATTCAACTTCACGCAAGGTTATAAGCCGGGGAATTTTACGCCCGCCCATTTCGGAACGGCTGTGTACATGTTGGACTACAACTCGGAAGTCGAGATGGTGCTTCAAGGCACTGACTATGGTGTTGGCGATGGAATCGATCATCCCATGCATTCATGGCACGTTTCCTTTTTGGGAAAAAATAAGGGGTGGATTAAGCATTAAAATACTCACTAATTACCCTTAAATAAATCATACTCCACCGCCTAACTCTATTCTCTCTCTCTTTCTCTCTCTCTCCTCCCCCCTACCAGTCGCCGCCTGCCTCCCATCTCTCTTCAAACACCACCGCCCGTCGCCACCACCGCCCTCGCGCCCCCCACCACCCGGTCGCACCCGCGTCGCCGAAGGAGGGCGGCGCCGCCGACAAGAAGAAGAGGCGCGCCGTTCATCTTCTCCTTCATCCCGCGTCCACGTCCGCCGTCCATCTTCTCCTTCCTCCAGCGCACCGCCCTTCTCTAGGGCTCCGATTTGTGGAGTTGTGGATTCGAGAGGAGGCCGTGGATTTGGGAATATAGGGCTCCGATTTGGGGATTTAATTTTGAAACTTGTTTGGAATTAATTTCGATCTGGTTTCTAAAAAATTTGTTTGGTTTCTTCGATTTGGTTTCTGAAAAATTTGTTTGGTTTCTTCGATTTCTTCGATTTGGTTTATGCAATTTCTTCAATTTTGGGAAGAATTTTTAATTTTTGTTTGGTTTCTGCCATGGAGAGAGGGAGAGAGAGGACGGGGGGACGGAGAGGAGCCGACGAGGCGGCGCCGCCGTGTACCGGTGAGGCAGAGAGAGAGGGAGTGTGTGTGATTGTGTGTGTTTTAATTAAAATAACACTACACATCTAATTCCCTTAATTCTACTCTTCTTAATCTCCGTGCCGAACAGTAAAATCCCATTATAAATGGGACGGAGGGAGTAGTAATTTCTATTGAAAGCTTCACTGCTATATGCAAATAATTTGGCATTTAATGACCATTTATGTATAAGTCGTTGTCACACATACACTACAAGAGGAAGGCAGATGATGATCGTGGACTTAGATCGTCCATTCACTCCATTGCCATTTCCCCATCTCATCTCTCTTTTTGCGTTTATATTAATTACCCTACCTAGCTAGATATTTCTCTCTCAATATATTTCTTTCTCCCATTTTTCCAACTTTTATCGTACAACACTTAAATTTTATTTGTCACGGCCCCTCTCCCTATATGAAGTTTAAATAACAACTTCTATTTAAATTGAGCATTCATTCATTAAAATAAGATATCTATTTATAAATTTTCATGATTAAAAGAGAATCTGAAACAACGACAAGTAATATTATTAAGCAAAACAGTTGTTGGAAAGCAGGGAAAAGCCAGAGCACAAACAACATCATTACCTATCTTGGACTCAGGAAAGCGGGAGAACAGCCCGTTTGTCGTCGGGGCTGAATTACTCTCCACTAAATTTTTGACAACGAAGGGTTTTTGAGAATGGAAAAGGTTGAGTTTTTCAAAATTTGCTAGATCCTCGTCGGAAGGAGCGGGAAGGGAACGGTATGACAGAGTATGTCGCTCTGGATGCCAGAGTATGTCGGTAACATTGGCGTATGAGTGCCAAGTCTCCTTGTCCATTGACACGACACAATATTTATTGTACACCGTGTCCTACTTCTGCTGAATTTTGAAAATTTGTCCTACAATAACAAGCTCAAGAAATTTTGTCCTACATTTACAAAACGGCCAAAGTTATTGTCCTAAAAAAACTTTGGGCTTTGTACTCCTATCTTTGAAAAAATTAAATTGCATTTTTTCGAACACATGGAGTGCGTTGGGGTTCTCTTATTTTTATGGTGCTTTCTGTTTGGGATCTGGTCTTTGGGTGGTTTCGGAGTGACCCTCGCGGCCTTTATCAATACTCCGGCCTTTATTTTTATGGAGTGCTTGTGCATTGGGAGCATGCATTGGCATTCGACCTGGTGTTTCATGTCTCGCAGGCGTTGGGATTTTTCTATTTTTGGTTTCATGGGCATGAGTCCCGGGGAGGCGATATCAAACAAAAATACGCATAAAACTTAATTATGACATAAAATAGGAACGAATAGTGAATTATTTAAAACCATATGCATGGCTGAAATTTTAACTGCTGCAAACGACTATATTTCAAAAAAAAAACAAACGTATATAACATATTAAAATGTATAATACAAGAATAATTAAAATAATATTAATAATATAAATACCACATGACATAAAAACAACATAACTAAAATTACACAACATAATAATAATAAAGTTTAGTAATATTTAATGAATTTTAGTTTAAAGTTTAATTTTTTTTGCTTATTTAATAATAATAATAATAATAATAATAATAATAATAATAATAATAATAATAAATTTCCGTATAATATTTATTTTAATATGAAATTATTAATTAAAAAATTGGGGCAAATGTATAATTTAAAAGAAATACATAGGTATGATTGAAGAAGTATAAAAAGTAAGTGGAAAAATAATATTTAAAGAATATTCTTTTGGTTTGAGTTTAGTGTAAATGGTTGGATAAAAATTACTGTTGGATGTGACTTGGGCGTGAGGCTTAGGGAAAGGAAAAGTGTGTGTCTTGGGCGGTAGAATGATGATGGCGCCATACACAGTAGCTCGAGTCCAATCGATGTGGGCGTGCCAAAATAAAGTGCCTTCTTCCTTGGAGAGCAGAATTCGTTGTCGAAACCTCTTGCCGGGACTAATAGGACACATAATGTATAATCTGATGAATGTGCTCGTTTGGAATGTCCGTGGGCTCACGGATGAATCTAAACGAATTATTAAGGAATACTGCATTTTCTTCTCTCTTCTTGTGATGGGTAGCATCGAGCCCAAGTCTAATTTCAATAAGACAAATACTGCTTGTTGGAAATCGATCAATATGGTTGTCTCCGCACCAAAGAGTTAGAATGGGTTTGGAGATAGCGGTTTATGTGGCTCGGTTATTTTAGATTTCGCAATGGTTGCTATGGGACTTTAATCAAACAGTTGGTTATTTTAGGGATCTTGCTGCTGGCGGGATGGTGTGGGCTTGGCCCTCTCTTCCGGCGTCACTTGCACTTGTGTGGGTCTCTGCTGCATTTTGACGAATAGGTAGTGTGCGTCACTTGCACTTGTCTGGTTTATTAATTTTTAAATTTCAATAGGAAGTACTCATGTAATATTTCAAACCACCTCATAAATCTATCAAAAATTTACCCATTTTCCATTTCACAGGACTGGGGAGCGGGTTTGGGCCGGATAATTCAAAGTAATTATTGTTGTGATAAAAATTAGTAATAATCCACGTGAAGAAAAACATTATACTGTATTTTTTTATATCGATAATTATTTTTTTCTTATAATAATAATTATTTTTATAAAAATAACTCACAACCCGCCTTAGTCTCGATCCTACCCGTTGCTTTCATACACCTAATTGGTCAATAAATGATTCGGAGTCAGTAGTGACCACCACGGTACCACCTCGCGGGCCGACTATTAATTAGACATTCGTAGCCACGTTTTCCTTTTGTTACAAAATATCAATCATACATACGTTTGATTAAAGTTGGAGACCAAGACACACACTTTTCCTATCCCTAAGCCTCACACCCAAGTCACATCCAACAGTAATTTTTATCCAACCATTTACACTAAACTCAAACCAAAAGAATATTCTTTAAATATTATTTTTCCACTTACTTTTTATACTTCTTCAATCATACCTATGTATTTCTTTTAAATTATACATTTGCCCCAATTTTTTAATTAATAATTTCATATTAAAATAAATATTATACGGAAATTAATTATTATTATTATTATTATTATTATTAAATAAGCAAAAAAAATTAAACTTTAAACTAAAATTCATTAAATATTACTAAACTTTATTATTATTATGTTGTGTAATTTTAGTTATGCTGTTTTTATGTCATGTGGTATTTATATTATTAATATTATTTTAATTATTCTTGTATTATACATTTTAATATGTCATGTAATTAAAAATTAATCTATTTTGTTGTTGCAAATTAAAACTCTATTTTTATAACTTTCATTCTAATCATTTAAAGCTACGAAATTAACAAAATAAAATAAATTAACGTTCATTCCTTAAAACAAAACGCTACGAAATTAACAAAACAAAAGAATTATTGAGAGCCCATTGTAGGAGCACAATAAATTCAGATACAAAGCACTAAATTATAATTAAATGCATAGCACTACAAAATTGAAAAAGTCGTCTTCTTCATTTTGAGAAAACACAGAGCGTCTTCTTCAACACTAGCATGCAACACTCAATTCGACGGATTCTCTATATCAAGCAAGCAGAGGGGTTAGTTTGCAATTCCTAAAAGTCTATAAAGTGTTTTGGTGTAGTGAATAGTGTCACACCAAATTTGGTGTAATACTATTCATATGGTGGCCCAAAACTCATTTTGGATTTGAGTTTAGTGTACAATTGGAGAGGTTTTGGTACACCAAAATGGATTTTGGTGTACCATTGGAGATGGTCTCAACCTGGCGACCTGTATCCCTGCTCAAAACAAGGTAGGCTCTCTAGATAAAATCCAAACAAATGGAGTAATAAAAGTTGGGTTAATCTTTATATATATAAAAAGCAAAGTAAATGTAATTTACATCAATTGCAAGGATATAATTGGAATTGATCTCGAGCTACTGTGTATATATGGAGCCATCATCATTCTACCGCCCAAGACACACACATCAAAATAAGCATGTAAATTAATTTATTTAATACTGTTATTTTGTTTAAAAAATGATAGTACATGGTATCATGTGCGTGTATTAGTCGAGCGGTATAGACGTTAATGCCTAAGAACAAAGGTCTTAGATTCGAGTTCACCATGATGCGACGTTTAAATTTATTTATTTAATACTGTTATTCTGTCGAAAAAAATGATAGTACATGGTATCACTACAAGTCATTTTAAGACCAAAATGCTATGCAGAAGCCTTAAAGCATCTATAAATTACATAGTCTTACATACACAAACATAGAAACCAAATATCAATACCAACAGTGTGTGTATTGACCTAGTGGTAGAAGATTAAAACTCAAGAGCTGAGGTCTTGGATTCGATTTTTCGTCGCACGATCTTTAAATTTCTTTATAACTTGTTTAATTTATCAAAAAAAATATATCAATACCAACACTATTGTCAAAATCCAAAGATTGAAGATATACAATAATCAAGTTCGAGTTAAATAATTATAAGATGGACGATATACAATAATGATCATGATTCTCAAAATCCTAGATTAATTATATACACGTTTGGTAGATTTAGGAGGTCTATTTATGTTTGAAGCACATAGATAGCAAATATTTGGTTGTTTATAAATTGTAGTATGTATTTATTAATTAATAATGTTACATAATTAGAACATATAAAATAAAATAAATTGTAAGAATAATAAAGTGGAAAAATAAAGTTTTTTTTTTCTTTATTTGAGTGAAAAAAGAGTTGAAAATTTTTAGAAAACATGAGAGAATGTAATGTAGGTAAAATATAAAATACAATGCAAATCTCAAGTTCATGTGGCAAATAAAATACAATGTATATGAATCCGAGGTATGAAGCTATGGCTAAGGCTGGAAAAATATACCGAAAACTCGGTATACCGGTCATACCGTACCGTAAAATACCGTAAAATACCGAATTTAAGGTATACCGGTTTTTTTGGTAAGGTATGATACCGTACCGAAGATTTACGGTAAGGTAAAGGTATGGATTTTCCAAATACCGGGGTATACCGGTGTATACCGATACCGCGGTATATACCGAAAAAATCAATAAATACCGTATTAAAGGTATATACCAGAATACGGTATGATACCGTATTACTGGTATACCGAATATTACTGCATATACCGGTGATGCGGTATCATACCTTATTCTGATATACCGCAGTTGTCCGTATATATTGGTATACCGAAAATCGCGGTATATATCGTATCAAAATCTATATTTTAAAATATATAATATTTATTTTTATGTCTATATTTTTAAAAATATTTATAAATTTTATAAAATGATGTATATAATCTATATTATGTGAATATATACAATTGTACATGAATTTATAAATATCATCAAATGATACAAAAATAAATAAAATATAGTATATAGTACGTATAAGTCATACAATAAAATAAAATTGTTTATTTTGATATTATAGTATAGGGGAGAAGTTCAAATAAGAACCACTAATAAAATAAGAACGGAGAACCATTTTAAGCCATTCGATCATCAAGATCTACGGTGGATGGATGCAGGTGCTGGGTTCGAATCCTGAAGGGAGCAAAAAAAATATTTTTTTCGGATGCATTAAATTTAATAGCGGATGCATTAATTTGTATAGCAGATGCAGTAATTTTATTGGTTCTTATGTTCTCACGATAATTGTGGTTCTCACTATAACCGCACCCTACAGTATAGTTATAATATATAACTAAAATTATTGTTTTACAATAGATTATACATCTAACTTATAATAGTTACATATATAATAGCATAGTTATAATATTAGTATTATATTATAAATAATATTACGTCTAACATATAAATTATATGTAACTTATAACATCTATATAATTTACTATATATTACATGAATGCATACAAGTATGCGAATATAAATATCATCAAATGATATAAAAGTGAATAAAATATAATATAGTATGTAAGTTATATAATTTAATATAACTGAATTATTTATATTGATATCATAACACAGTTATAATATAATATTCTATATTATATAACTAAGATTATTGTACAGTTATAATATAATATTCTATATTATATAACTAAGATTATTGTTCTGCAATAAATTATACATCTGACGTGTAACATCTATGTATATAATAGCATAGCTATAATTAATATTGATATTATATTATAACTTAAATTACATCTAACTTATAAATCTCATATAACTTATAACATCTATATAGTATATAGTATATACTGTATAACTTATAAATTTATAAATATCATCAAATGATACAAAAATAAATAAAATATAGTATATAGTATAAGTTATACAATAAAATAAAATTATTTATTTTGATATTATAGTATAGTTATACTAATATATAACTAAAATTATTGTTTTACAATAAATTATACATCTAACTTATAATAGTTACATATATAATAGCATAGTTATAATATTAGTATTATATTATAAATAATATTACTTCTAACATATAAATTATATGTAACTTATAACATTTATATAATTTATTATATATTACATGAATGCATACAAGTATGCGAATATAAAGTACGGTATACCAATTGAATTTTTTCGATTTTGATAATACCGATTATTTTGGTATACCGTTAAAGTGCGGTATACCGTGAAAGTACTGTATACCGAAATTCGGTAAGGTATACCGAAATAAAGGTACGGTAAAGGTTTTGTATATTCTCCATACCGTACTTAAGGTATACCGAACTAAGGTATACCGTAGGTAAAGGTAAGGTAAAGGTATGAATTTTCTCCATACCGGAGATAAAGGTAAGATATAAGGTATGGTCGATTTAATAAGGTATACCGTACCGTGCCACCCCTAGCTATGGCAGCCCATCTGCACATAAATACACCCTCAGATCTAAACTCTAGCTAGCTCGTTTCTCGGCGGCGACATCCGGTTCAGAAGGAGTAGCATAGCAGGCGAGCTCCGTTTCGACTGACGAGCTTTGTTGTGAATCAAAAATCTGGCGATTTCGCCATTGAAAGCTTGACGAGGGTGGGGCAGACGAGATTTGGGGATGAGGGAGGGGCAGACGGGGTCTGGAGGGGGAGGGGGCGGCAGGGTGCGCCGACGATTTGGGGAGAGGGGAAGTTATGGTTTGGGAGTGGGGAAGATGATGATGTGGATGTTTTTTTTTTATTATTTTTTTTCCACATGTCCTAAATTGCCACCGTGTCATTTCCGACGTCGGTGTAAGAAAAATCGATCACCAGATAAAAACGAGACAAAAATGAAAGGTTATGTATTTAGAGGCATATTTTTTAAAATAGGAGTAAAAACCAATTTCGTGTAAACGTTATGGATTTACAGATAATTACCCCTATTTTTTTTTTGTTAAATATGTAAATCTAATTTTTATCGAGATAAAATAAATAATAAAATTTATTTATTTAGATTATGTGTGAAGTTAATATTATATATTATTTAAGTGAATACATCTATATATAAACGTATTATGTATATACATATTAATTTGTGTGTATGATGTAATAAAATAAAATACAAAAATAAATCTTTTTTTAGATATGGAAATTGATTAAAAATTTATAAAAAAATAAGAATGAATAAAAATTGAGGAAAATTAGAATGAAGTGATTATACGATGTCATAGGATATGATTTATTTTGCTATAATGTAAAAATTGATTAGAAATGTATAAATAAATAGGAATGAATGAGAATTGAGGAAAATTAGAATGGAGTGATTATACGATGCCACGTAGTATAAGATTTATTTTGCTATAATATATAGAAGATGGGGTTGATTCTAATCTTTTGATTTATTTATTTCAACGTCGCAATAAATGTGAATTTCTGACATCCGAGAAGTTGGGGTTCTGCATTTACATGCTTATTGAAGGTTAGGTATAGCTACTAACTACAATCTATCAGTTGAGTATATTAGGTGTAGCTACTACACGCTCAGATGTTGACACGTTGCAAATGAGAAAAACATTCCTTATTGAAATTGTTATACAGAAATCCATTATCCGTCTCCTAAGGCACGAATGCAGACGCCGACTAATGTTTATACCCAAACAACACACATATCAACTACAGCCATCCTATATTCATAAAAAATTCGAAAAAAATGGTGCAATTCTATGGAGTGATTCAGTTAATATGCACGTTTCGTCCATCTAGATTAGACTTTAAGCTAAATTATTATTGGCATCTAAAAATTAATGACTTAGATTCTGGTATTTTTATTTTGTTAATATATTTTTCTTAGGCTTTTGCTGTATCCGGTGAAACCTGGGGTATTGTGAAGAACATTGACTCTTCCACCCTAGCACCGCCTCCGCCGTTTCGCCGTTCCGCTTTCTCCGCCTCCACTGTAGCCTTCTTTCGCCGTTTCGCCGTCAATCCCCTCCATCACCTCCATCGGTGTGGCGCCAGATCTGTCCGCCATCCGCAGACCCGTCGGACATCCACCCTATCCGAGTAAAACTCTAGTAGCGGCTCAACGCCAGTCCGTCCTGCTGTCATTGTTGAGATTTTTTTTGGGAGATTAATAGGATTTTCTATAAATGTTGATGATTTTTTTTTTCATTAGTTGCAGTGAGGGGAGGTTCATAGGACTTTCAATATCTAGGTTTTATTTTGTGTAGATCTCTTTGTTCAAAGGGTAGATAATATGAGTTTCGATTTTTTTTTTCTCTTGTCTTCAATAACAGGGTAGATCTCTTTTGTTGTTGAGTTTGTTTCAATAGCTGGGCAGATTATTGTGTTTCGATTTTTTGTTTTTGGTTTTGCATAAGTTTTCAATGAACAATTGGTGTTGAACAAATTGTTAAACACACTATTAATCCATTAATTTTCTTCTCCTTAATCTCCGTGTCGAAAAGAAACGTGCCATAAATAGCGGGACAGAGGGAGTGTATATCATGACTTTGAATTTATCAACCTATTATTAGCTAATAATTAAAAGTAAAATTAAATGATAAAAAATAATTATATACCCTAAATTGAAGGAAGAAATCCTAGTTAATAATCACAAAATTAAAATAAAGAATACAAAGTTAAAATTGAAGAAAAAATATATAAGAAAATAAACAAAATTAAAAATAAAACATAAAGTGGTACATCAAGTTGGGGATCTGTTTTCTCTATTTCTAATTTGGTGCGCATTTCTCTTGTTTTCCTATGGGTGGTACTAGGGCTGTAAACGAGCCGAGCCGAACCGAATACTAGCAGGCGCGGCTCGAGCTCGGCTCGTTTAAATATTCGGATGTTCGAGCTCGATTCGAGCTTTTATCTTGTTGATCAAACTCGGTTCGTCACCCATTTACCGAGCTCGGTTCGAATGATGCTCGATAATGTCGAACTTAAGTTCGAGCTCGTTAGATGTTCGTATATATGATGTTCGAGCTCGAATTCGTTATAAATTTAAGAAAAGCTTTTAAATTAATATGTTACTAGAGCTCAAACTCGAATAGTTTAAGGCTCGTGCACTAACTCGATTGAAGGCTCGACTGAAGGTTTGTGAACTGGCTCGCAAACATGTTCGCGAACAATCGAATCCGAACATGTTCGCGAGCTCAACGAGTTGAGTACTGTCATGCTCGAGCTCGAAATCAAGCTCGAGTTTTGCTCGTTTACTATCGAATTGAGCTTCGAACGAGCTTTTTTCAAGCCGAATTATTTACAACCTTAGGTGGTACCGTGGTAGTGTCAGGTAAGAATGAAAATTTAAAATGCTCTGTGGTAGTGTCAGGTAAGAGTGAAAATTTAAAATGCTCTATTGCTTACGTTATATATAAAAAATGTCATCTTTTATTTCTTAAGCCGTATTCTTTAAATACGTTTAATGTTGATGGTTTTGCTTGATTTTTTTGAAAGTCTTACACATTTGACCGATTGACAGCTATCAATCATAAATGTGTAAGAAAAATTTGAAAAAGAGAACGATCTGACTACCCGGGTGGCTAGATGATCTATCCATCCACTGGTCAGATGAACTCTTGACCGATAGCTGTCAAATCGTAAAATAGTTGAAATTGAACAAAAAATAATTAAAAACTAAAAGAAATTGATCATAAGACACCAAAATTGGGAAAGAAGAATACTGTATAATATGGATGGTCCCAAGTATACTGCATACATATATATATATATATATATATATATATATATATATATATATATATATATATGGACTATTTTAAGAGCTATACAATTTGTAAAATAGATAATAAAAACTAATTAATGAATAAAGATTTAATTGTAAAAAAAAGTACTCATTCCATTTACAAAAACTTGTGACATTGTGAATGACACGTGTTTTAATAAAATGTGAATGAAATTAGTAAATGAGTAAGATTCTAGTTTAAATGCGAGTAGAATCGTGTGAAACATTTATAAATAGAAGCGACAATTTTTTCGTGGATGGAGAGAGAGGAGGGAGTAACTTTTATAATTACAACTAGAAGAGTCTTGTAATGAGCTGTCTAGCTCTTCTGCATGCACTTGATCAAATTTTTAACCATCTCTTTTCTTGTAGTTGGATCAAGTATTTCGAAATTACTAATTATCAAGTCCAATATACTCCATTCTTTCCAGTCTTTAGTATCCAATTTTTCTTTTTTGGCCGTCCCACATTTTGGTATCCATTTCTATTATTAGTAAAAGTAGGTGGGGCCCTTACTTCACTTTAATTATTTTAACTCTCACATAAAATGTGAGACCCTTATTCCAGAGTAATATAGAAAGTGAAAGTCATGCACGTGAAAGAATTAAATACTCACGTACGTTAATTCAGAAATAAATGAGAGGAGATGTAAGGTAGAATCAACATTATAAATACGGAGAAGAAAAAGGAAATAAATACACACCACTGAAAAAAAATGTTTTTTCATAAGGTTTTCATGCTGTGCTACCTTGGTATTATTATAGCTCCAGTCCATGCTTTAGTTCATCATAAGTTTGAAGTATGTTCCCCATGCATGCTAATAATATTAATTGATTTTGTTTTTTATTTATAGAAAAGGTAGCTAATTGGAAGTGTAAGTTTGCAGGTGAGAAGAACTTCACACACAAGGCTATGCACCACCAAAAGCATGCTAACGGTAAACGGGCAATTCCCAGGGCCAACTATATATGCAAGAAGGGGAGAATTGGTGGTAGTCGATGTTATTAATCGTGCCGATGCAAATATTACTATCCATTGGTACGTCAAATTCAAGCATTTCAAACTCATATACTCCCTTCGTTTTTTATTAAGTGTCCTATTTTACTATCTTCCTTGTTTCTTAAAGCATTTGCATGAAACTGATCATATATCATCATATATAAGCATATATATATGGCGATCGATTTCAGGCATGGAGTAAAAATGCCGAGATATCCATGGACAGATGGCGTCGACGCTGTCACGCAGTGTCCTATTACTCCCGGCAAAAGCTTTCGACAACGAGTTCTGCTCTCCGACGAAGAAGGCACTTTGTTTTGGCACGCCCACATCGATTGGGCTCGAGCTACTGTGTATGGAGCCATCGTCATTCTACCGCCCAAGACACACACTTATCCTTTCCCTAAGCCTCATGCTCAACTTCCCATCTTACTAGGTATAATTAAAATTCTCGACCAATATTAATTAATTGTGTTGGAATTCTATAGATTCGGAATAATTAATAAATGTTGCATGCAGGAGAGTGGTGGAATGATGATGTGCAACAAATTTACGAGGATTTTATAGCCGGAGGAGGGAGTGCCCAATTGTCTGATGCTTTCCTCATGAATGGTCAACCTGGCGACCAGTATCCCTGCTCAGAACAAGGTAGAATCCAAACAAATAGAAGTCAAAAGACTCCCTTCGTCCCGTCCAAGATGCTACATATTCCTTTTCGACCCGTCCCAACGAAGATGATACATTTATATATTTGGCAAAAATAAGGAATTTAAAACACTTAAATTAACACTAATTAAGTATTCCCTTATTATCTTCTCTCTCCAACTTTATCACTTTATTATATTCTCTTTTTTACTTTATCACTTTATTAGATTCTCTCTCCTACTTTATCACTTTATTATTACACACTTAAAACACTAATCTACAACTTCTAAAATCTCGTGCCGAATTATCGAACTTTCGGACTTTCCCGCATGGACCTAGCACATGACATCCTATCTTGAGCCGTAAAAATGACGTGCTTGCCACATAATCAACCCCTCCGTACGGGTTGTCATGTGCTTGGTCCGTGCGAAAAAGTTCGAAAATTCTATAATTGGCCCAGAAATGTCATGCGGGTGCAACGCTTATTAATTAGTGTCCTATTTTTACAAGTTTAAAAGTTATTATCCTAATTTTCAAATCAACCTATGTTATTGTCCTAAAAAACCTCCTGACTCAATATTCTTAGTAATGTGGTTTGGTTTGATGCAATGCAGATACATTGAAGTTGAGTGTGCAGCCGGGCAAGACTTACCTGATCAGAATGGTTAACGCAATGATGAACTTCATTATGTACTTCAAAATCAAGGACCACAACTTGACGGTGGTGGGGACAGACGGCGCCTACACGAAGCCGCTGAACACCGATCACATCGCGATCGCCCCCGGCCAGACCATAGATTTCCTTGTGGAAGCCAACCAGCCGCCCGGCCGTTATTACATGGCCGCCAGAGTATACGCCGGCCCCGTGGGGTATAATTACATCCCCGCCACAGGAATCATGGACTACGTCGGTAACTACACCCGGCCTCGGCCCTCATCACCGGTGCTTCCATCTTTCCCTGAGATCGACGAGGCCAAGTCCACCCATTTCAGCAACAAGCTCAGAAGCCTCGCCGACGACAACTACCCCATCAAAGTTCCTATGAACATCACCCACAACATGTTCGTCACTCTCTCCATCAATACGTGGCCCTGTCCCACAAATTCTTGCGTGTTCGGCTACATGCTGCGGGCCAGCATGAACAACGTGACCATGTCGTTGCCCGAAACCCAAAATATTCTTGAGGCCTATTACAAAGGGATCAGAGGAGTTTTCAAGCCCAATTTCCCAGCGATGACACCAATAATATTCGACTTCACGGAAGGTTATAGGCGGGGGAATGTGGCGCCCGCCCAATCCGGAACGGCTGTGTACATGTTGGACTACAACTCGGAAGTCGAGATGGTGCTTCAAGGCACCGACTATGGCGTTGGCGATGGAGTCGATCATCCCATGCATTTACATGGACACAGCTTCTACGTTGTCGGATCTGGATACGGGAACTTCGACCCAAACACGGATCCGCCAAACTTTAATCTCATTGACCCGCCGTTGGGGAACATGGTTGCCGTTCCAAAAAATGGATGGAGCGCTATCAGATTTAAGGCTAACAATCCAGGTTCAGTTCCCATCTCCTTTTCCTTTATAAATTAAAGTTAAGCAAGAGTCTCATAGCTTATTAAGTAATTAAAGTTGCAATATTATGCGCGTAGGAGTGTGGTTCATGCACTGTCATTATGAGCGTCATCACAGTTGGGGAATGAAGATGGCGTTCATCGTTAGGGACGGGGAAGGCCCCAATGAGAAGATGTTGCCTCCGCCCCCAGATATGCCCCTCTGTGAACCGCCCTCTGCAGCCTCAACAATTTAGGATTAATTAATTATATCAATCCGCACGTATTGTAAAATAATTGAGTCTTACTTACACAAGGCTCACCATGATTCATAAGAAAACCAGCATGGGTTTCTTTTATTTAAACTATTCTTCCTTCTGTACACCATCAATGTTTCTTTAATTTTGTCATTTTAGTATGTGATTTTTTATATAAAAAATTGGACAATTCATATGTATTTTATGCAAAATGCCACTTTCTTTTTCTCTTTCCTTTTTTCACATCATGATGGGAGTATTATCGTAAAAATGCATATACCGTTATTTATTTTATTCATTTTTCATTCAATAACATTCATTTTGTGTTTAGTTGTATGTATCTTTTTATTTAATACTCTCATCGTCCACAAAAATTAATGTCTTTCTATTTTTGAAAAATATTTATCACATAGTGCCTGATGGGCCTTATTTTCCACTCACAATATAATTAATTATCATTATAAAGTGAGACACTTAATTTTTTCCATTCATAATACAATAAAATTTTTATTAAGACCTGTGTCGTTTCTTACTAGAACTATTTTTTATGGACGTAAAGAGTATTAAATTAAAAAAACACATGTATACACTTCTTACCATTAAAAAAAATCCTTTAAAACCTTAAAAAATAGATAACCTCAACTCACGGTCAACGAATAAGTTTAGATACTAGTATATTCTATTGAAAGCTTCACTGCTATATGCTAGTATATTGGTTTGAGCTAAGCTATAAACCCCTCTTAAAATATAAAATAAAAACTAACGAAAACGTCTGAATTTTATGTAAAACATGTCCGAATTTACTGTATAAGTGTTTGAATTTCGAAAATTAAAATTTTAACTTTCTATGAGATTCGAACACATGACCTTAAATTCATTTAACAAAATGATGAATCAATCGTAAATCTTAATGATCCAAAGGCTAAAAATTGTTCTTATTTTAGTATTAATTTCCGGTATGATCCATGTCGTTGCATAATTTGACAGTAGTGACGTGTATATATACATCTCAATTGATTGTTTATAAAATTATGATGAAAGTAGTAGAATTAAAAAGAGAGAGATGAAAAAAGTGGAATGTTGAGGTCTTTATCAGTCCTTGAATTGGCAAGGATTTGTTACCCACAGGGGCGGATGCAGAGTGGGGCAGTGGGGGTACGACTGTACCCCCAAAATTTTTTAAGTAATACTATTATGTGTTATAACAAAAATACCATGTATTATGTATTCCATAAAGTTCTCCAACAGTAGGTGAGAGAAAATTTCTTTAATTTTGTTTTGATTTTGGTGGGCCTCAATTCTACTTTAAAATGACGGCCGAATTGGGTTATATTGGGAATAGGAATGGTTAATTAATAGAAATACTTCAAAAAAAATGAATAAAAAAAATATTACTAACTAAATTAAAACCACAAAATTATCACTTGCCTGAGTCCACATGATAAATTGGATAATTATATAATAGTTTTTATTTTTGTATTTTTGAACAATATTTTGAAATGTACTATTTTTAATATTAAAGTATCGTTTATATTTATGTTTATTAGATTATTTTTCAGTACCCCCTATTTAAAAATCCTGGATCCGCAACTGGTTACCCATTACCTATATATATATATATGCAAATAATTTGGCATTTAATGACCATTTATGTATAAGTCGTTGTCACACATACACTACAAGAGGAAGGCAGATGATGATCGTGGACTTAGATCGTCCATTCACTCCATTGCCATTTGCCCATCTCATCTCTCTTTTTGCATTTACATTAATTACCCTACCTAGCTAGATATTTCTCTCTCAATATATTTCTTTCTCCCATTTTTCCAACTTTTATCATACAACACTTAAATTTTATTTGTCACGGCCTCTCTCCCTATATGAAGTTTAAATAAGAACTTCTATTTAAATTGAGAATAAAGAATTATTCTTACTCTTTTAATCATGAAAATTTATCTTAAATTTTTGTTATTGCCTTCATTCATTAAAATAAGATATCTATTTATAAATTTTCATGATTAAAAGAGAATATGAAACAACAACAAGTAATATTATTCAGCAAAACAGTTGTTGGAAAGCAGGGAAAAGCCAGAGCAGAAATAACATCATTACCTATCTTGGACTCAGGAAAGCGGGAGAACAGCCCGTTTGTCGTCAGGGCTGAATTACTCTCCACTAAATTTTTGACAACGAAGGGTTTTTGAGAATGGAAAAAGTTGAGTTTTTCAAAATTTGCTAGATCCTCGTCGGAAGGAGTGGGAAGGGAACGGTACGACAGAGTATGTCGCTCTGGATGCCAGATTATATCGGTAACATTGGCGTACGAGTGCCAAGTCCCCTTGTCTGTTGACACGACACAGTATTTATTTACACTGTGTCCTACTTACGCTGAATTTTGAAAATTTGTCCTAGTTATGCCGAATTTTGAAAATTTTTCCTACAATAACAAGATCGAAAAATTTTGTCCTACATTTACAAAACGACCAAAGTTATTGTACTTAAAAAGCTTTGGGCTCTGTACTCTTATCTTTGAAAAAATTAAATTGCATTTTTTCGAACACATGGAGTGCGTGGGGGTTCTCTTATTTTTATGGTGCTTTCTGTTTGGGATCTGGTCTTTGGGTGGTTTCGGAGTGACACTCGCGGCCTTTATTTTTATGGAGTGCTTGAGCATTGGGAGCATGCATTGGCATGCGACCTGGCGTTTCACGTCTCGCAGGCGTTGGGATTTTTCTATTTTTGCTTTCATGGGCATGAGTCCCGGGGAGGCGATGGTTAATCCGGAGCTTCTGTGTGACCTCTGCCGATTGATTTCTTCTTGGTCAGAAATCTGACGGGGTTTTCTTTAAGTAGGTTTTAATGAGGTTCGACCCTGAATCCGCTCTCTTTGTGCTTTCAATGGTTTTTCTTTTATATTTTTTCTTTTTCTTTTTAATAAAGCCGCTATTTCATCAATTTGCACTCTATTATATATTTTTCCCTACATACTCTTCTAGATAATGACAATTAAATTGCATTTTATCTTTTCGTACATGCACTTATATATATTTTAATTTGCACTGAATCATCGCAAGCATCATATAATCTTCAATAGATGATTAATTAGTTTAGTTTAACAACTTTTAAAAAAATCCACAAAAGCGTTAATTATAAAACACAAAACTTTCTATATAATTCTCATCCAAGATCATTCCATCGAACACAGGATCTACCTCATAGATTAATCAGTTAATATATACTAAAAAAACCCCTACAATTAAATATTTTACTACTAATAGGCAAATGTAATTGATACGTACCCTATGGAGAGAGAGAGAGAGGCATCCACTATAGTACTACCCATAATGGAACTACATGTGTGCCACCTCATAAACTATCTCATTTTTCAACTAATTCATATTGTTTCCTCTATAGTACTACCTCATATTTAATTAGTCATGGATCTCACTATTATTATTACTACATTTACCACAAGACATACTTATACCACACACACACATATATGTATATAGTATATATATATTTATATTATTTATGTATTTTAATGTTTGTATTATATTTTACTTCAATAAAATTTATATAATTACATGAATAAAGTAATTTTTTTAAATAATAAAGTATAATTATGATGAAACGATTTAAGATTCAAATGCACATATTATTGAAAAGCAAATTGGTACAACACACAACTAAAATTGAAAATATAAATAAAAATAATAATAATAAGTAAACGGTTGTTAAGTGGACGTTAGGTCTAAGGGTGTAATTGTTCAAAATTAATTACGATAGGGGTTTATTTGATACCCCTTTGCCATAGAGTCGGCAATGTAATAAGGGTTTTCACGTTAAGGGCTTATTTGATACTTAACCCTTTTATAAAAAATGAAACTCTTATTTCACTTTAATCTATAATTTATAATCTATAATATATTAAGGACAACTTTCGATTTGAAATTGATTTGAATGACAATTTTGTAAATTAGAGAAAAATTAAAGTCATAAGAGCACTCCCAGCAGATCACCTAAATGCATCACTAACTCTAAATTTAGGTCAAAACAATTGAAAATGAGATAAAAAAATGCATCCAGTAGATCCCCTAAATTATGCTCCTATATTTCTTCCCTAAAGCTTTCCTATTTAATTTTAGGATCTCGATTTTATAAATGCATACACCAGATCTTCTATTTTCTACATAAAAACAATAATTATGTGTGGGCCCTACTAATTATAAACTTAAAATAAGTTTAGGGTGGGCGTAAATTTAAGATTGAATTTAGGTAAGTGTAAAAAATTTTGTGGGCCCCATCCAATTTGGGGAATCTGCTGGATGCATTTTTTTTATCTCATTTTCAATTGTTTTAGCCTAAATTTAGAATTAGGTGCTCTAAGTTATGCAAAACTCAAATTAATACACTAACAAAATCAACCGTCAATATCGTGTATTAATTATGTAAAAAAAAAGCTGCTCATTAATAGCCCAAATAACTAACATTATTTTTTCTAGGGATCACCACTAATACTTCATTACATACTTCCATGTAAATCTATATCTATACCTATTACTCATAAAAGAGTCTTGTTTTACAAAATTTGATTTGCCTTTTATATCCCTCATATATACTAAATTTAAGGTTAATTGTGTAATTTAATATATTATACATATAATAAATCTAAAAATATATTATAATTTACGTTTCATATTTTAATATTTATTTAAGTAGTCTTATTCATTAGAACTCTTCATCCACATCCATTACAATTTTTTATTTAATTACATTACGTAGGATTTAGTTATTAATTTTATTAGAAGTTTAATTTTGCTAGAACCATTGGAATTATAATTAATTATTATGCAAAGATTAAATAAAATAATTTCATATCAATTTTTTCAAGTTTATGAGTACTAATCATAATTTTCAAACATGGTCCGATAATTGATTCAGAAAATGTATTAAAATGATAAATATTACTATAAAATAAAATAAATTAAATTAAATATATAAATTTACACTCATAAAAGTATTTATTAAAATAGTTCATTTTAACGTGCGAATGCACTTCATTTCCGCTAGTATATTTAAAAGGTCAAAATTGTTAAATGTAAAATGGGTAAATTTTTGATAGATTTATGAGGTGGTTTGAAATATTACATGAGTACTTCCTATTGAAATTTAAAAATTAATAACCCAGACAAGTGCAAGTGACGCACACCACCTATTCGTCAAAATGCAGCAGGGACCCACACAAGTGCAAGTGACGCCGGAAGAGAGGGCCAACCCCACACCATCCCGCCAGCAGCAAGATCCCTAAAATAACCAACTGTTTGATTAAAGTCCCAATAGCAAGAAGTATTTGTCTTATTTAAATTAGACTTGGGCTCGATGCTACCCATCACAAGAAGAGAGAAGAAAATGCAGTATTCCTTAATAATTCGTTTAGATTCATCCGTGAGCCCACGGACATCAGATTATACATTATGTTTTTAAGTGATTTTTATAAAAAAATAATTAATTAAAAAATAGTAAAATTGTTTTTTTTTAATTATTTAAAGGGCTGTGCATTGCACGCGCCCTTCAAAAATGCCGTCCGCACTTGGTGCGGAGAAGAGAAGCTGGCGCGGTACAAAGATAAATCTTTTTTTAGATATGGAAATTGATTAAAAATTTATAAAAGAAAAAAAAAAGAAAAAGAAAGAATGAATGAAAATTGAGGAAAATCAGAATATGGTGATTATACGATGCCACGTACGATATGATTTAATTTGCTATAATGTAAAAATTGATTAGAAATGTATAAATAAATAAGAATGAATGAGAATTGAGAAAAATATACGATGCCACGTAGGATAAGATTTATTTTGCTATAATATATAGATGGGGTTGATTCTAATCTTTTGATTTATTTATTTCAAGGTCGCAATAAATGTGAATTTCTGACATCCGAGAAGTTGGGGTTCTGCATTTACATGCTTATTGAAGGTTAGGTATAGCTACTAACTACAATCTATCAGTTGAGTATATTAGGTGTAGCTACTACTCAGATGTTGACACGTTGCAAATGAGAAAAACATTCCTTATTGAAATTGTTATACAGAAATCCATTATCTGTCTCCCAGGGCACGATTCAGTTAATATGCACGTTTCGTCCATCTAAGCTAAATTATTATTGGCATCTAAAAATTAATGACTTAGATTCTGGTATTTTTATTTTGTTAATATATTTTTCTTAGGCTTTTGCTGTATCCGGTGAAACCTGGGGTATTGTGAAGAACATTGACTCTTAATTTGTAAGTACAATAATAGTTAATGACTTAGATTATTGTGTTTCGATTTTTTATTTTTGGTTTTGCATAAGTTTTCAATGAACAATTGGTGATGAACAAATTGTTAAACACACTATTAATCCCTTAATTTTCTTCTCCTTAATCTCCGTGTCGAAAAGAAACGTGTCATAAATAGCGGGACAGAGGGAGTATATATCATGACTTTGAATTTATCAACCTATTATTAGCTAATAATTAAAAGTGAAATTAAATGATAAAAAATAATTATATACCCTAAATTGATGGAATAAATCCTAGTTAATAATCACAAAATTAAAATAAAGCATACAAAGTTAAAAATTTTTTTTTTTTAAATCTCACAAAAAAACTGGTCAATTATAATATAACATAATTCAAAACCTAGAATAACATAACTTGAAGGGTTATTTTTTGAGAAACTCAACAAGTCTTAGCAAGCATTACATGTCCACAAAAAGAAAACATCCAACCAAAAAAAGGCCTCAGACTCACATCCAATAAAGAATGTGAAAAATGAGTCTATTTTTTTCAATCGCCCTTTCTTCGGAAGGAGCAGCCCTCGGTGAGGCGGGCACGGCCACCAGTGGGTTGGCACAGCACTGTTTGACAGTTTCCACACACAACAACGGTTTGGGAGTGGCTGAAAACAGTGGTTATGTTAAAGCAACCCTGACACTTGACATCCATGAAGAAGGAGTTGGGGGATTGCACGAGGCGCTTGAGCTTGTGCTTCCTCTTCTCAAGCTCGGCCGGTGGATTGAGCAAATCGTAATCATTGGAGAGAACCATCTTGGCTGTAGAGAGTGAGAGAGAGAGGCGTGAGAACTGGAGAGAGAAGGCATACAAAGTTAAAATTGAAGAAAAAACATATAAGAAAATAAACAAAATTAAAAATAAAACATAAAGTGGTACATCAAGTTGGGGATCTGTTTTCTCTATTTCTAAATTGGTGCGCATTTGTCTTGTTTTCCTATGGGTGTACACTAGGGCTGTAAACGAGCCGAGCCGAGCCGAGCCGAATACTAGCAGGCTCGAGCTCAGCTCGTTTAAATATTTGGGTGTTCGAGCTAGATTCGAGCTTTTATCTTGTTGGTCGAACTCGGTTCGTCACCCATTTACCGAGCTCGGTTCGGATGATGCTCGATAATGTCGAACTTAAGTTCGAGCTCGACTCGTTAGATGTTCGTATATATGATGTTCGAGCACGAATTCGTTATAAATTTAAGAAAAGCTTTTAAATTAATGTTACTAGAGCTCAAGCTCGAATCGTTTAAGGTTCGTGCACTAATTCGACTGAAAGTTTGTGAACAAGCTCGCAAATATGTTCACGAACAATCGAATCTGAACATGTTCGCGAGCTCAACGAGTCGAAATCAAGCTCGAGCTTTGCTCATTTACTATCGAATTGAGCTCCGAATTAACGAGCTTTTTTTCAAGCCGAATCATGAATAACTTGCGAGTAGCTCTGTTTATTTACAGCCCTAGGTGGTACTGTGGTAGTGTTAGGTACTAATGAAAATTTAAACTGCTCTGCGGTAGTGTCAGGTAAGAGTGCAAATTTAAAATGCTCTATTGCTTACGTTATATATAAAAAATGTCATCTTTTATAAATACAAGTTTCTTATGCTGTATTCTTTAAATACGTCTAATGTTGATGATTTTGCTTGGTTTTTTGTGAAAGTCTTGCACATTGGACCGATTTGACAGCTATCAATCATAAATGTGTAGGAAAATTTTGAAAAAGAGAACGATTTGACTGCTCGGGCGGCTAGATGATCTAGCCATCCACCGGTCAGATGAACTCTTGACTCATAGCTGTCAAATCGTAAAATAGTTGAAAATGAACAAAAAATAATTAAAAACTAAAAGAAATTGATCATAAGACACCAAAATTGGGAAAGAAGTAGCGTCCCGACGGCGACGGTTCACATGCTAGAATCACCTCTATACTGCATAATATGGATTGTCTCAAGTAGCGTCCCGATCGTTCACATGCCATCTATATATATGGACTATTTTAAGAGCTATACAATTTGTAAAATAGATAATAATTAATATTCAACTATTTTAAATATAATAAAAAGTTTTATGTTGGTTATGTTTTGATTGATCGAGTATACATTTATTTTAAAATGTCTGCCATATTTTATTCATTTATTATTGTGACAGAGACAAGCCATATGTTAGTTAAAATCGAATTTATTATTAAGATAGAGATAAGACATCTTAAAATCAAGAAAAACTAATAATAATGTGAATGAAACGTGTTTTCCTTAGAAAAACTAATTAATGAATAAAGATTTAATTGTAAAAAAAAGTACTCATTCCATTTACAAAAACTTGTGACATTGTGAATGACACGTGTTTTAATAAAATGTGAATGAAATTATTAAATGAGTAAGATTCTAGTTTAAATGTGAGTAGAATCGTGTGAAACATTTATAAATAGGAGCAACAATTTTTTCCTGGATGGAGAGAGGAGGGAGTAACTTTTGTACTCCTCCGTCCCACTCCAATAGTTTAAATTTTTGTTATTGCATTCATTCATTAAAATAAGATATCTATTTATAAATTTTCATGATTAAAAGAGTAAGAATAATTCTTTATTCTCAATTTAAATAGAAGTTCTTATTTAAATTTCATATAGGGAGAGAGGCCGTGACAAATAAAATTTAAGTGTTGTACGATAAAAGTTGGAAAAATGGGAGAAAGAAATATATTGAGAGAGAAATATCTAGATAGGTAGGGTAATTAATGTAAATGCAAAAAGAGAGATGAGATGGGGAAATGGCAATGGAGTGAATGGACGATCTAAGTCCACGATCATCATCTGCCTTCCTCTTGTAGTGTATGTGTGACAACGACTTATACATAAATGGTCATTAAATGCCAAATTATTTGCATAGGTATGGGTAAAAAAACCTTACCAATTCAAGGACTGATAAAGACCTCAACAATATACCACGTTTTTCATATCTCTCTTTTAATTCTACTACTTTCTATAAAAAGAAATCATAATTTTATAAACAATCAATTGAGATGTATACAAGTCACTACTGTTAAATTAAGCAACGACACGGATCATACCGGAAATTAATACTAAAATAAGAACAATTTTTAGCCTTTAGATCTTCAAGATTTATGATTGATTCATCATTTTGTTAAATGAATTTAAGGTCATGTGTTCGAATCTCATAGAAGCCGAGCTCGAACACCCAAATATTTAAACGAGCCGAGCTCAAGCCTGCTAGTTAGAGGTGGCCAAAAAAACCGGAACCGAGAACCGAACCGAAAAACCGGATCGTCCGGGACGGTTCTGGAACCGGAACCGTGATACACGGTTCCGAACCGAAACCGAAACCGTGCTCGGCCGGTTCGGTTAAGGTTCGGATTTCTCAAACTGCCGGTTCCCGATTCCGAACCGTGGGACCGAGAACCGGGATGGAACCGTGCCAGAACCGCCTTGGAACCGTGAATCGAAGGTTCCACGGTTAGAACTGTGGAACCGTAGAACCGTGGAACCGTGGTCTTTATGCTTAGTCTTAATAAAAAGTAAATTTTTCGTGGAAAATGAGTAATTATTGACTTAATAAAAATTAATTATTCATATGAAGAAATGTAATATTTCAAAATTATTAGTATTTTTTCACGATAATTGTTATTTTTACTCATGAAAACTTGTAATTTAAGTTGTAAAAAGTAAATTAAATTGCCTTAATTTTATTTTAGCATTCAAATGTTGTAATTTGTAAATTTTATTTATAAGAGTTGTAAGGTGTAACTTTGAATTATAAGTTCAATTTAGAAAATAATGTATGTGGACTTTATATTTTCTTGTGTCATTTATTTTATTAAAGCAAATTTCATTAAATTTTACACAACAATACATAAAATAATACAAATTACATTAAAAAAAAAAATGGACGGTTCTAGCGGTTCGAACCGGAACCGGCGGTTCGGAACCGGAACCGGAACCGCCGGTTCACGGTTTGGAACCGAAACCGTGAGGATTATTTTTCGGTTCGGTTCCGGTTCCAGTTTTTGGAACCGAGAACCGGCGATTCCGGTTCCGGTTCCGGTTCGAATCGGGAGCCGAACCGTGGCCACCTCAGTGCTAGTATTCGGCTCGACTCGGCTCGTTTACAGCTCTAGTACCACCCATAGGAAAACAAGAGAAATAAAGAGGTTGGTAGTAATGGGGGAAACAGTCAAACAAATGAGAGTGGTATTTGGGGCCGGCTAAGGAAAACCGAACCAAAAGCATTTTTCTCATTTGCAACATCTGAGTAGTAGCTACACTACACCTAACGGATAGATATATTGTAGTTAATAGCTATACCTAACCTTCAATAAGCATTTAAATGCGCACCAGTTTACAGAGCCCCAACTTCTCGTATGTCAGAAATTCACATTTAATGCGCAACAGTTTACAGAGCCCCAAACCCTAACTTCCCCTCCCCCTCCCCAGACCCCGTCTGCCCCTCCCCCGTCAAGCTTTCAACGGCGAAATCGCCAGATTTCGGATTCACAACAGAGCTCGTCAGCCGGAACGGAGCTCATCAGTGCTATGCTACTCCTTCTGAACCGGATGTCGCCGCCGAGAAACGAGCTAGCTAGATCTGAGGGTGTATACATGTGCAGATGGGCTGCCATAGCTTCATACCTCGGATTCATATACATTGTATTTTATTTGCCACATGAACTTAAGATTTGCATTGTATTTTATATTTTACCTACATTATTACATTCCCTCATCGTTTTTTAAAAAATTTCAACTCTTTTTTCACTCAAATAAAGAAAAAAAAACTTTATTTTTCCACTTTCTTATTCTTACAATTTATTTTATTTTATATGTTCTAATTATGTAACACTCTTAATTAATACATGCTACAATTTATAAACAACCAAATATTTGCTATCTATGTGCTTCAAACATAAATAGACCTCCTAAATCTACCAAACATGTATATAATTAATCTAGGATTTTGAGAATCATATATGATTGTTAGAGTTGGAGACTCTATTTGTTTTTGTTGTCATTTATATGTTTGTGGTATGTATGACCATCTGTGATACCATTACTACGACTGGGCATAATTTTTGGAGAATATCCTTTTCGGATTTGGTCAAGGTTTATGGATATACTTGGACTCCTTAGAGTGTTTGTTCCGTGTTGGTCACTCTTGTGATATAGTGATCGACTTCTCAGAGTTTTAAAGAGTTGGTTCAAGCGAGGATTCTCAATTGCAACAGCTATATAAGTCGTCTTCAACCTCGAAGAAGGGTTGAGTTTTTTTGTGCATTCTGTCAAGCAGTTTATGAGCGCCGCACCTTGCTTTGAGAGAACATCATATATTCGTGTTTATGTTCTTGTTTTTAACTAGCTTTGCGTTTATTCTCTGTGTTGAGCAAAGCAAGTCAGTTTTATCTGTTTTGTGAATTATTGGTTGTAAGGGATTAAGTGTGTTCGTCGGGGCTCACACTTAGAGAGTTAGTGTTATCTAGCTTTCAACGGTTTATCGTGTGTTGGGGTTTTGGGAAATTATAGAGGCGTTAGAAAGATTGAGTCTTTGTATAAGTCCTGCTGTAATTTAACCTGGGCGAGACCTCTCAGACGTAGGTGTTCTATCACCGAACTGAGTTACCATATCGCGTGTTCGTTTCCGTTCCTGCTTTCGATTTTATTTGTGTTGCTGCATCATTCCGGGTATCATCTTTAGTTCTTGTGCAAGTGTTCTACGTATTGTTGGGTAGACGGTTCTTTCAATGATCATTATCGTATATCGTCCATCGTATAATTATTTAACTCGAACTTGATTATTGCATATCTTCAATCTTTGGATTTTGACAATAGTGTTGGTATTGATATATTTTTTTTGATATATTACACAAGTTATAAAGAAATTAAAAGATTGCGCGACAAAAAATTTGAATCCAAGACCTCAGCTCTTGAGTTTTAATCTTCTATCACTAGGTACACACTGTTGGTATTGATATTTGGTTTCTATGTCTGTGTATGTCAGACTATGTAATTTATAGATGCTTTGCATAGCATTTTAGTCCTAAAATGACTTGTAGTGATACCATGTACTATCATTTTTTTCGACAGAATAACAGTATTAAATACTCCCTCCGTCCCAGCTTTTTGTATCCACTTTTAGTAGTACTACTAAAAGGTACTACTAAAAGTGGATACAAAAAGCTGGGACGGAGGGAGTATATAAATTTAAACCTCGCATCATGGTGAACTCGAATCTAAGACCTTTGTCCTTAGGCATTAACGTCTATACCGCTCAACTAATACACGCACACGATACTATATATCAGTGATATTTTATATATGGGCAGCCACATGCAAAGTTGGAGATGAATATGGCATTTATATATCCCAAATTCTCACTTAATTTTCCCTTATTATAGAAATCAAACTATTTTCCGTATTTTCTTATAATTGAATCAAACACGTAAATTTAACAATTAGGAATCACGTTACTTTCTCAAATCATAATTCCTGCGAAATAAACGGGCCACAAGAATTTTATTTCTTATTTACTTTTAGATATACTATTGGGCTAGACAAATTAAATGTAAGATGAGATGTAGAATTTGGTCTGGTTTTTGGGGCTAGCCCGGCCCGGCCCAAAATATTTATCCATAAAATACATTTTTTAGATGGGCTATGCTAAAAAAAAGCGGCCCAATTTTTTTGAACCAACTGCCAAGGGAGAAAGTGAACCGTAGCTGTTCGATCAATTGTCTGAACCAATACGCAATACTAGAGGAATTTATCCCGAATCGATCAGTTACCCGTTGGCAAGTATGACGTACCCACCACTGATGTGAATTCTTTTAAACTTGTTGCACATCATCATTCCACCACTCTCCTGCAACATATTATTCCGAATTTAATTATACAAACTCTAAAATTCCAACACAATTAAGAATTTTAATTCGAGCTTGTATACCTAGTAAGATGGGAAGTTGAGCATGAGGCTTAGGGAAAGGAAAAGTGTGTATAAACTTATTTTTTCCGGGAGGTGAGAACATTGCATTGAATGTATAAACTTATTGTTTTAGCAGAGGGTGAGAAATGATTGTCTTATTGAAATTAGACTTGGGCTCGATGCTACCCATCACAAGAAGAGAGAAGAAAATGCAGTATTCCTTAATAATTCGTTTAGATTCATCCGTGAGCCCACGGACATTCCAAACGAGCACATTCATCAGATTATACATTATGTGTCCTATTAGTCCCGGCAAGAGGTTTCGACAACGAATTCTGCTCTCCAAGGAAGAAGGCACTTTATTTTGGCACGCCCACATCGATTGGACTCGAGCTACTGTGTATGGCGCCATCATCATTCTACCGCCCAAGACACACACTTTTCCTTTCCCTAAGCCTCATGCTCAACTTCCCATCTTACTAGGTATACAAGCTCGAATTAAAATTCTTAATTGTGTTGGAATTTTAGAGTTTGTATAATTAAATTCGGAATAATATGTTGCAGGAGAGTGGTGGAATGATGATGTGCAACAAGTTTACGAGAATTCACATCAGTGGTGGGCACGTCACGCTTGCCAACGGGTAAGTGATCGATTCGGGATAAATTCCTCTAGTATTGCGTATTGGTTCAGACAATTGATCGAACACCTACTGTTCACTTTCTCCCTTGGCAGTTGGTTCAAAACAATTGGGCCGCTATTTTCTAGCATAGCCCATCTAAAAAATGTATTTTATGTATAAATATTTTGGGCCGGGATGGGCTAGCCCGAAAAACCAGACCAAATTATACATCTCCTCTTACATTTAATTTGTCTAGCCCAATAGTATATCTAAAAGTAAATAAGAAATAAAATTCTTGTGGCCCGTTTATTTCGCAGGAATTATGATTTGAGAAAGTAACGTGATTCCTAATTGTTAAATTAACGTGTTTGATTTAATTATAAGAAAATAAGGAAAATAGTTTGATTTCTATAATAAGGGAAAATTAAGTGAGAATTTGGGATATATAAATGCCATATTCATCTCCAACTTTGCATGTGGCTGCCCATATATAAAATATCATTGATATATAGTATCATGTGCGTGTATTATAGTCGAGCGGTATAGACGTTAATGTTTAAGGACAAAGGTCTTAGATTCAAGTTCACCATGGTGCGACGACGTTTAAATTTATTTATTTAATACTGTTATTCTGTCGAAAAAAATGATAGTACATGGTATCACTACAAGTCATTTTAAGACCAAAATGCTATGCAGAAGCCTTAAAGCATCTATAAATTACATAGTCTTACATACACAAACATAGAAACCAAATATCAATACCAACAGCGTGTGTATAAGAGCTGAGGTCTTGGATTCGAATTTTTTGTCGCGCGATCTTTAAATTTCTTTATCAAAAAAAATATATCAATACCAACACTATTGTCAAAATCAAAAGATTGAAGATATACAATAATCAAGTTCGAGTTAAATAATTATAAGATGGACGACATACAATAATGATCATGATTCTCGAAATCCTAGATTAATTATATACACGTTTGGTAGATTTAGGAGGTCTATTATGTTTGAAGCACATAGATAGCAAATATTTGGTTGTTTATAATTTGTAGTATGTATTTATTAATTAATAATGTTACATAATTAGAACATATAAAATAAAATAAATTGTAAGAATAATAAAGTGGAAAAATAAAGTTTTTTTTTGCTTTATTTGAGTGAAAAAATAGTTGAAAATTTTAAAAAAACGATGAGAGAATGTAATGTAGGTAAAATATAAAATACAATGCAAATCTTTAAGTTCATGTGGCAAATAAAAAATGATACTATTATTATTTTCAGTTTGTAGGCAATTTTATTGAATGGGGAAAAAAGAGAAACAAAATTTGAATGAATTCAAATTCAAATTTTTAAGATCATATGTAATATTGGAAATTGATCAGAGTTGGTGTATTTTTTCGGGAATTGACCCTAAAACAAACACCAAATTAAATCAAATAAAATAATATAAACTCAAGAGGGTAGCAAAATATTATTCTATTGGCTGAAAAAAATGAAAGTTAAAAAGGATATTTAGATGTCCGAATTGATCATTAACTACGAATGGTTGAAGATAACATGCATGAATATGCTTTATTCCACATTGATTGAAGTTGGGATAAGAAATCAAAATTTAGTAATTGTCTCATTAATAGATTTAATTGATTCCTTTAAACTTAAAAGTAAGCCAACTATTCTACCACATTGAATTAAGAATTAATTAGTTATCAATACTCATAAATAAAAAATTAATATTGACAACTAATTAATGACGTGAAAATTTTATTTCCACGTCAGTTAAAAACGACTTCGTTTGATTTCATATAAATTTTCAATTATCAACACGATTATTGAGCACTAAAAAATTGAACATATATATATAGTAGATATGAAATGAAATTAAAAAAATTTGCAAACTTTCATAATCTGGTCCTACATTTTAGATTTCTCTTCTCCTCTTTTCTTCGACGAAGCTTCTCTCTTTAATATTCGAACACGTATACTTTTAGCATCTCTAATTTATTTTCTTTGATTTCTCTATTTTTGCATTCTACACTTGTATATATAATTTGTTATTAGTTTATCTCTTTTGGTTTTCTGTAACCTTTGTTATTAAAGGATGCTATCAACTTAATTATATAATGTTCTAACCTATGGATATATGTTGCTTCCTCTGTGCACAAAAAAAATGTATTCAATTTATCATTTCTGTCAATAAATGTATTCAATTAATTTTTGGTAAATTTCCATACATAATAAAATGATATTTTTATTCCACTCACAATAAACGCAACTATTTAATTAAAAAATATGCTATTTAGAAGTGGATACATAGATTTATGTGGTTAATTTTTAGTGCTCATAGTGATAATTTTTGCTAATCTTTCAGGCAGTGAATTGGTAGAGTTTTTATTTAATTTGAAGTCCTTGATTTAAGCTTCTGAATTGATAATGTTCCAATAAAAATAGCTATGGTCCATTCTCATCCCAAGCTTGTTGCATTAATTATCAAATTAAATAAACTCATCCACTTCCTAGAACAAATGAAAGTTGATAAATCCACATGTTACATCAATAATTAATAGGGAGTACTTAATTTACATCAATAAAGGTATTCACAATCTCACCTATTTGACACACTTGAATTTAGCCAATGCTGAATTTGGTGGGCAGGTTCCACCTGAAATTCTTCCTTGAAGAGGTTGGTTAGTCTCGATATCTCCTATTATTTTACAATATCTGTGAAATTGGAGATCCTTGTCCAAAATCTAACAGGGTTTCTAGAGCTCTATTTTGATTACGTCAACTTCACTTACATTTTATTAAAATCTGTGCTAAAAATAACATAAATTTTATGAACGGAGAGAGTATATATTATTTATGCAATTAGGATAAATCTATATTTTGTAAATTCCACAAGTAGGCCTACATGATTGGGATTGGAAGAAAATGATAGAACTGATATGTGGCTTTAACGTGGGCTACACAGCGTTGACTTGATACTCTTCTAAGTCCTAACTATGAATTATTTGGAAAAAGCTTATAAGCTCCACCAATCAATCCTTGGGCTAAATTCTAGCATTAGAATTTTGAATTGGTCTCCACCTTAAGAGTGTTAATGGGGTTATAGTTGCTAATCAGACAAAACCATATTTCACTATTTAATTTGTAATTTCCACATACACTGATGCACAACTTTTCCTTTTCTTTTTCTTTTCTTTTTCTATTCAGATATTGATAAGTGAAATTTTCTGGTTGATAAGAATTTTCCGAAACCATTTTATACTCAATCCTAAAGATAAGTAAGATAAATAAAAAAAAATTAATGAATTTAAGTTTTTGGACTTCACAGATATTTTTCCTAATGTTTTGAAATTAGGATAAATCTATATTTTGTAAATTCCACAAGTAGGCCTACACGATTGGGATTGGAAGAAAATGATAAAACTGATATGTGGCTTTAACGTGGGCTACACAGCGTTGACTTGATACTCTTCTAAGTCCTAACTATGAATTATTTGGAAAAAGCTTATTAAGCTCCACCAATCAATCCTTGGGCTAAATTCTAGCATTTGAATTTTGAATTGGTCTCCACATTAATGGGGTTAATTGCTAATGAGACAAAGGATTTCACCTCGTTTTATTTAGGTATAATAATTCGGTATAAAAAATGGTACACAGACCTAAGCATGCACAAATTTATTTAGTCATTCAAATCAACTGTGCAGAAGTCTTTCTACAATATCTTGCATTGGCCTACATGTGGAATATATGAAGGAAATATTACTTCGTTTTTGTAGCAACTACTAAATTAAAATGGGACGACCTAGACTTTGGACTTTTGATGCAATAAAGACTTTAGTAGTTATTGAATTAAATTTTATTATTAATTAGTCTTTCCCGTGGCAATATAAAGCTACACATCTCATTGCATCAATTTTGTTCACAACACACTCACACAATGCTTCCGAAGTTGTTATTCATCTCTATTCTTGTCTCCTTCATTTTGAGTACTCATTCTTATAATACCCAATGCCTTCACCATCAAAAAACATTGTTGCTTCAACTCAGGAATGAGTTGATCTTGGAGTTCGAACCTTCTGATTCAACAAAATTGGTGCGATGGAATGAAAGGGATGAGTGCTGCAAGTGGCCCGGTGTGGAATGTGATGCTGCTGGCTACGTCGTTAGTTTGCAGCTCGATAATGAGTCCATTATTTCTGGTGGAATCGCGGATTCATCGAGTCTATTCAGACTTATGCATCTACAGAAGCTAAATCTAGCCTACAATTATTTCAACAACACTCCCATCCCGAAAGGTATTCACAATCTCACCTATTTGACACACTTGAATTTATCCAATGCTTATTTTGGTGGGCAGGTTCCAGCTGAGATTTCTTCCTTGAGAAGGTTGGTTAGTCTCGATCTCTCCCATGATTATGTGTCAGTGAAACTGGAGATGGTTGTCCAAAATCTTACAGGGCTTCGAGAGCTCTATCTTGATGATAGCAATGTTACTTCCTCTCATCATGAGAGTAGAAAACGGAGCCACATTATATCATCATATTTACCCAACCTCACCACCTTGAGCTTGGTTGATTGTGGTTTGTCTGGGACTTTAGCTAAGTCCTTTGGGCAACTCCATTCCCTTTCCATCCTTCGACTAGATTTTAACGATCTTTCAACAGAACTTCCAGACTTGTTCGCCAATTTTCCAAGTTTGACCACCTTGAGTCTTTTTAACTGCAGTTTGAAGGGTTCGATTCCACCCACCTTTGCTAACCTAACCAACCTGATTAATCTCGATTTGTCATATAACTTCTTCACAGGCGCACTTTCTTCTACGCTGTTTGAAGGTCTTTCCAATCTTGTTTATTTAGATTTGCAGAGGAATTCATTCTCTGGTAATATTCCCCACTCTCTCTTGGCTCTCCCTTCATTGTCGGAACTTGTTCTTCGCCACAACCAATTTAATGGCACTTTGCAACTGGAAAACTTTCGAAGCCTTGCGAATCTTACACGACTTGATCTATCTCACAATAGATTGTCAGTAGATGTTGGCAACCTCAATTCAACTTCATATGGCAGTCTCCAACTAAAAGAGTTAAGACTAGCTTCATGTAATTTGTCCCATTTTCCTAATTTCATCAAACCTTTGGATATGGAATTCGTGGACCTCTCAGACAATCGGATTGGTGGGGAGATACCTAGTTGGATTTGGGGAACACAACTTTGGTATTTGGACCTCTCTTATAATCTTCTAACAGATCTGCAAAAGCCTTACCATATCCCTGCTTCTCTTGTATACCTATACTTGCACTCTAACAAGCTCAAGGGTGAGTTGCACTTGCCCATTCCACCTGCGTCTCAACTCTCGTACTTGTCTGTTGCTAATAACAGATTAAGTGGATCGATTTCAACCTCCCTTTGCAGTGATACGAGGATCGCTGTTCTTGATTTGTCTGGCAATAGATTAAGTAGCAGCATACCGCCGTGCTTACTTGAAAACGTGGTTTCATACTTAGATCTAAGCCAAAACAACATCAGCGGTAGCATTCCAGATAATTTTCCCATGGATTGTCAACTTGGATATTTGGATCTTAACAATAATGCTTTAGAAGGGAAAATCCCAAAGTCCCTTGAAAGATGCGAGCGGTTGAAGTTCATGAATGTTGGGAACAACAACATCACTGACAGTTTCCCGTGCATGCTATCATCATCCAGGTGGTTGCTGTTAGTAAAAAAATGGAAGTAGGCTGCCACCAACCTTCTTCACCAACCACCTCCACCATTTTGCCACCTACCACCATCTGCCACCTACCACCTCTCATCCCCTATAAAATCCTTCCTCGCAGCAGCATCACAACACACCAAATACAACTATCAAACAAAGCTTTCAGCTAAGAAAGATAGAGAGAGAAATAGAGAGAGAAAATTCTTGTGAGAGAAAACTTCAGTGTGGAAGTTATACACGAGTGATAAAAGTGAGTTGAGAGATAGCCTCTGCGTAGGCATATACAAAATACAGTGTGGTATTTTTGTTGTACTCCTCCTTTTGAGATTCTCTAATATATTGGTGTGGGTCCGTGGACGTAGGCAGTTTGGCCGAACCACGTTAAAAATATCGGTGTCATTTTTTCTTCTCGTTTCATATCGGTCGATATCCACAATATTGAGTCACACTTGATCCCGGGCGGAATTAGTTGCGTCTAATTTCCCAACAACTGGTATCAGAGCCACGTTGGTGGCGAAATTTTTTTTCTTGCGCTGGTACTATTCACGTGAATAGTGAATTCGTGAATAGTAAATTTTGCGAACAGTGTTTCGTGCGCAACGGTAATTATTCTTTTAAAATTCTTAGTATGCTCTGTGGTTGCAGTGTAAACTGAACCTCCACATCAGAAACGAATTTTTTGAGAAAATTATCGTGTTTTTTGATCGAGTGGGAGCAATGTCGACAGACGATAAAATTTCCAAAATGGAGAAATTCAATGGTGTGAATTTTGGATTTTGGAAAATGCAAATGGAGGATTACTTGTACCAGAAGGACCTGTATAAGCCCTTGAAGGAAAAGCCAGTGGATATGAAGGACGACGAGTGGGAGGTGCTTGATCGAAAAGCACTCGGCGCAATCAGACTGACCTTATCAAAGTCAGTCGCCTTCAACATAAAGCATGAGAAGACAACAGCGTCTCTCATGAAAGCTTTATCCAGCATGTACGAGCAGCCGTCTGCAGCAAATAAAGTTCATTTGATCAAGAAATTGTTCAATATGAAAATGACGGAGAGCGGAAGATTTGGAGAACATTTGAACGAGTTCAACGAAGTGACGGACCAACTTACCACGGTGGACATCAAATTCGATGATGAGGTCCGGGCTTTGTTAATTCTTGGGCAGTTACCTGAGAGCTGGAATGGCACAGTCACGGCCATTAGCAGCTCTGCCGGTAAGTCCAAAATGAAGTTCGATGATGTCGTGAGCATGATCTTAACCGAGGAGATCCGGAGGCAGTCAGATGTAGTCTCCACTTCAGGTGCCGCTTTAAATGCAGAAAGCAGAGGCAGAAACTCAAACAGAAGTCAAGGGCGTGGACGGAGCAAGTCAAGGAATGGCAGGCAGAGCTCCAGGATCCACAAGAATTCCAACAAATCAAAGTCTGTTGAATGTTGGAACTGTGGTCAGGTCGGACACTACAGAACGCAGTGTAAAGTACCTTCAAAGGGAAACGAGACAAAGACCGAAGCCAATGTTGTGGCTGAAGAAGAAGGCGATGCCTTGATATGTTCCATGGAGAAAAGGGCCGAGTATTGGGTCATAGACTCTGGAGCATCTTTCCATGCCACCTCGAATCGAAATTCCTTCATAAATTACATGTCGGGAAATTTCGGAGAAGTATATCTTGGAGATGATCATCCATGCAGCGTGGTGGGCATAGGAGAAGTACAGATCAAACTCAATGGATCTGTATGGAAATTGAAGGACGTGAGACACATTCCAGAGTTGAGGAAGAACTTGATCTCCGTCAAGCAATTGTCAAGAGAAGGATGTGATACACACTTCTCAGGTGATTATTGGAAAATCACTAAGGGCGCAATGATTCTTGCACGTGGCAAGGATACTGGAAGCCTATACACAACGATGAATGCGTGTGTGACAATTGCAGTTGCTGATAGTAAGAAGAATGCAAATTTGTGGCACCAAAGACTTGGGCACATGAGCCAGAAAGGGCTCAAGTATATGCATTCGAAAGGGAAACTACTAGAGCTTCAGTCTGTTGATATAGACTTTTGCGAAAGTTGTATCTACGGGAAGCAGAAGAGGGTGAGTTTCAATACCAGTGGTAGAACTCCGAAGCAAGTAAAGCTTGAGTTAGTCCACACAGATGTTTGGGGCCCAGCAGCAGTTTCATCCAATGGCGGAAAGTCTTACTTTGTGACTTTCATCGATGACCACTCGAGAAAGGTGTGGGTTTACTTCTTGAGACACAAGTCAGAGGTGTTCGAGGCGTTCAAGAAGTGGAAGGCCATGGTGGAAAATGAAACTGGCTTACGGATAAAGAAGTTGAGATCCGATAATGGTGGAGAATACGAAGATATGGCGTTCAAGAAATTTTGTTACCAGGATGGCATCAAGTTAGAAAGGACGTTGCCAGGGACACCACAACAAAATGGAGTTGCAGAACGCATGAACCGGACGTTGACAGAAAGAGCTAGGAGCATGAGGATACATGCAGGACTGCCAACACAATTTTGGGCAGAAGCTGTCAACACAGCGGCATATCTCGTTAACCATGGGCCATCTGTACCATTGGAGTACAGAATACCTGAGGAAGTTTGGAGCGGCAAAGAAATTAAACTTTCTCACTTGAAAGTATTTGGTTGTGTCGCGTATGTACACATTAGTGATAATGCCAGGAGTAAGCTCGACTCCAAATCACTAAAATGTACTTTCATTGGATATGGTGGAGATGAGTTCGGGTACCGTTTTTGGGATGACAAAAACAGGAAGGTCATTCGAAGCAGGAATGTCATATTCAATGAAAATGTGATGTACAAGGACAGGAATGCAGTGCAGTCCACCGACACAACAAGTGACGATCCAACATACGTTGATCCAGATGATACTGCAGAGTGCAGTACATCAAAGCAAACAGATGAAGGTTTGCAGACGGAGGAGCCCAACTCTGAGGCTGATCCACCACAGTCTCCAGTTCCAGCTCCAACTCCTATACCCAGGAGGTCATCTCGACCTCATGTTCCAAACAGGAAGTACATGAATCAAATGTTACTGACCGATGCTGGTGAACCTGAATTCTATGAAGAAGCATGTCAAGTCGGAGATTCTGTCAAGTGGGAGCTTGCAATGAAAGAAGAGATAAAATCTCTTATCTCTAATATGACGTGGGAACTAGTTGAGTTGCCCAAAGGAAAGAAAGCTCTACACAACAAATGGGTGTACAGAATCAAAGAAGAGCATGATGGTTCAAAGCGATATAAGGCAAGATTGGTAGTCAAAGGTTTCCAACAGGAAGAAGGAATTGACTACACAGATATCTTTGCTCCGGTTGTAAAGTTGACAACAATCCGGTCGGTCCTGAGTATTGTCGCAACGGAGGACTTGCATCTAGAGCAGTTAGATGTGAAAACTGCTTTCCTCAATGGTGACTTAGAGGAGGAAATATACATGCAACAACCAGATGGATTCTCTGTCAAAGGAAAGGAGAAGCTGGTGTGCAAGTTGAAAAAGAGCCTGTATGGCTTGAAGCAAGCTCCGAAGCAATGGTACAAGAAGTTTGATGGATTCATGCAGAAAAATGGCTACATGAAGTGCAATGCTGACCATTGTTGTTACTTCAAGAGGTTCGAGTCCAGCTATATCATCTTGCTACTTTATGTTGATGACATGTTAGTAGCCGGCTCAGACTTGAACGAAATCAAGAAGTTGAAAAGACAGCTTTCAGCGGAGTTCGAGATGAAGGACTTAGGAGAAGCAAAGCAAATTCTTGGGATGAGAATTTACAGAGACAAGCAAAAAGGTGTTTTGCAGTTGTCTCAGGCCAACTACGTCAATCGAATCTTGCAAAGATTCAACATGAGCAGTGCTAAGCCGGTTAGCTCAGCATTAGCTAACCATTTCCGCCTATCCAAAGAGCACTCTCCAAAGACTAAGGAGGAAAGAGACTTCATGGCTAAAATTCCTTACGCCTCAGCCATTGGAAGTCTGATGTATGCCATGGTCTGTACTAGACCAGATATCGCTCATGCAGTGGGAGTTGTGAGCAGATTTATGGCAAATCCAGGAAAGCAGCATTGGGAAGCAGTAAAGTGGATATTGAGATATCTACGTGGATCTACTGATAGATGCTTATGCTTTCGACGAGGTGATGTAGCACTACAAGGTTTTGTAGATGCAGATTTTGCCGGTGAGGTAGATCGCAGGAGAAGCACTACCGGTTATGTCTTTACTGTTGGCACGACTGCTGTTAGTTGGATCTCGCAGATACAAAAGATTGTTGCTTTATCCACTACAGAAGCAGAGTACGTGGCAATCACCGAGGCTAGCAAAGAAATGATCTGGTTACAAGGGTTGTTGGCAGAATTGGGTTTTGATCAGACGAAGAATGTCTTGCACAGCGATAGTCAGAGTGCGATACATCTGGCAAAGAATTCAGCATTTCATTCTAGAACAAAGCATATTGGACTTCGTTATCATTTCATCAGATCTCTGTTGGAGGATGAGGTGTTAATTCTTGAAAAGATCCAAGGAGCTCAAAATCCAGCCGACATGCTTACAAAGGCAGTAACCATTGATAAATTGAAGTTGTGCTCAGCTTCAATTGGTTTGCTAGAATGACAAAGACAGAAAGGCTGTTGCGTTGATCGAGGTGTGAAGACAGATTGAAATCAGTCTTCAAGTGGGAGATTGTTAGTAAAAAAATGGAAGTAGGCTGCCACCAACCTTCTTCACCAACCACCTCCACCATTTTGCCACCTACCACCATCTGCCACCTACCACCTCTCATCCCCTATAAAATCCTTCCTCGCAGCAGCATCACAACACACCAAATACAACTATCAAACAAAGCTTTCAGCTAAGAAAGATAGAGAGAGAAATAGAGAGAGAAAATTCTTGTGAGAGAAAACTTCAGTGTGGAAGTTATACACGAGTGATAAAAGTGAGTTGAGAGATAGCCTCTGCGTAGGCATATACAAAATACAGTGTGGTATTTTTGTTGTACTCCTCCTTTTGAGATTCTCTAATATATTGGTGTGGGTCCGTGGACGTAGGCAGTTTGGCCGAACCACGTTAAAAATATCGGTGTCATTTTTTCTTCTCGTTTCATATCGGTCGATATCCACAATATTGAGTCACACTTGATCCCGGGCGGAATTAGTTGCGTCTAATTTCCCAACAGTTGCACCTTCTTGTTTTGCGCTCCAACAAATTCCATGGAGAGGTGAGATGTCACAACATGAGCTGGCCAGATCTCCAAATTCTAGATATATCTTCCAATCAGTTCAGCGGAAATCTGGAATCAATAAACTTTTCTAGTTGGAAAACAATGATGCTACAGAGTGATGAACAATTGAGGTTCGGCAATTCAGTTGTCGTTTACTCACAATTGTGGACTTCATTAACAGTCACATTAACCATGAAAGGGATAAATTCAGAGTTTCACACGATTTGGTCAGAGTTTGGTATCATGGATTTCTCTTGCAATAATTTCGGAGGAGCAATACCAAATGCAATCGGTGATCTAACCTCACTTCATCAGCTCAACCTCTCCCACAATTCCCTCAAAGGAAGCATCCCAAACTCATTTGGTGAATTGAGGAACCTCGAATCTCTCGATCTCTCTGGAAACCGACTGACGGGGTTGATCCCGGTGGAGCTTGCTGGGCTCACATTTCTTCAAGTCCTGAATCTTTCCTACAATAAGCTGGTTGGAGAGATCCCAAATGGCCGTCAGTTTCAAACATTTTCAGCTGATTCCTTCGAAGGAAATGCGGGGTTGTGTGGTTTCAATCTCAACATAAGCTGCAGTACTGATAGTGATGACAGTGATCATTTGTGGCCAGAAGAAGATGAAAACGGGGAAGAGAAGAGTGAGATCGAGTGGGAGTATGTATCTTCTGCGCTTGGTTATGTTGTGGGATTAGGAAGCATTGCATGGACGCTTTTATGCCGCAGAAGCTTCAGAGAAAGATATTTCGAGAAAATAGAAGAGATTGTTGACAAGATTTTCTACGAGAGAGCGAGGAGAAGAAGACATGAAAGAAGAAGAAAAAGAGTAGAGATGAGAAAAGAGATTAGGAGACAGGAGAGAACTTGATGATATAAACAAGGGTGTTTAGTGTTTGATGTAACTTTCATGTAATTTAAGCTGTAAAAGAGATTCTGTGTGTTGGTAATTAACTATGTCATTTTATTTTACGAGAATTAGCACATACTCCCTCCGTCCTGCGAGTCTTGACACGTTTGGGTTCGGCACGGGAATTAAGGAGTTGTAGATTAGTGTTTTAAGTGTGTAATTAATAAAGTATAAAATTGATAAAGTAGGAGAGAGAAGGTAATAAAAGTGATAAAGTATGAGAGAGAATATAATAAAGATGATAAAATAGGAGAGAGAAGGTAATAATTATTGCCCAAAAAGGAAACGTGTCAAGATTCGTGGGACGGCCCAAAAAGGAAAACGTGTCAAGACTCGCGGGACGGAGGGAGTATCAGATTTGTCTTGTTTAAGATATTCTAGGATTTCTCATTTGTTATTTTATTGTTACTAGGCATAGAAAGCCTGCATTGCACGCAATTTAATTAATTTATATAAATTAATTAATATAATTGAATAATTATCATACTATGAGAAGTCATACAAATTTTGCATTCGAAATGTATCACTTTATAATTGTAGAGGAATATTAATGTTAAAAAAATTTAAGATTTACCAATAATTAAAACAAAAAGAAAAATAAATGCGTAATCTTGCATTCAACTAATATTTCTCAAGATATCTAAACAAATAATTCTTTTACGTTCAAAAAGTGTTAATTTGCGTGTTCATACACTTGTGAGATCAAGTGTATGGAAAATAATAATTTATTTTTAGAAGAGTTATATTCCATACTCGTGTCCATAATTTACCTCCTCTTTTCTTCGACGAAGCTTCTCTAGCGTTTGGTTTAATGGATGAGATAGATATGATTGATAAGATTAATAGGATTTGAGGAGTGATTAAATAATGCACCCAACTTTTGAGTGATAAATAATCACTCAATTGCATGATTAGATGCGGGCCGTATTATCAATCGTGAATTCAATCATGTAAATCAAACACTTGATTAAGGTGAATTATTTTATCAATAATGTCTTATCACTCAAACCAAACACCTAGCATCTCTATGTTAAAGGAAAACCATAAATTTATTTTCTTTGATTTCTCTATTTTTGCATCCTACACTTGTATATTTTGTTATTAGTTTCTCCATAAATTTAATATTCCAACGCGTATGCTAAAATTAATAATTATATTAAATCTCTAATTAATTTCATTTTTTATAAAAAAAATTAATTAATATATTTATTATTTTGAATGAAATAATTTATTTTAAAATTAAATTATCAATATTTTGAATATATACTATTGCCAAAATCCTAAGATTGAAGATATACAATAATCAACTTCGAGTTAAATAATTATAAGATGGACTATATACAATAATTATTGTCAAAAATGATGAGAGAAGGTAATGTAGGTAAGGGGAAAAAATGCAAATCTTAAGTACATGTGGCAAATAAAACGATATTATTTTAGTCGAAACAAAGTCATTTTAATTATCTCATTATTTTTTATTTTTCCAAATCAACTTCAATTTGTAGGCAATTTTAAATTGACACAAAAACTTTGGTACAACTGGGTGTACCGTACAATCGAGTTAACATGTATCCATAATAGTGTTATTTATATAGTTCAGATCAAGATGCGGTGGGTTTGGATCATAATCTAAGTGTGGATGTAACCCGATTGTATGATATACCTAATTGTACCCAAGACAACCTCTTTTATTGAATGGGGAAAAAAGAGAAGCAAAAGTTGATGAATTCACGTCTCAAAAAAAATGATGAATTCAAATTCAAAATTTTAAGATCATATAGTATGGAATTGACCCTAAAACAAACACCAAAATAAATAAAATAAAATATTATAAACTCAAGCGGGTAGCAAAATATTATTCTATTTGCTGAAAAAAAGAAGTTAAAAAGGATATTTAGATGATTGATCGTTAACTACGAATGGTTGAAGAGATCATGCATGAAGTTGGGATATAAGAAATTAAAATTTAGTAATTGTCTCATTAATAGATTTAATTGATTCCTTTAAACTTATAAGTAAGCCAACTATTCTACCACATTGAATTAAGAATTAATTAGTTATCAATAGTCATAAATAAAAAAAATTAATGACACGAAAAAATTATTTTCCACGGCAGTTAAAAACGACTTCGTTTAATTAATTCATATAAATTTTCAATTATCAACACGATTATTACCAAAAAACTGAACATACTAGATATGAAAGTGAAATTAAAAAAATTGCAAACTTTCATTTAGAAACTTATATTCAATTATTAACCGTAACATTTAATACAAAACCAAATCTTGTAGACGTCTCATGAATTAAAATACATAAAACGGGTCAAGATTCGTATTAAATTTTGTATACAATAATATAATATATTTATGCTTGGATTTCGATCTTGACTTGTGGTGTGAATTTTGAAAGCGTGTAACCATTTCAATTTTAAAAGTTTTGAAGTAAAAAAAAAAGTGGATTTATTCTAAATATCAATTTTGCAGTCCCGAAAAATATCAATTTTGTTATAATTTGACAAAAGCATTTTAAGAATAATAATATATTTCATATTTTCGGGCTAGCCCAGCCCGGCCCAAAATATTTATACATAAAATACATTTTTTAGATGGGCTATGCTAGAAAAAAGCGGCCCAATTTTTTTGAACCAACTGCCAAGGGAGAAAGTGAACAGTAGGTGTTCGATCAATTGTCTGAACCAATACGCAATACTAGAGGAATTTATCCCGAATCGATCACTTACCCGTTGGCAAGCATGACGTGCCCACCACTGATGTGAATTCTTGTAAACTTGTTGCACATCATCATTCCACCACTCTCCTGCAACATATTTTTCCGAATTTAATTATACAAACTCTAAAATTCCAACACAGAATTTTAATTCGAGCTTGTATACCTAGTAAGATGGGAAGTTGAGCATGAGGCTTAGGGAAAGGAAAAGTGTGTGTCTTGGGCGGTAGAATGATGATGGCTTCATACACAGTAGCTCGAGACCAATCGATGTGGGTGTGACAAAATAAAGTGACTTCTTCGTCGGAGAGCAGCATTCGTTGTCGAAACCTTTTGCCGGGAGTAATAGGACGTCCTAAATTTTGACAAAATAAAAGGTGCGAAGAAAAGTAGATGAGAAACAAAAAATAAAGAAAATATCAGGAAGTGAAGAAACGGACTCTTACTAAAGTAGATTTAGTTAAAGGATGAAAATATTTGTAAAATTGAGAATAAAAATTGAAATGATCAATATATTTTGGGAGTTTATGTTCAGTGTCATAAACCATAATATATATGATAATGAATTTATTACATAATTCCTATTCTACTAGCCAATTACTGTCCTATCACTATCTTGCTGGAATTTTGAACTCAATTATAAGTCATGAAACATTTTCCCTTTTCTTGATGGATTGATGAGTTGGTAGCTAATTGTGATAGGAAGAGGAGGTGTTACGCATAACACACTTGAAGATATACACAGCCATTGGAAAAGGGCTGAGGCTGTGAGAATAAAGTGCTTGGGGGTGCCAACTCTTGACATGGACAACATTTGCTTCCATCTCGAGGTTTCAATCCCTCAAAACTCACCAACTTCCTCTCATTCTTATTAGCTAATGAGTGTTGCAGTGCGTTTGTAGGACAAGACTGGGGGAAAGATTATATACCGTTACATAAATATCCTCCTCCTATATCGTGGGCGTAACTATGACCCCAAGCAACGACCGCAGATTCCACTGATGTTGTGGAAGCCTTACGCACCGATATATCCCAAGCTAGTGAAGAATGTGGCTGATGGTCTAACATTTGAAGAAACTAAGGAGAAGCGAAACAGAGGACTTAGTTCTCCCCCTCTAATGAAACTCAGTAAACTACTTGTATATTTCTGAGATTTGAGAAAATCAGATTCTTGACATCGTCTCTTTTGTCACTTTGCAGCTAGAAATGGCGTGTACGTAAACGTGGTAGAGAGAGTGAGGACAGCATTTGAGAGTGACGATGTCGTGAGATTAGACTGCACTCACGCGGGCTCAAGCGATTGCAAGAAAATTGGTGTCAAACTAAGAGTATGAAAACAGATTTTGTTTCTGTCGATATTTGTATTTGTGAAGGAAGTTATGAAGCCTTGCTTTCCTTGTGTTATGTAGGATCTGGTTCCGTGTGTTCCTATCTTGTTCAAAGATGAGCAGATTATACTCTGGAAGGGAAAGAAAGAAGGTGAATGAGATGTTTACTGCTTTGCTTATGTTTGGAGTTTGGATCTTTTGAGTCAAGAATTGGATTAACTATGAGAATAGATATTGTGGTTCATGTATTCCCTCCGTCCCTGAAAAGTGTCATTTTTTTTATTTTCGTTCGTCTCTTAAAAATATATCTAGTTCTTAACTTGACCATACATTCCAAAAAATCTGGAAATGAAATGCTCAAAAAATGGTAGCCAGAGCGGACCGTCACTCACAAGGCCGCCAGAGCTGCCAAAGCTGACAGAACTGGCAATTACGCGCTGATAAGGCCGGCGCTGGCGACCTTGCGCGTAATAGCCTACATCTCCAGAACTTCAAAAAAAAACCAAGTTTGTTCAGAAATGCCAACTTCAGTACACAACTTCACAAAAAAACTAGTTTGTTTACATATTTCAAAAGCATCAGTTCAAACTTCAATCTTGACCATCTCCTGGAGCTCTAGCCACACTTTCTTAAGTTATCACCACATTAGTAGTTCTTCTTGGTCTTCCCTTGCCTCTGCCCCTAGTTGGAGGTTGAGAGGTGCTTCCTCGAGTGATTCTTCTCCCTTGGAAGTAGACATTTCCAGTTGCTAAGTTCGTGTAGACTCCATAGTAGAGGAATAGGTCGAAGGTGCTGCTGCAAAAAAGGGGGGAAAACAACAATAAACAATCTTCACCAACCAAAGCAAGGTAATAAAGAATTCAATGAGACCCTACTTGTTTGCCATCACACCAACGACCGAGAGAGTGGAGAATACTTTGAGGGACCACCAATACACTGTATACTTAGAAATTAACTTAGTCAATGGTAAAAATTGAAGCTTTTACAGTAGTATTGACTCTAGGAGATGGAATCTCTAAAAAATGGCAAGAAGAGAAGGAATTAGGTGGGGTGGAAAATTAGGGGTTTAGGTGAGGTGGAAAATTAAGATAATGTGACATTTTTTATATATAACGTAAGCAATAGAGCATTTTAAATTTCCACTCTTACCTGACACTACCACAGAGCATTTTAAATTTTCATTCGTACCTAACACTACCACAGTACCACCTAGGGCTGTAAATAAACAAAGCTACTCGCAAGCTATTCAAGATTCGGCTTGAAAAAAAAGCTCGTTAATTCGGAGATCAATTCGATAGTAAACGAGCAAAGCTCGAGCCTGACATTACTCGACTCGTTGAGCTTGCGAACATGTTTGGATTCGATTGTTCGTGAACATGTTTGCGAGCCTGTTCACAAACCTTCAGTCGAGCCTTCAATCGAATTAGTGCACAAGCCTTAAACAATTCGAGCTTGAGCTCTAGTAACACATTAATTTAAAAGCTTTTCTTAAATTTATAACGAATTCGAACTCGAACATCATATATACGAACATCTAACGAGTCGAGCTCGAACTTAAGTTCGACATTATCGAGCATCATCCGAACCAAGCTCGGTAAATGGGTGACGAACCGAGTTCGATCAACTCGAATCCAGCTCGAACACCCAAATATTAAAACGAGCCGAGCTCAAGCCTGCTAGTATTCGGCTCGGCTCGGCTCGTTTACAGCCCTAGTACACACATAGGAAAACAAGAGAAATGCGCACCAATTTAGAAATAGAGAAAACAGATCCCCAACTTGATGTACCACTTTATGTTCTATTTTTTAATTTTATTTATTTTCTTATATATTTTTTCTTCAATTTTAACTTTGTATGCTTTATTTTAATTTTGTGATTATTAACTAGGGTTTATTCCATCAATTTGGGATATATAATTATTTTTTATTATTTAATTTCACTTTTAATTATTAGCTAATTATAGGTTGATAAATTCAAAGTCATGATATATACTCCCTCTGTCCCGCTATTTATGGCACGTTTCTTTTTTACACGGAGATTAAGGAGAAGAAAATTAAGGGATTAATTGTGTGTTTAACAATTTGTTCATCACCAATTGTTCATTGAAAACTTATGCAAAACCAAAAACAAAAAATCGAAACACAATAATCTGCCCAGCTATTGAAACAAACTCAACAACAAAAGAGATATGCCCTGTTATTGAAGACAAGAGAAAAAAAAAATTTGAAACTCAGATTATCTACCCTTGGAACAAAGATATCTACACAAAATAAAACCTAGATATTGAAAATCCTATAAACCTCCCCCCACTGCAACTAATGAAAAAAAAATCATCAACATCTATAGCAAATCCTATTAATCTCCTAAAAAAAATCTCAACAATGACACCAGGACATTAGTCAGCGTCTGCATTCGTGCCCTAGGAGACAGATAATGGATTTCTGTGTAACAATTTTAATAAGGAATGTTGGTGGACGTCGTATTCCACCAAATAATTCCTGCAGAATTATCAAAAACTAATTAGTATAATGACAAGCAGGGTCGATTCCACAGAGAGCAGGTAAATCATTCAATTCCTTAAAATTTATATTTTTGGTGATGCCACCACGCCTTAATTTTGAGAAAATTAATTATAACTAAGAAAGCAATAAATCAAATAAGAATTTTGAAATTAATCAATAAAAAGGTAACTCGGCTCAAATAAATCCACACTAATTCAAAGCTCTGATCATCGACGCAAAGATTAATTAATCCCTATCAACCAACTAGTTATAGGATACCATGATACGCACTGACATACCCCAATTCCTACTTACTGTGTCCATAGACGGCTGGATACGCCAGTCCTGTCTATTTCCCTTATTAAAATATAACCTAGCCGGATACGCCAGTCATAGATTTAATATTCTAATAGCATTAAGAGGAAGGAACCCAGTTTAGACCAATTATCCTAGATACGCTAGTAATAATTAATCCACCAATTTATTCCTACTACGAACACGGTAGTTTTATCACTAATCAGCCATATTCCAACAATTACGGATTGGAGGTGCTAATTGACTGTAATCCAATTAAACCTAAGTTGGCCAGACTTAAATAAAATCATAATTATCTTTAAACCCTAGGAATAAATCGAAATCAATAGGAACCAATTTTAAAACCAATTAGGTCTCATAGATTGATAAATTAATGTTTCATTATTCTCGCCGAATTAAAAAGTAAACATCGAATAGGAAAATAAAAGTATTAAACTAAGAAGTAAAATAACAAAATCAAATTCCAATGTTGAATGATGAAACTTAAATCTGCACTCAGTGCTAAAGTCAACCTTCAAAGCCAACTAAACTAAACTAAACTAATGATTAAACTAATTCTTAAAAGTCAAACTATGTAAATTAAAGCAAAGTAGATATTGGAGAAGTGGCGGCTCCTTCTCTAAACGAGCATATATATATATATAGGGATTAAACCCCTAAAGTCGCCACCTTCTTAATCAACATGAGCTTCGGCCCCTAAAATATAAGTTCCAAACTAAAATAAGAGTTTTGGGCTCAATTAAATGTAAAATAATTAAGTCCAAGCCTAATCTCTAATTCTCTTCCGAAAGCATACGAACTCCATCAAATTCATGTCGTCATTGTCAAACTTCTTCCATCCATGAGCTTTCAACCATAATTCATGCAATTCCTACGCCAAAAACAGGTAACATCAAATATAATCCATGGCAGACAACACGAATATAAATAACTAAAACACACCCATCAAATGTTTTTTCTCATTTGAGCGTGTAGTAGCTACACCTAATGTACTCGACTCATATATTGTAGTTAGTAGCTATACCTAACCTTCAATAAGCATGTAAAATAAGCACCAGTTTATTGCGACGTTGAAATAAATAAATCAAAAGATTAGAATCAACCCCCACCCCCATATGCGCACCAGTTTACATAACTCGAGCTTCTCGTATGTCAGAAATTCACATTTATTGCGACCTTGAAATAAATAAATCAAAAGATTAGAATCAACCCCCACCCCCATACGCGCACCAGTTTACAGAACCCGAACTTCTCGGATGTCAGAAATTCACATTCATGCACGTGAAAGAATTAAATGAGAGGAGATGTAAAGGTAGAATCGACATTATAAATACGGAGAAGAGAAAAAGGAAATTAATTCTCCTACCTCGTATAGTGAACACCACCCACCAGTGGCGGATGCAGCTAGGAACATGGGGTGCAGCTCCATCCCCCAAAAAAAAAAAAATTAATAGTATTAATATTTATATATAAATTATTTTAGATTTAGTTTTTGCATCCCCAATTAAAAGTTTTAATCCAAAATAAAAGAGAAATTCAGTTTTTAAAATCCTAAATTCCATTGGCCCAACTAAAAAGAGAGCTCATCATCTCTTTCTTCTTCATTCTTTTGATCAAGCCCATCATTTAATCAATCAATTATCTCAGTTCTTAATTAAACAAAAAAGTTGCAAGTACACATTTTACATTTGGAATGTAGAGTTATTACTATTATATTTGTATTTTAGTAAAAAAAATGTCTAAAATGTGGAGGCCTCAAAAAAAAATTCAGCCCCTCGAAAAAATTCTAGCTCCACCAGTGTTTATAAGATTATTTTTTTCATAGGAAGCTTAAGGTTTTCATGCTGTGCTACCTTGGTATTATTATGGCTCCAGTCCATGCTTTAGTTCATCATAAGTTTAAAGTATGTATTGTTCCCCATGCATGCTACTAATATTAATTGATTTTGTTTTTTATTAATAGAAAGTCATGCACGTGAAAGAATTAAATACTCACGTACGTTAATTCAGAAATAAATGAGAGGAGATGTAAGGTAGAATCAACATTATAAATACGGAGAAGAAAAAGGAAATAAATACACACCACTGAGAAAAATGTTTTTTCATAGGAAGCTTAAGGTTTTCATGCTGTGCTACCTTGGTATCATTATGGCTCCAGTCCATGCTTTAGTTCATCATAAGTTTGAAGTATGTTCTAATAATATTAATTGATTTTGTTTTTTATTTATAGAAAAGGTAGCTAATTGGAAGTGTAAGTTTGCAGGTGAGAAGAACTTCACACACCAGACTATGCACCACCAAAAGCATGCTAACAGTAAACGGGCAATTCCCAGGGCCAACTATATATGCAAGAAGGGGAGAATTGGTAGTAGTCGATGTTATTAATCGTGCCGATGCAAATATTACTATCCATTGGTACGTCAAATTAAAGCATTTCAAACTCATATACTCCCTCCGTTTTTTATTAAGTGTCCTATTTTACTATCTTCCTTGTTTCTTAAAGCATTTGCATGAAACTGATCATATATCATCATATATAAGCATATATATATGGCGATCGATTTCAGGCATGGAGTAAAAATGCCGAGATATCCATGGACAGATGGCGTCAACGCTGTCACGCAGTGTCCTATTACTCCCGGCAAAAGCTTTCGACAACGAGTTCTGCTCTCCGACGAAGAAGGCACTTTGTTTTGGCACGCCCACATCGATTGGACTCGAGCTACTGTGTATGGAGCCATCATCATTCTACCGCCCAAGACACACACTTATCCTTTCCCTAAGCCTCATGCTGAATTTCCCATCTTACTAGGTATAATTAAAATTCTCGACCAATATTAATTAATTGTGTTGGAATTCTATCGATTCGGAATAATTAATAAATGTTGCATGCAGGAGAGTGGTGGAATGATGATGTGCAACAAGTTTACGAGGATTCTACAGAACTAGGAATCGGTGCCAAATTGTCTGATGCTTTCCTCATGAATGGTCAACCTGGCGACCTCTATCCCTGCTCAAAACAAGGTAAAATCCAAACAAATAGGAGTATGGAGCAAATGTATCGTCTTGACCGGGACAGAGGGAGGGAGTAAAAGTTTTACTAATTAATTTGGTTTGATGCAATTAATGCAGATACATTGAAGTTGAGTGTGGAGCCGGGCAAGACTTACCTGATCAGAATGGTTAATGCAATGATGAACTACATTATGTACTTCAAAATCAAGGACCACAACGTGACCGTGGTGGGGATGGACGGCGCCTACACGAAGCCGCTGAACACCGATCACATCGCCATCGCCCCCGGCCAGACCATAGATTTCCTTCTGGAAGCCAACCAGCCGCCCAGCCGTTATTACATGGCCGCCAGAGTATACGCCGGCCCCGAGTGGAAAACTTACATCCACACCACAGGAATCGTGGAGTACGTCGGTAACTACACCCGGCCGTCATCACTGGTGCTTCCATCTTTCCCTGAGATCGACGATGGGGTGGCCAGGTCCACCCATTTCAGCAACAGGCTCAGAAGCCTCGCCGACGACAACTACCCCATCAAAGTTCCTATGAACATCACCCACAACATGTTCGTCACTCTCTCCATCAATACGTGGCCCTGTCTCACAAATTCTTGCGTCCACGTCTTCGGGCTGCTGGCCAGCATGAACAACGTGACTATGTTGTTGCCCAAAACCCAAAATATTCTCGAGGCGTATTACAAAGGGATCAGAGGAGTTTTCACGACCAATTTCCCAGCGATGACACCAATAATATTCGACTTTACGCAAGGTTATAAGCCGGGGAATTTTGCGCCCGCCCATTTCGGAACGGCTGTGTACATGTTGGACTACAACTCGGAAGTCGAGATGGTGCTTCAAGGCACCAACTATGGCGTTGGCGATGGAATCGATCATCCCATGCATTTACATGGACACAGCTTCTATGTTCTCGGATCTGGATACGGGAACTTCGACCCAAACACGGATCCGCCAATCTTTAATCTCATTGACCCGCCGTTGGTGAACACGGTTGCCGTTCCAAGAAGTGGATGGAGCGCTATCAGATTTAAGGCTAACAATCCAGGTTCCATCTCCTTTTCCTTCATAAATTGTTAAGCAAAAGTCTCATAGCTTATTAAGTAATTAAAGTTGCATTAATATTATGGCGCGCAGGAGTGTGGTTCATGCACTGTCATTTCGAGCGTCATCACAGTTGGGGAATGAAGATGGCGTTCATCGTTAAGGACGGGGAAGCCCCCAATGAGAAGATGTTGCCTCCGCCCCCAGATATGCCCCGCTGTGAAGCGCCCCCTGCAGCCTCAACAATTTAGGATTAATTAATTATATCAATCCGCACGTATTGTAAAATTGAGTCTTACTTACACAAGGCTCACCATGATTCATAAGAAAACCAGCATGGGTTTCTTTTATTTAAACTAGGGTTATTTCTTCTAGTCCTTCCTTCTGTACACCATCAATGTTTCTTTAATTTTGTCATTTTAGTATGTCCACATAATATGTTCCCTTTTATTTTTAAACATTACCCCATAACACAATTTACTATAATAGGACTCATACTTCACTCCTCCACCACACAACATGTGATTTTTTATATAAAAAATTGGACAATTCATATGTACTTTATGCAAAATGACACTTTACTCTTTCCTTTTTTCACATTATGATGGGAGTATTGTCGTAAAAATGCATATACTGTTATTTATTTTAGAGTGGATTTTGAAAATAGTCACTTTGAAATAGTAAAATTAAAAAATACCCACTAAGATAAAAAATTTAAAAAAAAATACCCACATTTACCATTTTACCCTTACATATAAATTTTTTACAAATACCCACAGATTCAAGTTTTAAAGTTTGAATTCACAACTATAAATAGTGTTAGTTGTGAATTCGCGTCAATTCACAACCAACACTATTTCTACTTGTGAATTCACAACCAATAAAACTTGAATTCACAATCAACACTATTTTCAAGTTGTGAATTCACAACCAATAAAACTTAAATTCACAACCAATACGGTCAAGATTCGTATTAAATTTTGTATACAATAATATAATATATTTATAATTCTAGTAGTTGTTTATTACGCTTGGATTTCGATCTTGACTTGTGGTGTGAATTTTGAAAACATGTAACCATTTCAATTTTAAAAGTTTTGAAGTAAAAAAATAAATAAAATTATTCTAAATTTCAATTTTGAAGTCCCGAAAACAAATCACATATTATAATTTGACAAAGGCATTTTAAGAATAATAATATATTTCATATTTTCATAAAAAAAATACCATATTTTTAATGAATGACCATATTTTATGTAGGAGTATATTGTTTTAAATCTAAATAACATGTTTACATGAAATGAGTCAATGACCAATATAGAATTTACTACTCCCTCCGTCCATGAAAAAGAGTCACACTTGAGGTTCGGCTCGGATTTTTAAAAAGTTGTTAAAGTAGGTGTAAGTGAGATAAATGTATAATTTGTTGGGGTATTATTAGCACAAAAAAGTAGAATAAAAATACAATTTTAGTTAAAAAGTGGAAAAAAAGTACAATTTATAAAGAGAAAAGATATGATGTGATGGTTCAAAAAATTAAATAAAATTCTTTTTCATGGACAAAAAAATGGGATAATCATGACTCTTTTTCATGGACGGAGTAATAAACCCCTCGTAACTACGAATTGTAAAAAGCGGAGGAAAAATGGAGTAGTCTGCTTTATTTGAATTCATTACCAAAAAGGGAAATGATTGACAAAAAAGCGTAAAAGGGGTAAAAAAACGCGTCACGTTAAAAAGTCGAGAAATTTTCATGATTTTTTTTTTTTTTTTTTTCATCTTCTTCTTCGAATCACTGTCACACTATCAACACTCTGATAACGAACCACTCTCTCTCTCTCTCCCTCACACACACACACACACCTGAAAACCGTCTCCGATTCTTCAATCACTTCGAAATTGAGTGAACTGGAGCTCAAAAGATCCCCGAGATTGGGATCAAATGGGTCGCAACTCAATACCCCCCGGAGATTCAGCTTCCGACGACGCATCGGCGGCCACATTCCACTCGATCCGCGACCGTTTCGCCTTCAAGCGGTACCACAACGCTAGCAGCGCGGCCGAACTTCCGCGCTCCTCCAAAACGGCGACGTCAGCGCACAAAACCTCCCGATCTCACCACCACAAGCAGCGGAAGCTATCGTTCTACCCATTCAAAGGCAAATCGAGGCTCTACGTGTGCATTTTCACGGTGCTTTTCGTGTTTTTTGTGGCCTCGATGGTTTTGCAGAGCTCGATCATGCTGGCTTTTCGGCAGGGAGTTGGTGGCGAAAGAATGCGGTGGAGGTGGTCGGTGAAGGAGGGGTTGGAGCTGGGGAGCTCGCTGGAGTTTGTGCCTCGGCGGAGGCTAGAGCTGAACGGAAGCCGGCTCGATTTGCTCAGAAGCCAGCCGAGGATTGGTATTCGGCCTCCTAGGATCGCTTTGGTAAGTGATTGATTGATATACATGTTTCTTTAAGATGTAATTAGGAAATTCAAATTCCTATGATTGAACTTGAATTTAAGGTTAATTATGAGCTTATATAGTTATACATGCTGAATTGGTGGTTTGCATGATCAGAGATTTGATAGTTGTTGAAATTATATGCATAATGATCTGGAATGTAAAAGCGTAAGTGCCAAAACCAAATGTCTATGTTTGACGGAAGAGTAGTTCAAATCCTGTTTTCAAATGCTTGTCTTCCTTATTATAGGTGTGAAAAAATGAGATAGAGCTTTGGTGAGTGATAATCACTTCATAATTCCAGCTTCGGCTTGAATAGGATATCAAGAGGATAGGTAAGATGCAAGAGTCACAGAACAGTCACGTGGCATGGCCTTAATTCTGCTGATTTCTAGGTGAATATGCATTTTGTAGCGGATCATTTATCAATTATCTGAATGCTAAAGGCAATCTATGTCAGATAGGTTTAATATTGTTCGTTTGCAACCTTCATACCTTACTCACACACACACGCATGCTTCTTTTCTACCTAATGAAGTGCAATGAGACTGAGTCACTCTTGTCATATTTTAGGCAGTCATCTATTTGTCTTTCTCTTAACTTATGAAAGTGTTGTGGAAAAACCCAATGCCTTTTAACACTTTCCAAACCTAAAACTTAATAAACTTCTGATAATAGCTGCAAGAAGGTGGTGTTTGCATGTGTTAAATATGTGGGTGATTGGACAAGCATTGTAACATTAGGATCTCTCGATTATGGTGTTGCTTTGCCATGTTTTCCGCGATGAGCTATGGAAAATTCAAGTACAAGTTTTGTACTTCGTTATGCTCTAATTTATCTTACCTACCCACCTTGCGCACCTTTTTTCCCTGCAAGGTAGGGATTAGATGTTTGTCCAAATCTTTGATTTCCTTTTGTTGACTTCTAAGATGCATTCTGTAAAAGGCAACAACTTCTAGTATTGCCATATGCATTCCAATTGAAATGCTGTAATATATTTATTCATTCTTTTTTATCAATGCAAGATCTTAGGGAACATGAAGAAAGATCCTTCAGCACTATTGCTGTATTCTTTGATGAAGAACTTAAAAGGTCTCGGCTATCTGCTTAAGGTATTTTTTTCATAACAGTTTGCATTTGATGCTACTTAACTGTTTTGTATTCATAATGACAATTGTAAAACCCATACAAGCTAAGTGCCCAATTTTTTCCTAACCTTCTCCGCTCTTCACTTTCATCTCTAAAACTAAAGGATAATCTCTGTAATTGAAAATTTTCTGTATAAAATAGTGTGCATTCATCATGCTCTGGATATAATATAGTAATTCAGAAAGTGTAAAGATCATTGGAAAAAAAGAGTTCATGCCCAGAAGCTCCAGACCTTGATAGAGTAGGTGTAACCAAAGAATTAGTATAAGCAGCAGCCTCCCTGGAATTCGAGTTGGGAATATTACTTGCATGTTGTATACCTTCTTGAGTGAAAGTGTGCCATAACTCTTAGTACTATTACTCTGAGATAATGGCATAACTACTTAGTAAATAAATTTCTATGAGCTTTGAGTATATGTCCTCATCAACTTCTTAAGCTCTAGTAACTAATATCTTAGTTTGGATATACGCTTCCGCGCATGTGAAATGAAACCACACGTTCTTGCTGTAATAGAAGTGAAAACTATCTAAACTCTTCATATATATATAAGCTAAGAGTCTGCCTTTGTACGTATGAATCTGTAGGAGAAAGTTCTGGAACAAATATTAGCTTGCAGTTGAAACTTGTGATAATATCAGTTACTAAAATACGTCTATATCTTCCTATTATGCACATTTAAAAGTTTACCTATACCCCATATACTTTCTGTAGTTATTTGCCCTCAAAGATGGCAGAGCTCGTTCTGTCTGGCAAGAGCTTGGAGGTCCAGTTTCAATTTTATGGCCTGAAAGATATGGTTACATTGATTGGTCAATGTATGTTTTCTCTTCCATTTCTTCATTTTACCCTAGAAGTTCTGTATGTTAGTTGCATATATTGTTGATTAGTTTTCTCTAGGCACTATAGCTGAGCGATGCCTTTTTCTGCCTACAGTTATGAAGGTATTGTTGCGGATTCCCTTGAGGCAAAACATGCCATTTCCAGGTATTATTTCTTGAAAGAATTTTTTGTGTTTCAGATACATCCTTTAACTTTCATCGCTGGATCTATATCACAAATGAGGCGAACACAAAAGTAAAATACTATGATAAATGAGGCCTAGTGAATATTGTCCTTTAGACCCACTTCTCCCCAGCCCAAATTTAGTTAGCCATTTGAGGTCAGTTAGTTTTGCTGTTTTCTGTCAGTAAGATTTCCTCCCATAGATCTGATTGGTGCACTGATGGCAAGCACACATACTGATAGATATTGTTCCTAACAAAGAGAGAATCTCATACAAATATGACCAGTTGTGAGTGATCAAAATTGTTGTCTAGGAAATTATGTGCAAGCATCATCAATTTGAGCAAAGGTTTTTGGGTACAAGTTTAGCTACAGATTCAGCTGCTAAATAAGTATGTTCCAACAGGCTTTCAACCAGGTAGCTATTGGATCACTATAGTGTAGGGAAATCTACAATACTGACTACATCCTCATGGTCCATATTATCCCTATGAGTGGTTCCATGCTTGCTGTCTATGAGAGGGTGACTGCAGCAAAACTGCTAGAAGTGACTCCAAAGGTCCAATGCCTGCCTGACATAAGGCGATAGTTTATCTTTGTCTTCTCCTGTCTTTAAAGCTTTAGTATGCCATACACCACCATGCTTAACATGCCAACCTTGATATTTTTCCTTAGACTGCATCACCAGTAGATCTCTGAATCAATGTACCACGAAATTTACTTTCCTTCAGTACAGAAAAAATTATTTCTAAGAGAAGACTTGAGAGTTTTCTTGAGAAAAGCTACAGGAGATTGTTCAGTTCTGAAAGGACCATCTTGAACCAGTGCTTCAGTGAACATAACAATAGTTTAGGACTCCTCCACGTTTCCTATTCCTATAGCAAACATGTATGTGATGGATACTCCCATGCAGTGTACACTGCATAGTGCTATTTGGTATTCTATGATTTGTCAATTTGATATCTATGCAGCCTTATGCAGGAGCCTTTTTGCTCTGTGCCTCTGATATGGATTATCCAAGAGGATACTCTCGCCAGTCGTCTACAACTTTACGAGGACAAGGATTGGGGCCATCTCATTTCTAATTGGAAAATTGCTTTCAGTAGGGCTGATCTTGTGGTGTTTCCAGAATTTTCTTTCCCGGTAAAATTCTTTCTGGATTTTTTCTTCTTAAGATGTGACTTATATAAGGATTGTCTTAGTTCTGAGTATTTATTATTCCTCTTCCTGTATCAGATGTTATATAGTGTTCTTGACACTGGAAACTTCTTTGTAATTCCTGGATCTCCAATAGATGTTTGGGCTGCAGAAAGCTATAGTGAGACTCATTCCAAATCTCAGCTACGGAAGGAAAATGGTTTTCACGATGATGACCTGCTGGTTCTAGTTCTTGGGAGTTCATTCTTCTACTATGACCTAGCCTGGGATTATGCAGTGGCAATGCATGATCTAGAACCTGTGCTCCTCAAATATGCAGGACAAAATGATGTTGGATTTACATCAAAGTTCATTTTCCTTTGTGGAAACTCCAGCAAAGTATACAGTGATGCCTTGCAGGTATATGTTTGCAATTGGCTGTTCTAAATGTAAAATTTTTACTGCATCTGTCCATGTGGGTTCAGAAAATGAGATGCCAATAAGGTTTAACATTGCCACATTTGATTTCTATTGGGAAATGATGACGGGTACTCCCTCCAGCAATAATTTGTCGGTACACAACAGCTGATTCTTTTGATAGTTATAATATAATTAGTCCAAATTTGTTCCGTATCATCTCACATTTGATTTATTTTGTTATGATTTATGTATGTACATGTTTGATTCTGGCTCATTTTTTCAAACCACAATGTTGGAAATAGAATTGGATGTGCTCTGTTTGTACCTTCTACTTGAAGAAACTGGCAGTTTTCAGTTCTGCCTTTAATATTATTTTCTACTAACACTGTTACACCTATGTAGGATATTGCAACTCGTCTGGGATTAAAGCAAGGATCATTGATGCATTTCGGCATAAATAGTGATGTGGACAGTCTAATACTGATCGCTGATATTGTTCTGTATGGATCCTCCCAAGAAGATCAGGGATTTCCTCCTTTACTGACTAGAGCCATGTCATATGGGATTCCTATAATTGCTCCAGATTATCCTGTCATAAGAAAATATGTACGTCACATTTGTTTCTCTTTTGAAGTGATCTTGTAGCTATCCTCTGAAGCTTATATTTTCCATGGATTGATATTTTGAATGTAGGTTGTTGATGGAGTTCATGGAATAATTTTTCCAAAAAAACATGCTGAAGCATTAACAAATGCCTTCTCCCTCCTGATATCTGAAAGAAAATTATCTAGATTTGCACATTCTGTTGCCTCCTCCGGAAGGCTTCGTGCCAAGAACATGTTTGCAGAAGAATGCATCTTTGTTCTTGCAAAGTTAGTGGAAGATATCTTTGATTTCCCATCAGATGTCTTGCTGCCAACCCCTGCTTCCCAACTTAAAAATATTGTATGGGAATGGAATCTCTTTAGAAAAGAGCTCGACCAGATATCTAGTGAGAGAGGACATCTGTATATAGAAGATCATTTGAGTGTGAATTCGAGTGTTGTATATGACCTTGAGGAAGACATGATAAGTTACGTTGCATTGGGAAATGTCAGTGGGTACAATCCTGAAGGTCTGGAAGAGGACATGCCAACAGTTTTGGACTGGGAGATCTTGAACGAATTAGAGAGCTCTGACGAAGTTGAGATGCTGGAAAGAGAGGAGGTACAACCATTCTTTTGTCACTTTTGAAGTCTTTTTCATCATTTAACTGCAACCCCCCATTTATCTCTTTTAGCTGATGGCATCCTCTTATGCTGTGTAGGTTGACGAAAGATTGGAGAAAGATATTGGTGAATGGGATGAGATTTATCGTAATGCTCGAAAATCAGAAAAGCTCAGATTTGAAACAAACCTGAGAGATGAAGGCGAACTAGAAAGAACTGGGCAACCAATTTGCATTTATGAGATCTACAATGGTGCAGGGGGTTGGCCATTTCTGCACCATGGTTCGCTATACCGCGGGTTAAGCCTTGTAAGTTCCTCACAACTGGGTTGGTGCATTGTACTTGGATTACTATTTTATGGCCTTATTATGTAAATCTGATGGACCAAGTATCCCCTATTTTCTGATTTCATTTTAATGATTTCTTCCATACTAATCTAAGACCCGATACAATTTTGTTTAAGTATTTAGGTGAGGCCATTCATTTGATTATATTTCTCCTTTCTGTGCATTAACTTGCTACTTCAATAGTACTTTCTTCTTTTTGGCTTGCTGTATCAGTCTACTAGAGCCCGGAGATTGAGTTCAGATGATGTGGATGCAGTTGGTCGGCTTCCCATCTTAAATGACACTTCTTATCGTGATATTCTTTGTGAGATTGGAGGAATGTTTGCTATAGCTAATGGAATTGACGACATTCACAAGGGACCTTGGATAGGATTTCAGTCATGGCGTGCTGCTGGGAAGAGGGTATGCATATTTACTGTCATGTGCATCCATCCTTACACGTAGACCAGTTCTTTTAAATCCAAATTACATAAGAAATTGAGTCCTGTCTCTACTACTCCCTTGAATTAACAATTTTTAAAACATATTACTCATGAATGTCAACGCTGCCTGCATTTGACTAATCTTGCTTGATCATCTCAGGTATCTTTATCTAAAAAAGCTGAAGATGTTTTGGAGAAAACAATACAAGGAAACACTGAAGGGGATGTGATATACTTTTGGACTCATCTCGATATGGATGCCGGTGTTGTAGGACAGAATGATCTGCTTACGTTTTGGTCAACATGTGATATTATGAATGCAGGAAGGTGCAGGTGAGTGTTACCAAATAGCATTTCATTTATTTACCTTTTCAATTCTATACTTATCTTGTTTTCCTTTGAAAAGATCGTCTTAGGCCCTTTAACAATCATTTCGAAACACCTCTAGTTAGCTGACTCATATTCTTTTGATGATTTCAAACTCACAGAGCAGCTTTCGAGGATGCATTTCGAAGAATGTATGGGTTGCCATCAAATGTAGAAGCTCTTCCTCCCATGCCTCAAGGTGGTGGGCATTGGTTGGCCCTACATAGCTGGGCGATGCCTACGTCTTCTTTTCTGGAGTTTGTAATGTTCTCCAGGTACTTCTTTATGCACCATTATCATTTCATAACATACATCTAAGCCGGCTTACTCTATCGCTGCATTACATCGAGGCAGTCAAACGGATAATAGTTAGACTCTAACTGCAACGTTGATCCCAGGATGTTTGTTGATTCTCTTCATAGTCTACGCATGAATTCAACAAACACATCCGCTTGTTTTCTGGGCTTTTCAGAACCGGAGGTATGATTCAAAAATGCTATAACTACCACACACACACACACACACACATACAGAGTTTCTCATGCTGAGTTCCACTTCGTGCAGAAGAAGCACTGTTACTGTCGAATTTCGGAACTCCTAGTAAATGTGTGGGCTTATCATAGCGCACGAAAGATGGTTTACATTGATCCCAATTCAGGCTCGCTGCAAGAACAACACCCTATCGATCAGCGGAAAGGCTTTATGTGGGCAAAATATTTCAACATCACCTTATTGAAAAGTATGGATGAAGACCTTGCAGAGGCTGCAGACGACGACGACCACCCTTACAGACCGTGGTTGTGGCCGTTAACCGGAGAAGTTTTCTGGCAAGGCGTGTACGAGAGGGAGAGAGAGGAGCGATACAGGCTGAAGATGGACAAGAAGAGGAAGACGAAGGAGAAATTGCTAGACCGGTTAAAGCACGGATACAAGCAGAAGACACTAGGAGGATAGACAGGCCGATGATCTCGTTGATGAAACTATCTGACTTGCACATTGCAGCTGAACCAGTTGTCCATTCTCAGATCGGGATCCGAGACGAGGCGTGCTCGTCGCAGCCTCGATTTTCTCACAGCATCGGGGATACTCCCCCGCTGACACGATCATCTAACATTACACGAACATAGGCTGCCGGAGACGGCGCAGCGTGACCAAGGCCACAAGCCAGTCTCTCTCCCTCTCTCTCTACACATGCTTGAAGCTTTTGTAAGTTGGCTCCAAGTATCTATTTGAGGTGTACCAATTTTGAATGCGGTTGTTTTAGTTATACCATAAGCATAGTATAAGACTTGAAAGGTTTCTGTTTTTGTTTCTTAAATTGTATATACCATTCATAATTCATAATAATAACATAATTCTAAAGAAAAACTAAGTCCTTTGAAGGAAACTTCTTTATTTATGTTTGTGGTTGTAATATTTTAATTTTTGTTTTGCAAATTGAACCTGATTTAGAGGATAATTGCATGACTTGAAAAATGTAAAACGGGGTTGCAATTGCATAAATAAACAAAACTAAGTTGTTGTTTGTAAAGTGAAATCAATTTACAATTACAAACAATGTAACGTGTGTGTATTAATAACAAAACTAGTATATGCTCATTCGTGCGATGCACGACAGACATCGAAATTAAATGATAAATTTAAATAATAAATAAATAAATAAAATAATATAAAAAATACAAAATATGTTTTAAAATAAATTATAATAATTCACATCAATTATTCAATAAAATTCTGAATTTAAAAATATAAATTTTCAATTTATACAAAGTGTAATGATATTATAGTTATTAAATAAATTTAAAAATGATTCGATAATGAAAATTTGCATTATGCATATTATTATATAGTATTATTAATCATAATAAATATTTTTCACATATAAACATAAATAAAAAGTTGTAGTAAATTTTTAATGAGGAGATAGAAAATAAAATATTTAAAATTTTTCATAACTTATTCATTTTAAATTCATTTTTGATAATTTTTATACTATATTAAATTTAAGATACATATTGATTTTTTTTCATGAATCAAATTTGATGATGTTTAGAAAAATAATTAAATTATAAAAAATAAAAAGAAAAAATAGTAAAAATTTTGGTGGAAGAAGAGAGAGAAAAAGAGAAGGAAAACATGGAGGGAAAAAAACTCATCTTTTATATATTATATAGATTCAAAAGTCGTGTGCTAAATTAAAACTTAAAGTTTGTGTATTTAAATATTTGGACTATTAATAAACTAGTAGTAATAAATTTGTTCCAGGGTTCATATTTTGTAAATTCGATTTAATTTCTAAAATGTTTTAATTGTATAATCATATTTTGATTGATAACAAATTTAAAATTATTAATTTTTTCGGCAAAAATTCATTCTTGGAATGAGAGTATTATTTTACCAATGAAATAACATCATTTGATTCGTTTTAAGTTTTTAACACTAACAAAAATAGAGAAGTTGAATTTATTCCAAAAGTAAGATGGATTCACTGAAGCGTATTAATTTGCTACGAATTAAATAACGATATTATTAAAACATACTCTCTCCGTCACGTGAAGTATGACACAGTTTTTTTAGTACGGGAATTAAAAAATTGATATTTTGTGTGTTAAGTGTGGTAGATAAAAAAATGAAAATGTGAATAAAAAATAATTTTTTTGCTATTTTTAGAAACGTGTCATGCTTCGTGGGACAGACCAAAAAGTAAATTCTGTCATTTTCGTGGGACGGTGGGAGTAGTGCTGCCAAGGGCCGCCCGGAACCGGCGGTTCGACCCTGAACCGGCCCGCCGGTCAACGGTTCCGGCCCGGACCGTTGACCGACGGGCCGGTTCAGGGCCGAACCGCCAGTTATAAGGGCCGGTTTAGGTTCGCATTTTCCCCAAACCGGAACCGCCGGTCCGGCCCGCCGGTTCGGCCCGGAACCGCCGGTTCCGACGCGTGGACCGAGGAGAGCAGGGCGCAGGGGGGGCAGACCGCAGGCGCAGCAGGCTTGGGGGGGGTGGCAGTGGGCTAGGCGTCCCTAGGCCTTTGACCGGCCACTCTCTTTCTCAATTTCAATTTCAAACTTTGCTTTCATTTCAAATTCAAACATTTCAATTTTCTTATTTTATTTTATTTTTTCAAAATTATAATTATATTTTACCCCACACAATTTTATCTAATTCATATTTTCCCCCACCCAATTTCATCTATAAATACCCCCCTTCTTCCACCTTCAAAATCACTCCATTGTATTAACAATTCTACACTCTCCTCTCTTCTACTTCTAATTCTCCTCCATTCTTTATGTGCTATTGCTCTTGCTCTATAATTCTTTAGCTATTCTCTTGCTTATTCAATTGCTTTACTTTATTGTTCTTGCTTTACATTATATTACTACTAGTACTACTATTAAGTACTAAATACTATAATATACTATATATTTCAATTACACTATCACTACACTCACTTGCTCCTTTAATTTATTGTTCTTGCTTTACATTATATTATTACTAGTACTACTATTAAGTACTAAATATTATACTATATATTTCAATTACACTATCACTACACTCACTTGCTCCTTTAATTTATTGTTCTTGCTTTACATTATATTACTACTAGTACTACTATTAAGTACTAAATACTATACTATATATTTCAATTACACTATCACTACACTCACTTGCTCCTTTAATTTATTGTTCTTGCTTTACATTATATTACTACTAGTACTACTATTAAGTACTAAATACTATACTATATTATACTATACTATATTATATATTTCAATTACACTATCACTACACTCACTTGCTCATTTACTTTATTGTTCTTGCTTATTATTCTCTAATCTCTATTATCTATATTCTCTTCTCTACTTGTTTATTTGTTATCATGTCTCATGGTCGTGGTAACCGTGGCAAGTCTATCAATGTCGACCACGAAGAAGATATTGATAGCACTCCCACTTCTCCCGAGTTTACTCAAAATGTTCAAGTTCCATCATCATCCTCTAGGAGAAGGGTGAAAATTCCAGTTGAACGAGGACCATACAACGCACGCCGGGAGGCTGCCGATGAAGCATATGCTAGACAACTTCAAGAAGCGGAGGATGAAGAATATGCACGTAGAGTTCGACAAAAAATGCTTATAATCCGGCCGCCAAAAAAATTGGTCGAACATCTATGTGCAAAAATATTAGGCGACAAGCCGAAGAAAGAAAACGTGATTTACGAAAACATTTTAAGAATTTAAAGCAAAATTTTTCTATATGTTCCGACATATGGAGTGATTCTTTCCAAAGATATTCTTATATGGGTATTACTTGTCATTGGGTTGACGAATGTTGGTTAATTCAAAAACGTTTAATTGCATTTAGAGATTTCAATGAAACACATAATGCTACTAATATTGCTCAATTGATTGTTTCCGTGTTAAATGAGTATCGCATTTTAAACAAGATATTTTCGGTTGGATTTGATAATGCATCCGCCAACACCGCCTCCATTCCCGAGTTACAAGCCGCGTGCGCACCCTCTTTTGAAGGTAGGTATTTTCATGCTCGGTGTATTTGTCATATTTTAAATAGATGTGTACAAGATGCTTATACTCTTATTAATAATGCTGTTGATCCCATTAGACAAGCCGTTAATATGTTGCATAGAAAAGCCGCTATTGGCAAAAAATGGCAAAAATATTGTCGTCACAAAAAAATTCGATATACAAATTTTGTTAAAGATATTTCTACACGTTGGAATTCAACATTTGGCATGCTTGCATCTACCATGGAACATATTGAGCATCTATGTGATTTTTTTAGAGTAACTCCCGAGGCTAACTTGCTTTTATTGCCCGCTTATTGGAAACAATGTGGTAGTTTATTTCAACTTTTAAAGGTTTTTCAAAATGCTACCATGGATTTATCCGGTGTTTATTATTGTACTAGTATTAAAGTTTTAGAACATTGCATGTTTATTGGTATTGCTTTAAATGATTGTTATAAAAGAAACGATTTGAAGGATGTATCATATCAAATGATCATTAAGTGGCTAAAATATTTTCTTGAAATTCCCGATGTTTTTTTAATTGCTAAGATTTTAGATCCTTCTATGAAAATTGGTGGTGTTTATCGTCTATTAGAAATTTATTATGGTGCCTTTACAGAAATCTATGAGTCAAGATTAGGAAACAATGAAATGCTAGAATGGTACCTTCCCAACTTAGATGATATTAAACGTAGAATAGATAACACACTTAGAATTTTGTTTAATGACTACGAACAAAAATATATGCTTGCAAACCCCTCATACTCTTCAAGTGGCACTCCTAGTTCACAAGGTCAATATGGCTCCTCCACCTTAGGAAGTAGTTTTGATCAAAACGAATGGGCTCAAGCCGCTTATTCATTTATGAATACACAAAGGAGCTATACTACTAACGAGCTAGATATATATTTGTCTAGTACATTTGCTTTCAAGCCTGTAGGTGGTATACAATTTGACGTCTTGAGATGGTGGTCCTCCCACGAGAGGGAATATCCCATACTCGCCACCATGGCCAAGGAGTTATTCGCGGTCCCGGCCTCCACGGTCTCCGTCGAGCAAGCGTTTAGCGTTGGTGGGCTTGTCTTGGACGAAAGAAGAAGCACCATGGATCCTCGAAACATGGAGGCCACCATGTTGCTTGATGATTGGTCCAAAGCCGAGTTGCGACAACAAGAGAATCAATGGGATCAAGCCGACGAGAGCCCAAACGATGAATTCACCGAGTCCGAACGATCCGAGCCCGGCGAGGACTACGATTAGGTAAGTTAAGGTAAAAGAACTACGTAGGCTTTGATTCTTCATTATTCAATGAAGATACGTAGGCCACTCAATTTTAATATTTATATTAAAATTGAGCTCAAGCCCTTAATTCAATTAATTTTTTTTCCCCCCTGTTAGCCAACTCTCTTTCGGAATTTATTGTAAACTTGTAATGAATTAGTTATTTAGTTAGTGTTAGTTTGTTTACTTATTCAATTTTGAAGATTGTAATGTGTATCCTTATAACATTTTTTGTATACATAGAATAAATTCAAGTTTTAATCAAAATGTTTGATTGTCAATGACTCAATGTGTTAGAATTATTGTACTTTTATTGTATTTCAATTTTCAACACAAGTCATTTAATAATAATAATAATAATAAAAAGCACAAGCATTACTAAAGAATTAAGATGACATAACAAAATATTATGTAAAAAATATATTAATTGTCATGTTTATAAAATATAAATTTTCAACAAGTCATTTAATTTAAAAATATGACATAAAAGATATTACATGTTTATATTTTCGATTTCAACACATGTTTATATTTTATATTGTAAGTTGAATTAAAATTTGGAAATTTCATCACAAATCATTTAATTTCATAAAATATACATTTTCAACACAAGTCATTTAATTTTAAAATATGACATAAAAACTATTACATGTTTATATTTTCGATTTCAACACTTGTTTATAATTTATATTTAAAGTTGAATTAAAATTTAGAAATTTCATCACAAATTCACAAGTCATTTAATTTTAAAATTTGACATAAATCATTTAATTGCATAAAAGGAAAAAAAAATATGACATAAATCATTTAATTTCATCACAATCATTAAATTTTCTACACAAGTCATTTATATTATCTAATTTAGAATTTTGAAATTTCATCACAAATTATTTAATTTCATAAAAAAGAATACAAAAATAAATTAAAAAAAAAACGAAAAAGACCGGAACCGCCGGTTTTCGGCCCGGACCGGAACCGCCGGTTCAGGGTCAGAAAACCGGCCCTTTTACTTTCATCCGGGCCGGTTCAGGTTCGCCGGATTCCGGACCCTGAACCGCCGGTTCGGGCCCGGAACCGGCGGTTCCTGAACCGGCGGCACCACTAGGTGGGAGTATAAAATGAAATAAAAAATATGTCGATTTTTTTTTTTTGAGCAGAAAAAAATGGCGATTTAATTGAGGGGTTTTTGAATGGTTTTTAGTTGACATATTTACAAACACCTAAATAGCAGCTAACAACAACTTCACTGGAGCCGCCATTGAACTGAGCTTCTTCAATTCAGAGCTACCTCTCTCAATCAAATTGTGAAAAAAGCACCTAGAATCCCATTACACAACAGAATGAGCGATTGATGAGTGTGCCGATGATTGTCTGTAATAGCAGAAGAAGAGGTATTTGAAAGAAGTTGGGGAAATCGAATTTGGGTTTGCAGGCTTGAAAAATCTGTCGCCGTCGCCATGTCTGTAAGTTTGATGCTCAGCAGAACTTCTGTAAGGTTGCATTTGTCCGTTTTCTAAAAAAAAATCCTAATTTTGAGTTTCAGAGTTGATTATCAATGGCGAACGCTAAACCATGGCGGATCATCCCAAGACCCCTGCTGGAAACAGTGCTCAACAATCACGTGCAGCACCACCGCGTGCCTCAGCCTCTCATCCTTCATGGCCCCCGTGGCTATGGAAAAACCACCCTTATTCTTGAACGTAAGCAAATATGACTCCCCCTTTTTGTATGTGTGTGTGTGTGTCATTGTGGTGTGCTGAGCCTAATTATGTGGAATTTGTGGAAGAGAAGGTGGAAAGATGAGATACTGGAATTGATTCATAATAGCTTTACTTTTTAACTTATTTAGAGAATGTTTTCTATGTTTTTGGATGCATTTGTTACATGATTAGATTATTTTCATCTTCACCATAAGGAGTTTTCCGATCCTAGTCTTAGAAATAGTTAATGGCTTTATGATATCCCAAGTTACTAATCCATCTTAGTAAACAATGGATTAGTCTATACCATTTCTGTCTATCTTGGCTTGTCCTCAAATGCAAATGCCTCCTTGGGGTTTTAGAGTAATGTGATGTGTGCCTTGCAGTCTTTAGCGATTATCAAGTAATAGTTTTAGCATAACTCTTGCAATGGGGTTTCAGTTATCATGTATTGTTTGGTTATGTATGAGTAAATGTTCTGAATATGTGTTTTGTGGTTCCCGACTAGTGTTGTTCCGTGTCCTTGGAGTATTTAGTGCAGATTTCATGTCTTCATGTCATGTTTGGTGCAGCAAACCAATTATGTCTGAACTATGACCTACCATTCTGGTGGACTTGATCTAAAGAGCCTTCCCAATTTTCTTATTGGCAGGTCTATTTGATAAATGGAATACTGGCCCGCACGTTACTGGTTATGTCGACTTTGCAGAATCAGTAAAGGAATACCATCCAAAGCATGGGCAATCATATCCATGGACATCGTGGACGATGTGTCCGCCTCCTAAACTTGTTACGCTGAAGGCTCAGCTTGAGAACTGCCTTGAGTCAATGGCCCAGAGGGCCATAAAGCTTGGGACTATTAATTCCCACCAAATATTTAAGACTCTTACCAAATGGCACAGTCCAACCACGGCCCTCAACCAGATTTTGAATGTTAAGACTGTTTCCAAAATGCATATAGTTGATAAAAAGAACAGGGTATCCCCATCAAAATTGTGGAACACTGCAATTTTTAAATTTTCTTCTGCATTAAATGAGCAAGAGTTAGATGGGGTTCTCGATAAGAGCATTTCTGTGGAGGAGTCATCATATTACAAGGAAGCCATGGCAGCACTGAAGTTGGCCAAAGAGGTGATTAGGATTCAAGGAAAGTGGAGGGAGAATGCAATTCAAGATTTGAACAATAGTGGTGGATTTTCGCGTTCCCTAGGACATTCTGCTACTGATTGGCCTTGTTTGTTGCTAGAGTTATTGTCTTTAGCTGCAGAAGTGGATTATTTTCAGGTATTCAAGTTTTATTCAAGTTTAAACTGAAAAGTTGAAGAAGGAGAGCACCTGTCAATTTTCTATCAGTTCTGACAATCAAAACACGTATGTTACAATATAGTGCACAGTTGGGTGTCTTTTTAGCTTTCTAATAATAGAATTAATACGATCACTCTTTGTAGATATGAGTCTTGCTGCTTTCTTCAAAAGCACACCATTAGTGTAAATTGTGCAAACAGGATCTGGCACCTTATTGGTAATAAACTATGAATGCAATGTATAATTGGGGGATTATGAGAGACAATTTATTGTTGATAGTTCCACCCATGCCTCATTTTTAACTTCTTTCTCTATTTCTTCCTTTTTCCTGGGTACTGATGAAATAAGTAGCCAAAGCTGGTGATAAACAATATAGAGCTTCTGAAAAATGCTGCTTTAGAGAATGATAGAATGATATGTGGATCCACATACCATGACAGCCTGATTTGGAGAATAATAGCTTTGGGTGCAAATGAAAGGTGTCTTCCAGTCATTTTTGTAACTTCTGATGGGTAAGTTTTTGTATTTATTTATTTCTGGTTTATTGAAGCATAAGATCAGTTTGGTTGAAAGCATAAAACAAATTGACATAGCTGCTAACAAAGTCATTCATTCATTCTTGCTCTGATTTTCAAGTGATCAGAAGATTCTGTAGGATTATTCTTTGACCCTCTTAAGCCTCCTGTGCTAACTCCAAAAATCTTACCCATAGTCTCTTTCAATCCTGGGATTTTCTAGTAGAGAAGTTTCCTCTCTTCCTGATTACCCAATTATTTTTTGCTGCCTTTTTTGTCCTGTTTCATCAGATTAGCTATCCTCTGGAAGGACTGACTGTTAAGCTTGGGCTCATCTTTTACGGGATCTTCTGATCTCACTCTTGCTCTGTTCCTTTAATGGCTCAGATTCTTTTTTCACTCTACCACTGAATCTGATTTCAGGTTGAACTTATTTGCCTGTTATTCAGGGCATATATGACCTTCTCAAAGTATGACTGTTTTAGACTATGTTATCAGCTATTTATGGCTCATTTCAACTTCTTCAGGTCTTATCTTCAAGTAGGATGTTTAACCACTTATAGCAACACTTTAATGTGGTTAGTCTTATTGACTACCTTACATCTAGATCATTGCCCAAAACGAGCTAATAATAAAATAGTTTGATATGTCTAAAACCAATTGACCAAACATTTCAGAATAATAAAAGCTATATTAAAGCTTTGTCTTGATCAAAATATTTAGCTTTACGAGTTTGTGTTATAACTTCATAATTGGTCTTCCAACTGATTGTTGTTATTATTTAATGCACCTGTTCTTCTCGTTGCTTATCATAGCTCAAAATTAATATGCAGCTACTACTCATATAAAGCTTTTATTGATTTTGGATTTCCAGATGTTTTCATCTCCCGTGAGGTAACCACCCTCTCTCTCTCTCTCTATATATATATATATATATATATATATATATATATATAAATATACGCATATGCTATTAGTTAAGCTTTGATTATTTTGATGCAAATGTTAATTTCAGACATTTGGATGGACTCCGGCAGAAGCAAAATTGCATATGGTTGATGATTATTTTAGTCAGTCTGAGGTATTGTCGATTGAATTAATATTAGTCATTTGTATGTTTTGCGATCATATGATTAGTTTCTTGAAAGAATTTCATGTTTTCTTATAAATTATATGAAACTGGAATGCTAAAAAAGTATATTAGATTCTTATCAGCAATAATTTTTAATATTAAACCCTGTTTGTTCCTGTTGTGTGGTCTGCCATTACTCAATTGGATTTTGAATTATTGTCGTTTCTCTTGTTGCGAGAAGTAAGAATATAAATCAAGAAGCATCAGTAATTGCAGGTCGATGCTCTTTGGTCACCGTTACTTAAACCATAAAGATGGCATGGGGCTATGCATCTAATCTTGTTTCGGGTATAACCTAGGTTTATTTGAATCTGATTGTTAAAAATTTACCATTTCTTTCCATGATTTATCTTGAGAGGTAAGAGAAGATTTGGTCAATATGAAGAAACAATTCTAACAGTAATTATGTTTCATAAATCCTAGCACCCTCAAATGAAACCTTGTTTAGAACCATCATAGTCTTAAACTTATCCAAATTTGCATTTGTGCTTATGCTTCTAGATATACTTGAAAATGTAGAGGTATGAGATACTCAAATTTATTTCTCAAATGTTTCATATACTCACGTTGCTAATCCAATGTGCAGTGGGAAGTAATTGTTGAGGTACTGGGGTCAAATTCCCGACATCTATTTGAGGTTTATGCTCTCAAGCTCAGTAATTATTACCAGAAGTAAGTTTTATTAATAGGCTAAATTTCAATATATATACTGGTCAATATTGAATTTAATATGCAACCTGTGCATTTTCCTCTTGGTAATCATCTTGTTCTAGTTCTTTAGGTTTAGTTTTGCCTACACTGTTCCTAAAAGGTATTGCCTTCACCTGTCAATCTCTTGATTTTAAAAGTGTCCATACAATGAACATCTTGTCCAATTTAACTATTTTCTTCTTACATGCTGATGTTTCCATCTCTATCTGTCTTTGTCCATGTCTACCTGTGTGTCTCCTGATCATACCTCCTCATCACAACTATATTATACACACATTCCTGAAATGCACTGTTGACTTTCCCAAATGAGTGCAGTAGACAGCACACACCTTTTTCTAGTAACCATCATGACCTAACTGGCTCAGCATTACCTTTTGTTTCCAACGATAGCATACGCTTCCACCAAACCACAAATAACTTGAAAACTATGTTAATCAGTAATCTCAGTTCTCTAATCATGGAAGGTGCGTTTTTGGAACCCCCTGCCTGTTGGTTAAATTTTTGTCACTCTTCCTTTTCTCTTCAGTTTCCCACAATTGTCATTGATGTTACCGATCTTTTCTGCTCGTTCCACTTATGCTGGTGGTACGATGGTTGAGTTAAAATGGGTGAGGATGCTGCATAAGGAACGGAAAATAGTGGTTAGGAGGGAGAAGGATTGGTTGAGTGAAGAGCTGGGCAATGGATGCATGATCTTGTTGAAATGCATCTTTTGCCAGATATCAAACCTTTGGCACCCCTGACAGCTAACTTATAACTTTGATTTCAGGATGCTGCATAAGGAATGGAAAATTAGGTTTTAGTAAAATGTTTCTAGCAGAAAGTAATTGCATTGAACTGACTACTATAACTTACAGCGTGTATATTTCTCAAGAGTATACATTTTCTGAATTATGAAGAATTATTTTTCGATTTGGAAATTGTCGAGAATTTTTTTACCTGGCTGAACATGTATATCCTTCCAATCACAGGGAGATGAACTTTGAGAATGAGACTACATTTGAAGATATCATGGACCTATATCTAGCGTACTTGCAAGTAAGGTTATAATAAGTTTAAATTCTGATCTGCATTTCCATTTCTTTTCCATTTTCTACTTATTAGGACCAGCCAACTTAGAGAACCACAAGTAGCAAACAACTATACATAAAAAGAAGGGAGAGGCTAATTGGGCGAGATTCAATTTGGAGAAATGGGGAAGTGTTGTTTACAAGATAATCGAGGCTGTCAATTTTTTATTCCAAGATAATATGTTTGTATTGCACAAATATTAATTCTACCCTGTATGTTACTTCAGTTTTACCATAGTAAATATTTTTTATCAGAAAATGTGGAAAAGCTATTATTTTCTCAAGTTCCACATCCGTTTTCTATTTAACACTATTTATCTGCTATAGGTAAGCGTTGTTAATCCTGCTATGGATAAAGCATTATTGCTCGTAGAAAAGTTTGCTGATGATGCACAAAATGGGAAAATCCCAGAGGATGTATTACGAGTCGGTGCTCCTTGGAGGCATCCCCCCAAAACAGATGTTGCAGCATGGGCGAAAATTCAGCTAATGGACTTCATTCAGTCTCTAGTGAATGCAGGGTTTGTGGTAAAATTTAAACTAATACTGTGGTGCTACTTCTTTTCAATGAGGAAATTCTACATTATCTGTGATTTTTTACTTGGCCAAATTGTTCGTCATTTTATTCCTGCATCTAAAATGAGGTCTAATTCTCATTGACATTGTTATATTATATTTCAAAATACTACTCGATTCATGTTTTGTCCATTTAAGCAATTCTTAAATTGCGTGAGAGCATTTGAAAGTTGTCTCAATTGGTATTTGAGTTCTTCTGGAGGTTCTGCTCATGTAGAACAGTTGGTCAGTTGAATTTCTGAAAAAATAAAAATAGGATTTTCCTTAAACTCAATGCAGGTTAATTACTTTGCTGACTGGAGCCTCGAGTTCTTGGAGGATCCTGCCGCTGATGCACTGCTACAGGTAATAATGACATTTGTAATGTTTACTTTGTCACCTTAATCTTGGATTCTTAGTTCATTGTATCTCAGCATTCCAGAAATCCAGGATGCCTTGTTTAATAATAGGCTCTTGTATACCTTCATGCACTTCTTTTACACCGAACTACTTCACTGTCAGATTGGAGTGTTTCCACTTTCTATAAGCTACAGACTGCTATTGTCTTGAGTGAATTTTTTGCAACTTCCTTATTATTAGATTATCCTTTGCTTATAGACAATAAAGGGTAACAGAAGTGGTGCTTTATAGAAGATTTGTCATGATTAGTCCTTTAGTTGCAAAAGGCAATTATCATACCTAACATGCATGCTCCCTATCCGGCTCATATCTGAGGGTGTGGCATACTTTTAACAATATCATTTTCGTAATTTTAATACATTCTGCAGGTTGGTTTGTTGTACACCCAACGTGATCCGTCTTTTATTCGCCCTGTCAGCCGTGGGATCCAGAGGTGCCTTGTTAGATGGTACGATATGCTGATGCATGGGTTTGATTTAGCAGTTGAAGTGAGTACCTTTGTGGCATGTCCTGACATATATAAGTGCTTCAGGCTTGTTCAAGAACGGCTAAATCTGAGCTTAAAGAACTCCGTTCGGTTCCACTGGCAGCGTGTCATACGAGGCCGTAGCTATCGGCACTTGTTGAAACAAGCTGGAGTGAAATAGTGTATGGTGGTACGTTCGAATTCTCTTGATTCAGCTTTGCTTTTCATCTGGAGTTTGACTGTTGTAATACTTTAATATGAAGATATATGCTCTTGCAACAATGCAATGCAAATGAAGGTTATATAAATATGAATATGCACTTGAAGAAATGCTCAGCTATGCAGCTGTCAAAGTAGATATGAAGACTCTAACTGAAGTCTATCCTATTGAAATTCAATACATAGTTTTACTGCATTACTAAATATGATGCTCCGGTGCATTCCTAGAAGCCATACCAGTCTATGGTCTTATAATGCGCTCGTTGTTTACATCCGGTGTTCATGAAATAAAAAGTTCATTCACATTGAATTGTTGGGAATGCAGCATCAGGTTGTTCTTGTATGGCCAAGTTAGTGAAAGATGAACTTTACTATGCCACTCCATGAAATTAAGTGGTTCTATTTCAGGCAACACAGCAGCAATAGTTCGTTTATTGGTTCGGAGCACTCTTCTGTCATCGAAACTAAACAGTAAGTCGATGTCTACTGATACCTTGTGCTACAGCTTTTATCCAAATCAGAAATTTCTGTCATATTAGCTTTGATTACGTTGTTACTGTTATAAATTTTTAGAGCATCATTTGTTCTTTGCCTTCTTCAGCTTCACTAAACGTCACCCTTCTCACCGGCTTAAAATTGTACACTTCCTTGTAGACCATCTATCTGTTTTGCTGTCATGTTCTGGAAATCACGTAGAACTCTACCTCGTTATCGATTTGCTGCTATTAGCCATACATCGTTCTGTTTCTGTTTCAAAATCGTGAACAAAAAAAAAATGTGCAGAAGTTGCAAGAACCAAAATGGCCACAAAACATTGATAGTTAGTCTGTTTTCTGTAAAATTGGTGTGTTATTCAGCATTCTTGAGTTATATAATTAGCTATGATGATGACTTACAAATTTCCTTCCATTGCAGTTGCGCGGCGGAAGTGAAGATCCAAATTTTATTATTGAAATCAAACTGCAGATTGAGAGTCATAGAAATATCAAATTCATTTAGGATACAAATTTAGTTTGCAATATCATGGTGTTTCTGTTAAATATCAGTTGATGAAATTTGTATTATGTGACCACATTTTAATTTGAGGATGTGAAACTTACGTGGTGGTTTATATTTGTACTTTAATTAGATGATTGTTTAAAACGAAATAAATCAAATCTTGGTTGGAGTTAAACCATGAACTTTACAATTTTACATAATTTTTTTGACTTACCAAATGAACTTTTCTTTTTGCAGTTTGAATCCATTTTCAATTCTGATTAAATATTACATTAGCTTGTCGCATTCTCTTATATATATATACACACATGATTTTACTTTATTATTGTACTCTAAATTTAACAGTGGATATATTTATTTTAGTATAGTAGATATTAGATTATTGTTCGAATCCATCGGTAATTACATACCTTCAAATAGTATATAGTACTTATAGTTTTAGCTAGCAAGCAGTTTGTGTTTTTAATGTAATAGTTTTCTATTGCTGACTTATTTACTCATATAATCATATCAAAATTATTTATTCCATGCCGTTTAAACCTGTATAAATTAGTTACATAATAAAAATTTAGTGCTAGTGTATATACATTTCATTAAATCCTAATTTGATGTATGTAATCAAGGTCATTAACTCGTAAATTAATACTCCATTCGCCCATTAAAAACTTACTACTTTTCTTTTATGTGACACACACAAAATAACTTTCTACATATTTTTGGACTATACCCCATCATTTATAAATACCTCATGTACCTTTATTTTTTATATTTTCACAACTTTCAATACTAATTATAACATATTTTCATCACTGTCAATACATTCAACAACCGAGAGAGTATATGTTCAATGGGTAGCACTTTATTTGTCCTCAAACTTTCTATTTTATTTTTTTCATGAATGCATATTATTTATAATTGTTCGATTTTCAATACAATAACTCTTCCTACACATTTTTTTTTACCGCAGATGACACTTATTTGAAGATTACATTCCTCAATTTTGGCTTGATAGTTGATGCCACCCGATGGGATATCCACCATCCACCAATGTACAATACTATACAAAATCACATAAAAATACGAGATAAAACACCACATTAAATAAAAAAAAATACGAATATAAATTCCTAATTCATCAGCCCAGGAACCTCAACTTAAGAATAGTATCCCATCTTCTATTCCGATCGTTGGACTGTCGTCACGTATATTCAAAATCTCACTATCATTCATTGAAAAATTTATCAAAGTATACATGAAAACAATCCAACGATTCGAATAGAAAATGAAACTCCATCTCACCATCACCAATAGACCAAGTGTTATTTCCTATCAATCTTAATTGAAAAGAAACATCAAATATTTGGAGTGGATGGAATTTTCTTAGAGAAAAAATGATATATCTCAATGGGATTAAATATGTGATCTTAATTGACAAGGACTTAAGCTAAAAGCTAGAACATCAAATATTTGGAGTGGATGGAATTTTTTTAGAGAAGAAATGATAAAATCTCAATGGGATTAAATATGTGTGGGTAAGCAAGCTTGTGAAGGAATAAAGGTAATGGTGGTGGTTAAGGTGGTGAAATCACATGATAATTTGTCTGCTAAAAATCACGAGGAACATGTACCTTGAGCATGAATTTCTGTACACAATCATTGCACATTATTCCATGTAGCATATCACACCTTTTTACCATATACTACCGCACTTTTTCCTCATGCATCATCCTCTTCATACACTATTCATTATATTTATCATCCCAAATCTTTTTGTGTCACATTCTTTACGTTTCAATAATTTACTCCCTCCGTCCACGAAATGAGTACCCATTTGTGGACGGCACGGGTTTTAAGAAATATATGGAGTGTAGTGTGAATAGTTTAAGGGTCCCACTTTTTGAGTGTATTAATTAAAGAGATGTGTGAGGTACACTTGCTAAAAAGGGAAATGGGTACTCATTTTGTGGACAGATGAAAAAGGAAATATGGGTACTCATTTCGTGGACGGAGGGAGTATTTACAATTTTATTCAGATTATGTAGATTCGTACAATGAAGATCTAATAAATTTTAAATAAATTGTGTATGTAGAGAGTTAGTATTCTCACCATCGCCCGGATAAATGCCTCTATCTATATTAAATCGTATACCGAGAAAAAAGATAAGTTTATTCCATTTGTCCATAAAAAATAATATATTTTTGTCATTTTGAAACGTTCACAAAAATTAATTCCATTTCATTTTTAGAAATTTTGTATTACATGATGAGCTCTTTTCTCCACTTATAATACAATTAATTATCATTACTATTTTTATTAAAACTCGTGTCGTTCCCTTTTAAGACTGTTTTTGTGAACGGATAAAGTATTATTTTTACCTTCAATGATTGCATGTAAGATTGAATAATTAAACAATTTGCTTTGAGGACAAGAGTAAAATTTATTACTATTTCTATTTTATTCAGATTATATAGGTAGATTCATAGAATTAGATCTAATAATAAGTTAAAATAATTGTGTATATAAAAAAACAATATACTCCCCCCCATCACCTGAATACGTGCCTCTTTCCGTATTAAATTGTACACCAAGAAAATAGGTAAATTTATTCTTTTTACCTTCGATAGTTGCATGGAAAAATTGAATAATTAAATAATTTGCATTGAGCACAAGAAAGAGTAATATCATTATATATGAAATACATCCTTCATAGAGGATAAGTTTTATTATTTGAGGATGCAAAGAGTATGATTTTAACACGAGCTAATATTGTTTCTAATATCTTAACATTTCAAAAAATAACTTGGATTTTCCTTTTAATTTCTCTCCATAAATACGCTAGTATGAGAGTTTATAATTTGAAAATGATATATATATATACGCGCTCCAATGAAACCCCTTATTTTTAGTGAGATCTTAGACACTATCTCGTGCGTGCCTTGTTTATCAATATATATATATATATCTTATTCAATACCAATTTTTTAAATTTCATTATTTATCAATCTGCATGTTTCTGTTGTTCATCAGTATATATGTCTTATTTATTGAAAAATAAGGGTCATATTGTAGCGCACATGTGTGTGTGAGAGAGAGAGAAAGAGAGAGAGATTCATTTAATTAATGTTCACTGGCTTTGTATGATGAATTATATGGTGCTTAGTTTCTTAGAAAGTTCTGTTTTTTGAGTCATGCAGTAAGTAGTCTGAAGACGTAACTAATGGATACTATTATTTAAAAATACTAAATAGTATTTGGCACTATTCGTAGGCCATAACAAATGACAAAATAGTCAAATTGTACCCACCAATTATTAGAACATGAGTTCCAAAAGAAAATTCTGATTATTAATTTATGGATAAATTGCAGCCAATATTGCTAAGACCTAACATAGTGATTAGTTAAATAAAAAACAATTACATTAAAAAAAAAAAAAAAAAAAAAAAAAAAAAAAAAAACAATCATGTGAGAGAGCCCTAGTACTTGATTATATAGACTGCGAGTAATCTACATAATACATACTCCCTCCGTCCCAGCTTTTTGTATCCATTTTTAGTAATAAATACTACTAGAAGTGGATACAAAAAGTTGGGACGGAGGGAGTATAATCAATTAATCATCCACATATATAATAATTCAGCAATAACAAAATAAATATATGGGATATATATATATATATATATATATATATATATATATATATATATAAAGAGGAAATTAAATTGAAGGGAAGGGTGAAAAAAGAAAGAAAAGGGACAGTTCACGTGGAAAGATTCATATATAGTGTGGATAAATTGCATAAAATTGGTAAGTCCAACTGCACCCACTATTTGTTTATTAATAAGTGAGATCTGGTTGTTACGTGTATTCAAGGCTCTTCTCCCATGGTATCCTATGCTAATTTGCTAATATCCTACCACATATATATATATATATATATATATCATTAATTAATTCATTCACAATATCGTATCATACAATCACATACAAATCTTTTTTTCTTTTTCTTTTTTAATCTAAATCATTAATTATGAGGTTGTCATAAAAAAATATTATTGATGACAATGTAAATCATATATACAATGATCAATTATGACAAATCATATAGTATCATATAGTGATCGATGATTCAGATTGGATTTGACATGATCATGTACCTGATATTATATACTTCATTCGTCCCTCAAATGACTTCATAATTTTTTTTAATAAGAGAAGTAAAAACCAATTTTATTCCATAACTTTAATATGTAAGTAAATCATTATTTTAAGCTTAATCAATCTTAATCATCCCTCAATTAAAATGAATATATGACCTAAATTGGTTTCTACTTAAGTAATCATGATGGTTTTATTTGATCATTCAAGCATTCTACTAATATAGTATAGTGTATACCATTTTCTCATGTAGTTAAATGGGTGGGTGATCGTTCTTATAATTAAAAGATTTTAAATATATTTGAATTTTCGCCTAAAAAAAATATATATTTGAATTTTGTCGACAGCCTCTTAGAATTTGAAATTTGGTGATGGTTAAGGGGGGTGGATTTCGAGGGGGTGGAAGGGAGGTGGCAAACATTGCATTATTGCATATTAGATTTAGATAACTAATTAATTAATTGCTCTAAAAAAAGATTAGATAATTAATGTTTCCGATTCTAACAGCACCGAATCAGAGGGGTTTGGAAACATCCTCGCCGTTTTAGTCACCGTATCGGAATTTGTACAATAATAACTTAAATAATTTCTATTTTAATTGTATTTTTTTAGGGGTCTATTTTTAATTGTGTTTTTTTGTACATCTTCATTATTTTTCATGTATACCATTGGTTCTCCCTTCCTCGGATTCAAACAAAATCTTATTTTTACTCGTAATATGTAAATATTAATTTATTTATTTTTTTGAATTACAAGTGATATACAAATATTATATAATCAAATAAGCCACTACACCGCACGTTAACAGGACCACTACATCGTACGTAGGCGGAATTGAATCCAGGACCTCTTACAAGGAAGAGACTTTGGGTGTCTCAACTTTGCTATTTGAGCTAAGCATCGTTGACAATTTTGTATTAGCATAGCAATTTGCTATGTTCATACGAATATTAATTTATTTATTTTAAAAATTACATTGCTTAGTATGAAAATATTAAATTTTTTCGTAATAGATTTAATTTAATAAATCATTCACGCATTGTTCAAGCTAATGAATCAAATTTACAACAATTTTAGCCCAAAAGTGATTTTTTATTGTTGTAGAGCTACAACTTGTGACCAAAAATAATACGTGGCTAGCAATGTGGACGACACATCGTTGGGGTCACGTTCAAAATAAGATAAACTAAAAAAATGATTGGATTAAAATTATCACAAAAAAAAAATCATAATATTAGGGTAAATTTGTATATCCACCTACAATATTATTTCATCTATGTTAGTAATTATGTGTCATCTTTGGTCGCCAATTATAATGTTGGCACTATGTATCACTTTTGAACAATTTTTTAAATACAATTTCTAAAATTAAAATTATCACAAAATCATATTATCTGCTCATTCGATCGTATCTTCCATAATTTTTTTTAAAGTTAGAATATTTCAAGGTGTAAAAAAAGAAATTAAAACGACAAAAATAGAAAGTATGGGAAAAGCAAGGTAAAATAGAAGATATAATCCAAAAACCGCGTGAGAAGTGGTGGGAGCCCATTTAGTTACCACTTTTATAACTTTTTCAAGTAACGTAACTTCTAAACTTGCAGTTATAGTTAGCACTAATCCCAAAAAGTAATGTCAATTCTCCTCTCTCTCTTTCTCTCTCTCTACATTTAGATACACATATACATACATATATGTGGATTGAATGAATTTAATTAATGTAGAACACCTCATAAGCTCAGTATCAACAGCAGAGCATCACTTTAGACAGCAATGGGAATAATGAGACCAAATGTCATCTAAGTTAAGAATCTTTTTGGTCTAAATAGGCTTCTATTTTTTGCATTAATGTGATCACTTAGGTTTATGCCATTTTAAAGTGATTCTCCAAGATTGTGGTTTGTATTTATGTGGAGTAAAAGACAGAATTAGATGTTACGACAGAATGTGTATTACTGGATATATATAGCGTGATATAGTATCAACCAGGGACGGATCTAAGAATTTAATTAGGACCGGGCGAAATTCAATCGGATGATTCTAATGAATTTTTAGTAAAGAAAATATATCGGGCGATCGGGCGATCATTAAAATTTCATCAAAATATAAATATATATATAGGTAATAAAAATAAAATTTGATCGGGCGACCGCCGAGGGTGCCCGGCCTCTAGATCCGTCTCTGGTATCAACCGTTAGAATTATAGGCAAATGGCCCTATATGTGATATTGGGATGCTTATACCTAGCTCAACTCATCTTTGATCATCAATTGCAAGATGAATAGGAAAGTTGAAAATTGCAATTTGTAGAATCATTAGTCCCTCAAAATAAGCAAGGAAAAAGCACTTTGCAATCTCCCTTTTTTCAAGCTTAAGTCATCATAAGTGTGATATAGAAGGAAAAGGCAATGCTTACTTATTTTAGGCTATGATGATAATAGGTCTATTTTACTCTACACTCCAACTAAACCTAAAATCAACTATATACCAATTTTTCTATACACCCACAAAAGCATTACAATATCGATTTAAATCTGAATCCCCAACTCGACAAACTGTGAGATCGGCAATATCATACAAGATCTTCTTTAATCAAATACGACAAGCGTAAAACAGAACATAGCGTAAAATCTCACGATTGCTAAAAATGAAAGAATTTTGGACATAAAAGGCATCTCATCAAATAGAAAGTGTATGATATTATGCATTAAATGATCAAAACAAGCCAGAAATAAAGGAGGCAAACAAAAAAAATCCTTTCAAGAATGGTAAATCCAGCCCCAAAACCTGCAAAAATCACAACATATTTCATGTGCTAGGAGCCCTAGCTATGACAAGCAACAAAAAAGAAAAGGAAAATAGAAATGGCAACAAACCAAGAAAAAGCCAAGATTTGTGAATTTAAGGAGAAAAAAAGAAACCCAAGATTGAGATGCATCACCTCCAAAAGCAAACAGTTCATGACATAGACATGTTACAAAAGTTAGCTCACTTGTGTAAGAATAAAGAAACCCCCCAACCCCCACCCACCCCCTACCACCCCACCCCTCCCCACCCCCACCCCCCACCCTTTCCCTCACTCAATTACCTTACATCGCACGCCTCCCCCCCACCCTTATACATAAACATATATTGACGCAAAAAATAAATTCACACACACTCTCTCATTTTGCTTATCAAAAAAACCTCACCATTCCCCGCCCCCACAACACACGCCTCCGGCCCCCCCAAGCCCCCCATCGGCATCGAGGCGAAATCCGGCGCGAGTAACGATGTCTGCAGATCTCGAAATCAGACTTCCAATCATCGATGCTGCGCCGACTTCTCAAGATTCCGACAAGATTGACAGCATTGATGGCGACAGCGAGAGCTGCATCAGTGAGGAGGAAGAGTGCCTGACTCCGAAATCAACGGAGCACATGATCCCGGCGGCGCTCAGCCCCCCGCCGGCGCCGAAGAAGCCGCTGCGGCGGCGGGGCTCCTCGTGCAAGAGGAAGCTCTACGAGCTCGACTTCTTCGAGGCCGTGGCCGAGGACAAGATCGACGCCTTCTTCAGAAAGGCTGAGGAAAATATCGGCGGCGCCGTCGCCGCCGCCGCAAAGAGGAGATGCGTGGTGTAAAGAGGATTTCGGCTGACACGTGTTGTCTTGTTAATGGTGAAAATTTATTTGTTTTTTTTTTATAGAGAAATTAGTTTGGTTTGAGAAAGAATTCTCAAGCCTATGATCATGATTCATGATCTTTATGAATTATGTATGTAGATTAATTACACGGTTTTTTTATTTCTTTTATATATAATTGAATTATCTTTCTATGAATTTCCGATTGTTGAGTTGATTTTGTAGTTCTTGATCATAAATTGATTGGTGATCAGGTAAAAATAATTTTTTGATTTTTCGTGTTGGTGCAGATAATTTTTATTTTCTCAATTATTCATATTAATTAATAATTATCATCATACAGCCATACTACGAATTTAATTCGGTGTCACAATTTTCTTTCAAGATGATTTGGTGATCAATTATGAAACTATGCATGGTTGTCTTTTTTTATATATAATTTAATTAGTTATGTGATTAGACAAATCTATCAAAGATAAATCCAAAAAGAAGTGGTCTTATTTTTAATATAACAATTGCTGCTGTCTCACTATCGATTTAATTAATTAATTAAAAACTATTACGACTGGTCCAAAATCATCACCATGTGGAATGTGATCTTCAGTATCATGTTATAAAACATTATTTCATTAACAAAACATTATATTTTTGTATAACCACAAATAATTTTGTAATGTACTCACAATAAATATTCAAAAGAAAATATACATTGTCGTAAGTGATAGTTTGGGCATTTTTAATGTTATTGAAGGGAACTACTAAGTATTTAATAGCCAGTAAAATTAGATAAAATAAATGAAGTGTAATACAAATTCAAGACTTTGAGTGAAAAATATAGGTGAGGTTGGTTAGTTGCTTTTCTTTCAAGGAACGAAGTTGGCGTACTTTTTCCGAATAAATTAATTAATGAATAATTATAAATATAAGAAGACAATTTATTATTTAAATTTTGATGGGATCATCAATTGAAATAGTGTAAGCATTATTATATAGGATTAATCTTTTCGGATCAAATTGATCCGGATCAATAGGGGGTAAAAAAGTCATAATTTTATTATTGAAAATGTGTTTTATCTTAAATGCCCCTAATAAATGTTTATAATTTTAAAAATACATCCTTTAATATTATGAATATAAATTTAATGTCTTTTCAATTTTCTAAGTCATTAATTAAATTCATGAACTTAAAATTAAAAGGTTTAGTCTCCTTAAATTTATGCACTTAAATAAATTTATGAAGTACATACGTATTAATTCAATTCTATTGTATTTACTTTGATATCTATATTTTTACACATTCAATCAAAAATAATCAACTATATATATATAAGTAAATAATTAGAGTCAAACAAACACGTTTCTACTGCTTCTCAACACTTTTGAATTAAGTAAATAATGAGTTTGGTAAGTATAAATAATTTTTTTTAATATCTAATTTTATGTTTTGTTTGACATTTTGTTTTTGTAACATTTTTTTTTAAACACCCCAATCACTATAAAACACATTTCAATTTATAAATTAAAATACTTATAAATTATTAATACGATATCGAATATTATTTATAAAATAAAATTCTTTACATAAATCATTATGAGTTATGTATTTATCAAGTATTGTGTACTTTTCAACATCATCTTGATTTTATCATTTTCATGAGATCGTAATAATTCGAAACACAACCAACAATATAAAATGTCATAAAATGTAATATAATTTATATTGTAATTTAGTATTATATATATATATATATATATATATATATATATATCACATACTAAATTAAATTTGAATATTTACTTTAAGTAAAGCATTTTTAATATGACAAAATTTGTGTGAGATTGAGTGTATTTAATCTCCAATCAAATTACGAAGAATTTGATGAGTTTACTAATTTTAATTATAGTAGTTAAGTGCTAATTATATTTTGTGCACTCTCAATCATAAAATATTTTTACTCTATTTGATTAATTATTTGGTGAATATATTTGGAAGATGGTTATCTATACAATTTATAAATTTGTCTACGAAAAAATAATAGTTTAAAAGTATACACCATTTATATATCTATAATAAAATGCAATTCAATTGGTAAAACGGCCTATGTCTTACTTTAATTGATGGATCGAGTAATATGGTTTTGTGTTGTGAAATCCAAAACTCGTTTATATATTCAAGGACGGTCTTTGCAACTTCAAAAATTGTGACACTTTATTAGAAGTTGAAAAAAATAGAATTAATTAATTTTAAATAAAGTATAGTTTATTTTCGACAAATTACATAAATTTAAAATATAAAACTAAGACAATCACTAATATATATATATATATATATATATATATATATAAATTTCTTTGAAAAAATTGTATATAAATGATAATGAAACGCAGTTAAATTGATAAGACGCTTCTCATCCAATCTTAAATTCAGTTGATCGACTCATGTGTGCATGTGTTTTGAAATATTTAAAAATGTATATATATGCAAGGACGATCTACGATAACTTGAGGCCTCTGTCCTTGACAAAAAAATTGGACTCTTTGTTTATAGTTATTAGTAAAAATTATGAATTAATTATATTTAACAATGTATAGTTTATTTTTGTCAAGTTACAACATTAAGAAATACAAAACTAATACAATCACTATAGAATTATAAACAAATTGCTTTCAACAAAATTAATTGAAGACAAATATAAACAAAAAAAATAGTGGTGTTTTCTAAATGAAAATTTTACAAGAGTTATGAAAAGAGCTTCGTGTTTTTGTTTGAAGGCTTTAGTCGTTTCGGGCCCTTATTAAATTTTGACACTTTATTTGTAGTTTAAATTTTTTTTAATGCATTAAGAAATCCAAAAAAAGGTATCAAAATTATACAATACATTTTAAAATTAATTGGCGATCTCTAAAGGTAAGTTGTTATTCATATATATTAGTGACGAAACTATATATACTTAATTGTAGCAATTGGACAAGAAGTGACAATTCGATTTCATGTTTTATATATTTATTAAATTAAGCTCAATTTTTTTGACAAATATAAAAAATTATTAGTTAATAAAGAAAAAAAATATGAATTAATTGTATTTAATACAATATAATTTATTTTCGACAAATTACATAAGTAAAAAAAATGTTTATATTTATCGATCAAATGCCAATGAAATAATTGGTTATTCAATTATGATTCGTTTCCTCTAAATTTTGGTCAACAAGAAAATACAATATTTTTTGGCTCTAAAATTAAAGTAAGTAAAAGGTGTGTTTACAAAAAAAAAATCATGTTAACACAAATAAAAGAAAATCATGTTAAAAAAAAAACGTCAGATGTCATGAAAATAAAAAGATTCATGTTTAAATACATTATAAATTAGTCAACATTCTCATTGAAAATACAAAAATATTTAATGAAATTAATGTTCCCAATACACACACATATATAATTAATATATTAAATTATAAAATATAAAATACATAAAGGGTATAAATGTCTTTTTATATTGAAATGTAATAAATTTTTTGATTTGATCCGGATCAAATTGATCCAAATAGCAAGGTCCTATTATATAATTAGTAGGTAATATGGTTGATCTGCATGATATTTGAGTGACTGACACGGCTTTGGGATTGACAATATTGACTTATTGTTAGTAATAATTCAATATGTAAGAGATTAATTATTTAATTACATGTCAAATCTTATATGTCCATAATATTATTTGACCACGCAGTCACAAATTTTGATATAAAATAATATGTGGTGAAAACTAGATTTTGACCACGGAGTATATTGTATGTCAAATACAATATTGTTTCGAGCTGTTTGATGAGTCAAGTTTCGTCAAATATTTCAAGATCCAAATAATATCAAAATAGATTATATAAAATTATAAATTAATAAGTATGTCACTAAATATATAGATCTAGATCTAAATACGAGTGTCGTCGCCTACTCGCCTTAAGAAATTGACCCGTCAAATAATTTGACATAATTATTTTTAATATTAAAAGTTCAATTATTAATGAGCGAATTATATTCAATTTCATTATAGGAATAAATATGATTGTCTTTTGAAGTTGTTTATATGTCTTATATATATAGTTTGTGGATTTTTGTACAATATTGAGATTTACACGACGCATTCATTCATGGAAAGGGAAAAAAATAAAATTGAAATTCGTTAAATTTTACTTCTAATATCGCGGCTAAGTATATTAACATGTATAATTTCCCTTGATTAATAACGTTTACTTCTAAATAAAATTAAATTTAAAGAGTAAGATGCAATTTTGGTGTATACATTGACATGTTACCCACTAGTGATATTCACATGGAGGCCTAAATACGATAGAATAAGTCTGTTGGCGTTTGGTGTACCAAATTTTATTTATTTGGTTTGATTTATATATATATATTTTCCGCATGAAAAAATAAGATATATATATATATATATATATATATATAAAATATTTTTTCTCTTTTACTCGAGCTAAAATAATTAATTTTCCCATCATATTATTGTAGTTACATTACTAGCTAATTAGTAACATAATTAATCACACAACTATACATAAAAATTAGATTCAAAATTCCGCGTATTTAAAAAAAGAAAAAGTAGCAACCTGTACCTAATAATTTATTGTAATTAAATAGATATGTGGGGATCAATGGATGTAGTTGAGAAGCCAAAAATCAACTGACAAATGGGATAATCAATGTAATAAATATGTGAATATGTATATATATATATCTCCATCTCTCATTAATTTTGTTTATATATATACGGCATGAAACAACATGAGATATATTTAATTCATAAAGAAAAAAAAATATCTTCATTTTTTCCTAGCTAATTAAAATGATCTTGCTTGATATACTCTACCAAAATTATTGAATTTTTATATACCTTTAATATTTTTTAAATTTATACAGTGATTACAATAAAATCTGCAACAGATTTAATGAAAATATGCCACTATTTACGAATAGTGTCACAAATTTAGTGGCGGATTTATAAAAGTCATTGCTAATTTACTACTTGTTGTAAGTATATATTTCATGAAAATATGCTCATGAAAGCTAAAGCGATCATGGCACATTTAAGGTATTTCATTATCTCCAAACCATCGATCGTTATTTTCTTTCAGTTTTGTACTTAAATGTAATTAAAAATATTACAAAAACAAATTCAATTTTGTAATCAAATACTCTAGCTAGCTGATTTTAGATAAATTAAAAAATATTACAAAAATGAAAAAGGACAAAAGATTAATAAGCAAATCTTAACAGAATCAATTAAAATTGTGAAGTAAAAAAAAATCGAGATTGAAATAGAGCAAACATAAGTCATCCATTAATAATTGCCATCCCACACTTATGAAAAATAAAAGGAAATTAAGGAATACAAATAAAAGAAAACAAGAAAAAGAAATTGAAATTATGCACCCAATTTACAATCATGTTAAGCTGGTTTTTCCTTGTTCTCATCTTCCTTATTAATTCTACTATTTTCTAATCTTGTTAACAAAGCAACAAAACAACTTTGGTTATTTAATGAGTTAATTTTGAAGCTCGGATTAATATGTCGGCAATAAAATTAAAATATTGAAAATCGAATGGGTAAATATTTACGTACAGAGATTATCATGCATGTTAGCTTCAGTGTGACACGTCCCAAAAAGCTGATTAACGGTAGTTAAATTAAAGCTGTTTATTATGTATAATTAAGCTGCCTTTTAATTGCAGCTTAACTCATAAGCCAACTACCGTCCCTCTAAATACTCGAACATTTCCCATTTTTTGGTTTTACACCCCAATTTTAAAATTTGCCTATAAATACTTGAATTTTGTATTTTTTCTAATTTAGCACCCGACGAATTTTTACTCTCAAATTGTTGCTGACATGGCAGCCAAATTGACATCTCAAACCTTACAATTACATGTCCCAAATCTCAAATTGACAACAAACTTATCTGATTTATTATGCACTTCAAACTTTCCTCTCAATTCGGTTGTCATGTCAGCATTCAGCAACAATATAAAATTCAGATATTTATAGACAAATTTTAAAGTTGTTGTGCAAAATCAAAAAATGAAATTTTTTTGAATATTTATAGGCTAATTCCCCTATAGTTTAGTATGAAATTGAAATTACACACACACATATGTATTAATCAATAAATTGTTTATAAAAGTTCTTATAATTAGTTTGATTCTATAAATTGGTTTGCTTATGCTATATTTTTTCCAGTTTCTAGTTAATTTTATTTTTTTTACCAATTCTCTCAAATATAGGGGGTGGGTGGTGAACGGTATATTTAAGTGTATCATTAAATTAGATATGGATGGCATTGAACAAACACTCATGTGCTTTAGGAGTTAGGACCATTATCTAAAAGGGACCATGTGCTGCTATATTTAATTAGAAAATGCCAGCTCGAAATTTCCTAATTTATCGTAAGTTAATATATATGAACATTCAAAATTAATAATCATGATATTAGATTTTTAAAAAAAATGATCGACAATAATTGTCGCATCAAGTTAAATAATTTGTAGTCGATGCATAAGATAAGATCAACATTTTTCAAAAAAATGAAATCATGTTCCAATTTGGTGGCTGAATTAATTAATTAGTCCAAATTATTTGCTATTTGGAAGAGTGTGACATGTTTGCCAACTGTACGGATTATGGAAGATAATTTACTGTATCTTTTTTTTATATAATTATAAATAAATTTAAAAAATTTAAAAATATAGGAGTACATAATATTGAACGCAAATATTTAGAAAAGAAAAACTACTGAATCAAACAACCAGACTTTTTTCTGAAATTACAATAAAATCGAATCGTTTTTTTTATTTTCAAAACTTGAGCCGAAATTAACAGAAGCAACACGCACACACACTTTATAATTAAAAAGTTACAACATGAACATATTCTAATCTCAGGCTCTCAGCCTATATCTCAAAAACATCACACTAAAAACTTTTTTTTTTCTTTTTTATTGTGTGTTACTCATAGGGATGTCAAAAAAAACCGAAACCGATGGGCCGACCCGAATAACCCGAAAAAAAAGGTGGGTTAGGGCTTGCATTTTTTAGCCCATATAAATTTCGGGCTTTTCGGGCCTAACCGATCGGGCCATCGGGCTTATCGGGCTAGACCGATCGGTCTTCGGGCTGGCCCGTCGGTTTTCACTCAATGAACGAGAAATCGTATATTTCTAACTCATATATGCTATGCTAAAATAAGTCTACATTCAAAAAAGAAGATAGATCACAAGCAAACTTCAAATATGGTAGTATATGTTTATCATCCAAAAAGTACGAAATCTCATAATTGTTTTTACTGCTGAAATTGAGGCATTGATTTTGACCAAACAAAAAAACAATAATAAAAGATGGAAAGGTAAAAGAAATGGTATCTATCCCATTATTATTTATTTTGAAATTACGATATCTATCTAAATATAATCAATATGGGACCTCAACACCAAACAATACAACACCACCTAAAATGAAAAAATATCATCGCACGCAGATGGGATTAAACTCAAGACCTCTTACAAAGGAATTTTTTTTGATACCTTAGCTTTGCCACTAAAGCAAGACTTCATTGGCCTATCCTCATATTATTGTTGTGGCCGAAGGTTACGATTTATTTTTTCTTTTCAATCTCACAAATAAATTTCACAGATAATATCCCATCTCTTATTTTAAATTTGAGATAAGAGAAGCGTTCATATAGTTTTCGGGTCCTATATTAATGTTAGTGATTTATTTACTTATTTACTTCAATTTGTAAATATAAGCATATCTATTTATTTCAATTTGTGAATTTTAAGAATTTAATTATATAAAATAAAACGTTAAAAATTATTTATTTTTCACTGTAAATTAATATTAAGAGTGTACTCGTTACTTAATCTTATTATACTATTATAAGTACATAACATAATTTATATACGCTTTGAAGACTTTGAAGCCCATTTCAGACTCTGTGGCCCACAATATTTTGTCTTTGTTCATTAAATTAATATTGTGTCAAATCATGTCTGTATATATGATGACAAAATAAAATTTTGGATCCAAAGTATTTTTTTTGTTTAGTTCTAAACTGAACTTTAGCTAACAGAATAGAAGATGATATATAAATCTAATTTCTCGACGTCCGATTATGGATTTGGCAGCCAAAAAGTTGATTGTGTTTTTAAGAAATGATTTAGAAATTTTTAAGTTCACATGATGAATAAATCTCTTGTTTGTACATGAATTTGATAATGATGAACGCTTTAATATATAAGTTTGGACTAACTTCTTCGCTTATAAGGTCTTTTAAATGAACGGTGGGCTCGATTTTAATACAGTATTAAAAGAAGCTCAAATTTGATATGATTCGATGAATCATACAGACCAACATGTGCAGAGGCGTGTTAAAGTCATCCTATAATAATAATAATAATAAGTTTGGACTACTTCACTTATAAGGCCTTTTAAATGAATAATGAGTTCGATTCTAATATAGTATCAAATGAGGCCCAAATATGATATGATTCGATGAGTCGTACTGACCATCGACACGTATAGAGGCGTGTTAATAATAATAATAATAATAAACTTTGAGGAATATAAAAGTTTCAACTTCACTTTTGGAATTTTTTTTCCCCGAAGTTCATATCGCTTTTTTCCCTCTTTAGATGCTTATGTGACATGTCTCATACCAGGAGAAAAATATATTCAAAGAAATGGGCTCTCTTAATTTAATATTGTAAAGTACTTTTATTTCTCCCAACTAAACCCAAGGGGTTTTGGGCCTCATACCATAGTTATGGGCCTTTGATTAACCAAAGCCCATTAAATCATACTAACTCGTGTTTTATTTTCCCATTTTGCGGGACTAATGGTGCACACGTGCGACAATTAAACATATATTTATGCAATGATTAAAAAATAACAGAAAATACAAAGTGGAATCATAAAAGTGAACTGTTTAGTGTTTTATATTCCTACTTCATTATTTGGATTCGTGATTTGCAGATATACGTACGATGTCACGTATAAATTGTTGCAATATTTTTATTGAAAAACTAATATATATAATAGAAAAATGAAGGGTACGTTGATATTATAATATATAGTTTCTGTAAATTTTATATTGCTGAATTTCTTCTTAAAAAAATTAAATCGCACACTTGTCAAATTTGTGGGCCTTCGGTTGACCTGGGCCCATTAATTTATATATATTTTTTCAGTTAAACATATCTTTGCAATGTGTCGAAAACACACCCATCAGCTTATGGTAGGACAAATAAAGTGGAATCATATAAGTGGAATTATTTCAAATTTTATATTCCTAGTGCATTATTTGGATTAATGATGTGCACGTACGGTACTACGTAAAAATTGTTACAATATTTTAAAAAAGAAAAAGGCAAAAAAAAATTGAAAAATTTAGACTAGAATATTACTATAAAATTGAAACCAAAAATTGAAATCCGCATTAAATTATATATTCATTTTATCCACAGAAACCGAGGAACATGAACTCCACATAATTTGAAGGGGACCCAAAAAAAGAGAAAATTTTAAAAATATATATATCATCTGCATCTCTTGTCCCAATATTTTCCTATTGTAGAATAATCAATCATAATTAACATTAATTACCAAAATTTAAATCCGAGGCAAAAATACAAATATAACAATCAATTGGTCCCTCCGTCCCACCATTTTAATCCCTTATTCCATTTTGAGATGTCCCAAAAAGATAGTCCACTTTACTAATTAATACTATATAAAAATATTATTTTTACTAAATTAACATTATTTAATGCTTCACTTAAATGTGAAAATGATGTGTGAAAATAATAAATAAGGGTATAAAAGATAAAAATATAAAAATTAAATGTATTTTCTTAATATGTGTGAAAAGTGGGAGGAGACTAAAATGGTGGGCGGAGGGAGTATTATCTAAAGCTTACAAGTTCAAAAATAACATGATCATTCCTAATTGATCGCGTGTTTGATATTGGTTAATACACTGTATTAGCTAATTTAGGAAAATAAAATCGAAGAAAAAAAATTCAAAAAGAAAAAAACACTAATAATACTATACAAGTGGACCTTCAAAAAATGGAATACAAGACAAAGCATAAGCAAAAAACAAAACAAAATTATTGCCCACTTGCTACCTCCAATATCTTTAGAATATAATATTGCTGAATTTATTCCTTTTAAAAATAATAAAATTAAACACTTGGCACCTTTATGGTATTTGGTTTATCCTATAAAAGTCACCAATCTATGCATGAATTCAACCACAGAGACATACTATAAAAGAGAGAGAGAGAGAGAAGAGAGACATACTATAAAAGAGAGAGAGAGAGAGAGAGAGAATGGGGAGTTTTAGTGAGAAGCAAGAAGCATTAGTTAAAGAATCATGGGAATTCATGAAACAAGATGCCCCTCAGCTCAGTCTTCGTTTCTTCACTCTGTATATATATCTCTCTTTCTCTCACACACACACACACTCTCTCTCTCTCTCTCTCACTCATAATATACTTAATGAATATTAATATATGTTAAATTATTTGGATTGTAGGATTCTGGAGATAGCACCTGCGGCTAAGAACATGTTCTCATTTCTCAAAGACTCAGAAGAAATCCCACAAAATAATCCCAAGCTAAAGGCTCATGCTGTTAAAGTTTTCAAGATGGTAATTGCTTCTAATTAATTAGTTAATCATTTTTTTTGTTATAATATACTCCCTCCGTCCCTGAAATGGCTTCCTCTTTGGGGACGGCACGGGTTTTAATAAAAAGTTGTAAAGTGTATTGATAGTGGAGAAAAAGTGATATAATTATTATTGAAAGTTGTGAAAAATGTTATAATTAGTATTGTGAGTGGTGAAAAGTGAAAAGTAAGAATAAATAAAATATTATTAGTGGTGGGGTAGGTTTCCAAAAATGGAAAGAAAGAAAGAGGAAGTTATTTGGGGACGTCCCAAAATGGAAAAAGAGGAAGTTATTTTAGGGACGGAGGGAGTAGTTGTTTATAATCTTATTTTATTTTATGCAAGACATGTGAGTCAGCCATTCAACTACATGAGAAAGGTGAAGTAGTAGTTGCAGACACTACTCTCAAATGGTTGGGATCTGTTCATCTTCAAAAAGGAGTCATTGACCCCCATTTTGAGGTATTTTTTTTATTTGCAATTTAGTTAGTATTCTAGTATCATATTTGTAATTATTAGTACAAATAAAACTACACATATATTCTCTTTTTCATTTATTCCTTTTGGACTTAAAGCATCAAAATAGTCTATACATTACATTTGTTTAATTATATGTCAAATATCCCTAGTTTTCATATACTTCCCTTGTCCAAAAGAAAAATAACCTTAAAAGGAGACTGCATGTGTTTTAATAAAAATAGTTATATATATTATGAGTGGAGAAGAGATCTCACAAAAAAAGTAGTGTAAGGACGAGAGAGTATTATCTTTTTCATTTATAAAAATAAACGAATATTAACAATAATATTTTTGAATTTTTCCGGTATCTACAGGTGGTGAAAGAAGCGTTACTAAGAACAATGAAAGAGGCGATGGGAGAGAAATGGAGCGAAGAGATGAGCAATTCGTGGGCAGGTGCCTACGATCACTTAGCAACAGCCATTAAGAATGAGATGAAAGCTTAATTACATGTTAATCCTCCCCCTAATTAAACCCTATGTTGTATTTACTCAATTATGATAACGAAGCAAGCAATTTTTCATATTAAATATTTAAACTCAAACAAGATTCAAACTTGATCAGAACAAGACAAAACAAAACACATCACATCTTCGAAGTTTTCACAATCAACAATACTCAAAAGAAAATTTGATTTTGCACCAAGCAAAAAACAGAAGAGGAAGATCTAATCCCAATGACGTGGCTCGGGAGAGTAATGCTATTTGAATAAAATATATCTTAACAAAAACTGGTTAAATATTTAAAAAAAATACATTTTTTTTAACTATTTGGGTAAAATATATTCAGATAAAAAATGATTAAATGTTTTTAAAATACAAAAATTTGATTCAAAATAATTAAAAAATGAATTATTTTTATTATTTTCTCCATATTATAGTTTTTTATAAAAAAAAAAAAAAAAATTAAGTACACAGAGCCTACAAAAGCCTCAGAATTTGTTCGGAACTCAAGATGAAATTTCAACCCTAATGGGCCTACAAAAAAAGTTACTATTTTTAATATATTTCAGCCCATGGCCCAAATTTTGAGATATTTAAACTGATTACAGTATTATAGTCATAGTCTCAATTCCTGTCAAAATATATTAGTTAATGCAATAATATCCAAATAACTTGAGATAGAGACATATGGAGAAACATGAAACTACTCGAAAGCGAAATGTAACATAAATTAAAGTAGTAATAAAAAAAGAGTTTTTGAGCATTTCAGTTTTTAAGCATAGTTAATAGTTATGTATATCCAAAAGTAGTTTCTTTAATCATATTTTATATCTTGTAAATTTACCTTAAAATAGATTTTAATTTTAAAAAAATATTCTTCTGTTATTCAACCGGTTTTATACATTTACTTTTGCATCTATTAATTAGATTAAGTAATAAAATTTGAAGCTTGCACAATAATTGATTTGTCACGCACACAATGCTATTTTTATTCCTTTATCTTATTCACCCCAAATAATGCTTCACTTTTTGCGAGAGAAGCCTTAGAAAATTTATTGCTTTAACTTTTAAGACTTTATTTAATGTTTGTTGGAATGTCACACTTCATTCAATTAAAATCATCAACTACGGCATTTTTGGTTTAAATGCATGCATGTTCAAAATTAATTCACATATTTTACAACAACAACAATAACAATATAACAACAACAACGTTATTCATCACCTGCATATATATCTAAAGATATACTACTAATATAGTATTCTCATCAAAGCATACAAAGCTCGATTCTTGCAACAACTATATAATAAAAGAAGGGAGTACCGTATGCATGCGCACGTTAACCAGTGATAAAACAGTCAATGTCTGAGATTAAAGGTCTCGATTCCGACTCGACCTTCACCCAATCTCTAAAAATTTATTTATCCAAATATAGAGAGAAGAGAGCACGTACTAACTAACGGGGAATCTCTTGTGAAGAAGAGGCAAAACAATGATTGAATAGGTGAAAAAGTGTGACACAAAATGAAATTGGTTTAAAGCAAAAATCCAAGAAACTAAAACCAACTGTAATAACTCCATAAACTGACCCCACCCCCACCAGCCTCACCACATCCTCTCTTCACTACTCTTCTTCTTCTTCTACTTAACCCACTTGCATCATTATTACTTACATTTTCTGCAACACACATTTGGTGCCTATTTTTCTTTTCTTTTTTTCTTCAATTTTTTAAATTAATTTTATGTGTGTGTTTATATAGAGAAGGGAATCACACACACACACACATAACTCAGAAACATGATAAGAGAAAAGATTCTCAGACTTCACAGACACAAGTCTTCATCATCGTACTCATCAGCCGCCACCGATGCATCTGCTCAGAAATTCGATTTCATTTTCTCCAACATTCAAGCAACTCAGGTTTTTTTTTTTTTTAATGTATATACATAATTTCTGTATATATATTTCTTGAACTTTTCGATTTGGGAAAGATGGTTTTTTTGGGGGAATCTTGGGTTCTGTTTGATGTAGATTCTCTGCACATGTTTTCTTATCCATATTGTTGTGTAGTAACATGGGCCAGTTTGGGAATTTTTCACTACTAGGTTGTCTTTATTATTTATATATTAAAATATATATACTTTATTTGTCTATGTAGCCGACGAGGAAGATAAATATTTTAGTGAATTAATGTGAAAATTGGGTAGTAAATGACTTAATAGTTTGATTGATGGATTAATGAATATGTTTGAATTTTGAAGTTATTGTTGCCTATATGAGTATTATTATTACAGTGGACCTGTGCAATAAAAATGGTGGTTAGGACTACTACTTATAGCCAATAAAGTTAATTTTTGGCTATTTATAAATTTGCATTTGACACTCCTTTACAAGACAATTATTTAGGCCTCTTTATTTTTTGGTTCGAGTATTTCGTCACGTCCAATAATTTTTGCCCTAGTTGAAAGTGAATGATTAGTTATCAAAAAATTAGTTTTTAATATATAGTTTTTTTTGTACAACTTGGACTAATATTCAAGTTGTACTAGCATTTTTTATGCATCAATATGATAGAATTGATATGGCACACATTATTTACGAGCATATACTGTGAAAATGTTGACATTTAGTCTATATTAATATTTTTTATTAAGTTTTATTTTTGTTTATTATATACATTATCAAATTCACAAATTACCAAAAAAAAAAAAAATCAAAGCACAATTTGTCATCTTTATTCTTTCTTTGAGGTTGAAGGACAAACGAAGGAGTATTATTTATGTAATTTATAAGTTTGATAATTATAAAATCTTTTTTTAAATGTTATAATGGTTAGTATACAATTTATGACTACACAAAACGTTACAAAATTTAATATTTTGCAACGGATTAATTATATTTTTTAATGAAGTATTTTTATTGCTGTATCAGGTACCAAAAGGATGGGAAAAAATCTATGTCTCTCTCATCTCTCTAGAATCAGGAAAAACAGTGCGTAAATCAGTCAAGGTAAATGTGAAAAATGGGAGCTGTAAATGGACAGAAACCTTTGCAGAATCAATATGGATTTCAGACATTGATATGGATGAATGCCTCTTCAAAATTCTTGTTGCAACGGTAATTACACATTTCTTTTATTAATCATTAATTATGTCTCTTTTCCAATATTAGCAAAAGGAATCACATTTCTATAATGCATGAAAATGGTAATTATAGGGATCTTCGAAATCTAGTATTCTTGGAGAGGCTAAACTGAATCTTGCAGCATTTTTGAGCTCGGAATCTTCGGTCTTGCTTTCATTGCCTCTCAAAAAATGCAACTATGGGACTGTTTTACAAGTAAGCTCACTTTGTCTAAATATATATAGTTATGTAGTATAATATTTTTTACTAGGTTGATTATTTGTTTATATTTATCATGTTGAATTCGAATTTTGGTTGTGAATTTCTGATGATTGGATTTGGTCATTTGGTGAACTTATTATGAGTCACGAATCATGTTTTTTTAATAGTTATTCTTTGATTATAGCTTGAACTTTGGTCAATGATGATTTTTTAGCTCGAATTTAAAAATATTACAAATATACGGGAGAGGTTCAAATGAGAATAAAGATTTAAAATGAGAACTGAGAATCATTCTTAACGTTTGGATCATGAAGAATTGAAGATCTATAGTGAATGCATCGTCTTGATGGATGAATGCACCACCTGGAGTCGAATCATGAAATGAGCAATTTTTTTATTCTTTTTTTTTCATTTTTTCTCAGTAAAGTTAATTACACAACGATTGTAGTAACTTTACATGTTAGTGCAGTGTTCTCAGTCTCGTTTTAAATTACAATTTTTTACTATAACCAACCCCTTATTTAATAGCTCAAGTCAATTTATGGGATGTGTCATTATGAAAAGAGGTGATAATGATATGCCTACAAACAACTTAGAATTAAAAACTAACGAAAACTCTCTTAAATTATTAGGAAATTGTGACTCGGGCGATTAAGTGAATAACAGAGATAAGTACATACTAAATTTGTTTTTTGTTTTTTAAATTCGAGCTAAAAAATCATCATGAAATCAAAGTCTAGACTATATGATTTAAGAATAATACTCTATTCTTTTATATCTTTCGTGTTGACACGACACAATTCTGGCTCTCTTGTAAACATTAGTTAATTAAAAAAAAAATGTGATAATAATTGCTTCTTTGCAGGTTGAAGTGAAATGCCTCACACCTAAAACAAATCCAAGGTTTGTGACAATGTTGTTGAACTCTTGTTTGCTCTTTTTTCTAAACTGTTTTTGTGCATAAAAATTAAAGGGATGAGAAACTGAAAGGCATGAATGCAGCCAAAGATGAGAATGCAGATCATGACACCATAGAAATCCAATCTGAAGCATCTGAATCTCTCTCAAGAAACAACATTGGCAGGGTAAGAAAGAATCAATAAACATCACCTTCTTATGCAGCTTATGGTGTTTGGACTAATGTGGAGCAACGTGCTCGACCTCGTTGGGTTCAGGAAACGAGCTACAGCTTCGACTCCATGGATGATTCAGTGGGGAGACAGAGCTACTCCTCTCAAAGTGAGAGGTTTGGAAGGCAAGACTCTATTGAGTCGAGTGAGAGCTCGAGCTACGGCTCTTACTCTGCTCATGGCTCTGTGAAATCCGTTCGATCTCTGCAGAGCCATGGCAGGAATCAGAGAGAGGAGTTCAGAAAATCATGTCATGCTGCAGCCACATTGCTTCAGCCAAATCTCTCCTTGAAGGAAGGAGGAGGTGATGATGATCATGAACTTGAGGCGGAGGCGAGGATGTGGGAGCAAAATGCAAGGAAATTAGGTGTGGAGATGGAGAGATTGAGGGATGAGTTGTCTGATCAGCATTTGAGTGTGACAAAGCTGAACATGGAGCTTGCTGCGTCGCGTTTGGAGTGTAGAGAACTCACTCAAGAAATCGAGCACGTGAGGTCCCTCTTGGAGGCAGCTCAAAGCATGGAGTTTCAAGAATTAGGCCATGGCAGTGTGCAGAGGGAATTGGAAGAGGAGATTAGGTTTCAAAAAGAGGAGAATGAGAATCTGGCTATGCAGCTCAGCAAAACTCAAGAATCAAACATTGAGTTGATTTCAATCCTGCAAGAAATGGAGGAGACTATAGAGAAGCAGAAGATTGAGATGCAGAAAATGAATCAAGTTTCTTTGAATGAATCAAAGAGTGATTCTGAGATGTGTGAGATGGAAGGAGCTCTGCAGTGTGAGGTTTTGATCCTTGAAAACGCATTGCAGGAAAGGAACATAGAGATGGAGATCGAGGAGGATCTGAAGAGACGCGTTGTGAGGGAGTTCGTGGCTGATTGCAACCGTGTCTTAGCTGAGAAGGAGCAACAGATCATGGATTTGGGAGCTGTTGATGGGAGGAAGGATATCAAGCAGTTGAAGGAGAAGGTACGTGGGCTCGAGGCAGATTGCGACGAGCTCAGGGAGGAGAATCTCGAGCTTCTATATGAGCTCAAGTATAGGATCAATGTGTGCAAAAGTGGCAATGAGGAGAAGACTGAGATTCTTCAAGAGGAGATTGCTGATCTTGAGGACTTGGAGAGCATAGGAAAGGAGGGCGTCTTCGTCTCAGAATGCTCGAGTAAATCAGCGAGTGCAGATGAGAAGATGGATGAAATGGACCAAACAGAGTTGATGAAACTATTGTCTGATCTGCAAGGGGAGAATGTCTACTTGTTGGAACGCGTTGCAGGCTTAGAGGCTCAGCTGAGGTACCTCACTGATACGAGGGAGACGAGTCGTTTGGAGCTGCAGCAGCGGGAAGCACGAGGCGTGATCCTTGAGGAGAGGATCAAGAGATTGGAAGAGGAGAATGAGGCACAAGCGGTTGTGGTGAAGGAGAAGATGTGTGAAATGGAGAAGAAGTGGTTGGAAGCCGAGGAGGCTCGTGTGGCTTTAGGCGAAGTGAATATAACGCTGCAGGCTACGACTGAGAGCCTTATGGAAGAATACAGCTCACTGCAGAGGTTCAATGGAGAGCTGAGGGAGCAGAAACGGCAGCTGCAAAGCCGGTGTATGGATTTGGAGACGAAAGCAAGAATGTTATGTGCAGAAGAAATGAGAGCTTCTTTGTTGAAGGAAGAAAGCAATGCAGAAGAAAAAATGATCATGTTTAAGAGTGTGATGGAATGTGAAGCAAAGCTGAAATCCATCATCAATGAGCTAGACTCGAAGCTTGAGCTTTCTGAAGGCGAAAGGCTTCGTTTAGCAGAGGAGAACTCTCTGTTGCATATGCAGCTGGAGAAGGTGTCTCAGCTGCAAAGAGATGTCTTGGCTCTAAGAGTCTCGGCTCAACAAACGAGGTCACAAAATCAGCAACTCGAGGCCTCACTGAAGCGTGTCTCGAGAGATTATGAAGAGCTAGAACGCGTTAAGCTCTCCATGGGTGAAGAGATCTGCAGCCTGCAGAGAGCAGTGGCGAAGGAGGAGGGCTGCAGGCTTAAGAGAAACGCGTTGGAGGAGAAGATCCTTAGGCTCGAAGGGGATCTAATAGCAAGAGATGCACTGTGTGTGCAAGAGGCAGAGATGAAAAATGAGCTGAATCAGATCAAGATGGTGAATAGTCAGTTGCTGATGAAGGTGAAGCATCTCGAGAGTGTAAGAGGCGACGAGCTCAAGGAGACGAGACGAGATGGAACGCGTGATGAATCACAGCTTGAGAGGTATACAATGGCATACTTTCTTAGTTTTTTAGGCTAAATATGCAAAAGTAAAAAATTTGTGTTGGATCTATTGTGTGGCAGAGCAAAGAGTTCAAGAGAGAGTGAAATGAAGATGGCACGGCTTGAGGCGGAGTTGCAAGAGATTCGAGGGCGTTACTTTGAGATGAGCATAAACTACGCGGAGGTGGAGGAGCAACGAGAGCAGCTCGTGATGAAGCTCAAAGCTCTCAACGTCTAGAGCTCTGCGATTCCTTGTTCATGCTTGTTCAAAGGGGCATGATTCTTGATGCGAAAAAACCATTTTGAAAGTTTTGAGAAGTAACAAAACATTTTTATTTGAGGCACCATCAACATCTTCTTGAGTTGTTTGTAGTTGAATATGTTTGCAGAAGAGAGGGGGTTTCAACATTTATTATTTTGCAATGGTTTGTACATAGAAGTGATGCTACATTCTTTCCATATAAGATTTTTGTGTTACATTTTCTCATATTAAATACCTTGAACATTTTGTAATAGAGGATCTCGTCTCGTGAGTTAATATTGCAAGTAGTAATGTGATAGTTATTTTGTGCATAATGATGATAGGAATTCAATTTCTATTTTTATTTAAAAAGAAACTTATTAAACATATGGACTCAAAGTTGTTGTGTTGTAACAAATGACTAAAACCTCGTAATTCCCAAAATCCTAAATTAATTATATACTCATTTAGTAAACTTAAGAGGTCTATTTGTGTTTGATTCACATATACAACAAATAAATAATTGGTTTTAATACTGTACACAGCCCGACAAAAAAAATCATTTTTTTTTAATTCGCTCATTTTTCACATCAAATTCATAATGTTTCATTGCAAATTTATAATGAACCTTATTTTATGTGATAAATATAGGTTGTATAATAAGGATATTGCCTCATGGATAAGCCGGCCCAAGATTTTTCCATGAAAGAATTGGCATTATATTATATATACGAATGAATGAGGAAGCAATTAGCAGCAATTGATGTTTCAATAGTTGAGCACTCCACCATATCTTACCACACTTGTTTAGACCTGCCTTATTTCTTCTTCTCTACATCTTTTTTTACAGTATGGAGTAAGCTCTAATCACCTCAACAATGGGTGCTCGACACAATGGACATTTTCCTCCTCCACGAACCAACTCGTTAGCACATTTCGAGCACGTGCACATATGCCCACATCTGGGCACAGAGAGGAAGAAACGTAAGCTAAAGACGACCAATAAAAGGAGACGTTTAGGGAGCGTTGGCTTTGATCATTCTATCCTTTATATACGCAATCCTATGTTTTATCAATCTATCTTGTCACTCAAAGTAAACGTTCGAGGACAATCATACCTGTACAGTAGGGCGTCAATATGATTATCACAACACACACAGCAGGTACCCTTTCTCACGTTACCCCATCTTGAGCCGTCGTCTGATGTCTCAGCAGCCCCTGCATTTACAGAACAGTTGTGATTGCATTAATCTGGACAATCAACGGTCACAAGTTGTATTCTACGAGTGTAGGCAGACCTTGTCCACCAGATGATCGATTGAGAGCAGCTGAAACTTCCTGTCTCACCGAGCGTTGGAGTTCCAGTTGCATGTCCATGCAAGCTTCTAACATCCTCTGCATGTGATTCATTCCTTGCTGGAGTTTGGCAACATCAGCTCGCAGATCATTCATCATTTCCCATTCCTGCTGAAAATTAAAAGAATTCGAGATTCAGTAACATCCTTGTGTGCATGTCAGACGAGAGAGGGGGGGTGGGGGTAGATATCATACGAGTTCTGAACGATGAGTACTATGACGAGACCATCCAGAATGGTGCAATTCCTGATGCCAAAGAGGTTGTGGTGGTGGTACTGGAGGAGTCGGTAAAACTAGCGAAGGTCTACCAGTAGCACCACGCGGATCTTCATTTGGCTCATTATTTTCTTGGTCCTCGTCTCTCTCGGGTGATGGAGGAAGGGGCAAGTTCCTGTGGAGATCCCAATCAATAGGAGCCCTCCCTCCTCGCCTTTCCACATATGATTGAATCAACTGATCAAGGCTCTCTCGGAAACCACTACGAAGAAGATTGGAAACACTCCTCCTACAAGAAGTTATAGAAAGTAAGCTCGATATACTAGATTAGAATATCAAGAAGATTGAGAATCATGCAATACGAGATTATAACCTGCTCAGGAGTTCCCTGAGTTCCATGCTGTACACATTATCATCATCAGGAGGGTGGAACCTGGTAACTCTCCTGGAACTGGAAGGAACTGATCGTCGCATTCTTGGAGGGTCTGAAGGCCCTTCTGACCAATTGTCCACAGCCTCTCGTGAGCCACCATCAGGCCAAACCTCATGGCTTTGTGGTGAATGACGTTGTCCTCCATCTTCAGTTACTGCTTCTTCAGAGGGCCAGTCCGATGCAGAATTTTCCTGCACATTTCGGCCCATGCCATCTGAAGCGCCATACATGCTTCCAATAGAGTCATTATGTACAGATTGTTGTGCATTTGTTCTCTCATCTCCAGTGACCTGACCTTGCCTATTCCTTCCTTGATCAGGTGCAACATGTTGAAGTGTAATTTGAACAGCTGGACTCCGATCCATATTCCCCGTTCCATCTGGTAATATAACACCAATTTCTTGATTTCCATGTGGCACTTCCTGTGAAGCATTTGTATTACTCTGATCATTTCTAGAATCACTGTTGCCACCGTTAGGTGAGGTCTCAGGATGGCTGCTTACTTGACCACGAACTATACTTTCCAACCTGAAACGGAACCCCTCCCTAAGTGGCAACAGCATCAAATCAAAATCACAAAATTTATAATATGTAATGAGAATGATCAACCTGTGCCATACAATGGCATAAGTCATAACTACCAGAAAAATATTTAAACATGCTTACGAGAGTAACATTAAGAAGCAAGCCTGCGATCTATTCCCAGTTCAATAGAGTTTCTTAGCCATAGAAATTCTTAACGAAATTCTAGGACCTTCAAAATAGTAAGAACGTTTCTAAACGGGAGACTTTCTCCTCAACTTCTGTAGGGAATGCAGTAATGTGAAATCACTAGCTTAAACACAATTCTCCTATCAGCTGTTCTATTTAAGATTCTGATATTACCTCTGACTGAGTTGCAGTTTTCAGGAACTGAACACTAAAAGGAAAGGTTTGGGCAAACTGTAAGTCATGTTCATCATATATATTTAATTTGTAAATATCTTAGCAGCACTCTACAATATCACAACAAAGTATGAATTCAATCAATTCCACAATAAATTTCAAGCGAATAGAAGCTGTCAGTTCATTAGCTTAGCTTAATCAAAACCAGTAATCATAAGATGACAATCTCAAACAAGCATCAACAACTTATTCTAAACGGAAAAGAATTGAGTTTCTCTGGCACTCTTTAACAAAGTAATCAATAACTCATGACCGAACTGACTAAAACGGTAAATTAAACCATCAGAAACTCAGACTGTGATAATAACAAAAAGATAAGAGAAAGGGAAGGGGAGCCAAAAATCAACAGTAAAATGTGCAAGTAAAATAGATTGCTCGTGAATAAGGCATACCTCATGCCAGAGACCGTATGTCGCTGTCTTAACTGATTTAACTCACCAGCCGCAATTGAAGGTGGTCTCTCTTCCTCAACAGGCCTCTCATTTCTCAAGAATCGGCCTCTAAGAAGTGACTGAAAATTTAAAGATGTCCTTCAGAAAAGTCTTTTTGTGGCACAAGATTAACAAGTTTGCACACACAGCAGGGAGGCGTTGATTAATAACATTACTAATCTAAAAATGCCCAGAATGGTAGATCAAGATATAAGCAGTCTTAAAGGCCTTCCAACATAGAAAACTCATGAAACATTCTATTTGAGTAGTCTAACAATATTCACACAATCTCACAACTAATCCAGCATAAACTATGAGGAATTTCCACCTTATCACAAACTCAATGTAAATTTTATGTCAACCAGTGAAGAAGTGTTCTCCAATGCAGGCATAACTTACCCACGCTACTGAACAGTCAGAACCATAGATTAAAGTATGATAATTATTTGCAAATCCTAAACAATCTGATGAAAATCAAGCCCCCAAAAGATTAACACTCTTTAGAATGATGTTGTATGTTAAATAAACAAAGAGTGGATTGTTTATAGAAGTACCTGAATACGATTGCGGTGAGCAAAATCAGATACAGCACGATGTTCCAGCAAACCCTGAAGTTCCCGCTGCCTTTCCCTTTCAATCCTCACAAGCAAATCGAGCAAAGCTTGTCGTCCTCGTAACCTCAAAATATCCCTGCGTATATGCTCAGGCTGACTTTCTTCATGGTTAGCAGCAGACCCTTCACGAGCACCATCACCTTGGTTGCCAGTCCCAATATCCCGTTCTTCCCTACGTCCACTGCGAGACCCTCTTTGCTGACTTGTCATTTGCATCCACTCCCTCACAATCCTAACCCTTTCACGCTCAGTTTCTCCAAGCCATTCAGCTCTCGGACTATCATTCCGCTGCATAAGATTGGAGGAAGTATCACTAATACCACTCTCCATCCATCCACGAACAATATGCCTCACCCTTTCCCTTTCAACGTCTCCAAGGTCAGGAGATTGCTCGCGACTAGAACTGTCATGGTCCCTATTCTCATTCTGAGGGCCCAACTGATCATGCGACCAAGTAGCATAATCATTCTCACTCTCAGTAGCATCAACCAGACTACCCTGATTCTCACCCTCCCTGCCTTCTTCAGTATTTATAGATGCATTCGTATTAGAATCGACACTCCTCTGCTGCCTCAATCTCTCCCTTACTCTCCCCCGAGTACGGTTCAGTACATGCTCATCCTCCAACTCCCGCCACATCTGCAAGATAGATGATGCTTGCGTGCTGAGGGTCTCCACATTCCCTTGATGCCTTGACGTCGGGGACTCCGACTCCCTCAGGAATGACGAGTCAAGCATTGACACTGTGTGCAAGCCTGCAAGCGCCATCAGCTCAGACTCGCGGTTCCTCCTCTCCATCGTGGTCATCATCTCCTGCGCCTGTCTGGCAGCCCACCTGCTCAAAATCCTAGAGTGACGCCTCCGGGCAGCAGAAGATTCTGCCAGGTCATCACCATCGAGATCCGACCTCCTCCTCCTCCTGATGAGCTGTTCCCCTTCATCCTCCTCTTCCTCAGTAGTAGTTGTTCGGGGAGTGCTACAAGAAGCAAAGGACATGTACTCATCATAATGCCCATTCATTAACTCCTCCAAACCCCTCTCGAACTCCGAATGAGTGTCGTTCTCCGTGCTCTCAGGTTTCTGCTGCAGCTGTTGACGAACATCGTCCATCCCTCACTGATCCTAGAAAAGTTACCCTTCCCGACTCAAAGTCACCCAAACAGAAAGCCTAAAACTCAAACATCAAACACAACGGCATAATCCCACATTCCCCGAATCATCAACCGCACAAAACAATCACACAAAAACCCAATTTCCACAAACCGGAAACAAACCAAACCCTAGACCCAACAACCCATGCTTGGCATCAAAATATCTCATTGAATAGTACTCTATCAACCCTTCCAAACCACTGAGCCGACTCATACTATCACCTGATGAAACAAAAATTGACGAGCATCACCATTTCTAGCAAACATCACCGCCCGGTAATAAAAATACAGCAGGAGCTAAATTAAGATCCATTAAACAAAATCAATTAAAAATGAAATGACGATCAGACGGCGACAAACGAGAAGCATATCGAAATTCGCCAATTCATTAGATGAAGCAAACGTACCTCTGAAGCTATATCTCTTCGATTGCAGTGTGGTAATAGGCAAAGATAAAAGGAAAACCCAACTTTTCACGTAATAATTATCAGTGTGCAAATATAATATATATATAAATATAGACGACTACAGAGCGTATAACTTTCTGCGTGTGAGTGTGTGTGATGTGTGCGTTAATGCATAGCGGTAGAGAGAGAAAGGAAGGCAACTGTATGAAAAAATCGTGAGAGAGAGAGAGAGAGAGGTGAAGAAGAAAGGGCCATGGAAATTTATAAGGAGCGAAACGAAAGGGGTTTCTTTCTTTTTTTAATTTTTTTCTTACACTGTTTTCTATTAATATTAGTATTATCTTTTTTATGTTTTAATTCATCATAAAAATTAAATTTGCTATATTTGTAACACTGTGATCAAAGATCATTTCCCACCTTATTATAAGTGGAGCTCGTTAATGTCATTTATTAATTGATAATTAATGTACTTTATTAATTGTTATATTAAAATTAGAATTTAACTACAACATGCCATCATATTTTTGTCGTGGTGGAAAATATTTGATATAATTTGTATGTATTTAATTTATTAGTATAAGTTTATAACTAAGTGTTTGCCGAACTTAAAGTAATTAGCTTTATTTTATTAATAGATGGAATTAAAATATGGCAATATTTATGTCTGATTTCAATTGTGACTGTATTTGATTTTACTCCACATAGAAAATAAAATAGTAATTGGTTTGATAAATTTAGTAAAATTACTAAAATTGCCCCTCTTTGATTGAATAATGCGTCAATGAAAAGAATTTATATCATATAAAACAAAAGGTGATTGGTCAAAAGCAAATGAACAAATAGTATAGTACTTTCCAACAACAACAGCAATAAATAAAATTATACATATATGTATAAATATTGTAGGCTTGTAGATAAATAGATTTAGGTGTAATTATGTGATTGGTTGGTTTACGGGCCCCGGGCCCCACATGGCACGCGAATAGTAATCTTCATTTTTCGAGCTGGTCCGATATTTTGGGCCTAAAATCGGTGGCCCAACTCAGCCCAAAACTGGGCCTTTTCTGATTTTGAATCTGCCCCAAAAATGAAATAGTGAAATACTTTTTTTTCCTTGTTTTTCGGAGGCACCTATTTAAGAAATTTATTTATAATTATTACTCATAAGTTTCTTTAAATTATTAATATTTAAGGTGATTTAATTGATTGAGTAGACAATCAAAATATTGTAAAACCAATTTGCATCGATTAAAAGCTTAAATAAGTAAAACCAAATGATTGAAATCCATATTTTTTTCACTTTTGTTATTGTGAAACAAGGTTCTCTCTTAAAGTTTCTTTTCGACCCTCAAAGTCAACAAAGTTAAAAAATTGCAAATAGCAAATAATTAATTAAATTTGATACTTTATCCTTAAACACTTCTTATAGGCTATTTGTTGTTGATGATGGGTGGTTTCGGAAATACAAACAAGAAATTGTTTCCATCAAGAAATAGATGTCCATTTACATCATAGTGACTAGTTTAATTCTTTTTGGAGTTAGTATATAACTATTTTAAAAAATTAAGCCATAAATCGCGATATACATCATAATCACTAATTTAATTATAAAAGGAAAATATAACATGCGAATAAATTAGACACTGATCCACACATAAGGTGAAACATCCAACCACATCACTTATTGAATTTTACAATCAATCGATGCACTACATGTGAAGCCATACTACTCTATTATATCTATATATATAAATGAATAATCTATTAAAATGTCGTGTTGTATATGTTTCTACCTAAAATGCAATGAGGTGTATGTACATCAATAATAGTTAATGTAGTCCCTTATTCTTGATATTTCTTCTTTTTTTCAAGTGAGATCTTAGTTAATTATATTAAAGAAATTGACTAACTATTATCTTAAATTTGAACGAGATATTATTTTTGTCACACCTGTTAATTAGAAGACTAATTTCACGATTTCCCATGATTACATATACTCTTTCCCTTCCATATATATATAGGCTTGTTTTTATTTTACAGATATCCCAAATATATAGGCTTGTTTCTAAAAAAAATGCAATATTTTTTCACTAATTTACTATTATATCGCTATTTAATTTTTTAATTTACTCCAACTTTAATTCATCATTAAATAATAAATATGGATATATTAGGAAGTTTACTTGTATATTTTCGTTTATATATATATATTTTTTAATCTTTGTGTAAATTCCAATCAACCTATATATATGGGACTGAGGGAGTATGTGAGAATGGCTTGATAGTGGAACATTATTGTAGGAAACCAAGGTATGGGAATAGGAATTTATATATGATATGATTCTACTTTATAATTCCAACCAAAGAAAAAGAAACAATTTGAGCATGACAATTAAATTTATATGTCATGTCTAAGAACCTAAGTTGAGTAAATTTCATGTGTGTCCATTAACATTAGGACAAATGCATTGGGATATCAAATCTCTGCACCCATCCATGATGTTAGGTTAAAATAAAAAACGTTACTATTATTTCCAATCATCATTCCCATGCATATGCCCCTTGTCTCCCTCCCATAAACTACATGTTCACCAATAATCACACTTTGTAGAAAACTATGCAAAACTCCATCTCCAATAAGACACAAACCATCTAATCTATTCACACATTTAGCTCTTGGAAACACTTGGTTGTGGACCTATACTTAGTCTCTCTTTTGTGGAACATCTAACTCTTGCACCACGATTGCGCTCGATTTTAGGGTTTCTTCAAGATGGGACATGAGATCGGGATCCTAAGTTGTTGATATGATTTTCGTTTCTCGGAATAGGGTTGAAGAATGAGAGAAGATTTTGAATGGGACCGTTGGTCGTGGAAAGATGTGGTTTAACCATGACCTCGTAGTAAAGTGGTTATACAACGTGGTTTTATAGTACGGGTTGGTGTTGCCCTTCAATTATTTATTGATTGATCTATTCATGCATATTTGTTGATGATTTTTTATGGCTCTGCTTTGATGTCCATATTCGTCTTGTTTGATCTCTAACAAAAGGAATCAGAAGTTACTTGAAGAATGTCACACCATATGATTAAGGAAACAAGCTTAATTACGACGTATGTTTGGATCCACTATTCTCATTAGGAAAATGGTAGTATGTATTTGTTTGCATATAGCTTTATTGCAATTTTTGTCACACAAATGATGATTAGTTTTATTATGTCACATAAACTATGAAAAGATTGCACTTTATTATCTCAAGGCGTTGTTCATTTAACTTTCTCTTGAAGCTCCCATTTTCTTGCTCTTATATAGTATGATTAAATCTTTTTACCGTTAGATACATCAATTTTCCTCCAATTTCAAATTTTAATATGAACTTTCGATTTTTTATTAAAATATATAAATTTTAATATTTACTCAATTTTTTACACGTACCCACATATTTCCTCTAAATTGACTCTGCGATGACACATCTAAAAGATTATTAGAATTCATTGAGGACATATGAGTCGTAATCATCTTTCAAATATGTCATCGCATATTCAATTTACAGGAAATGTAGATCGTTGTAAAAATTAAGTGTACTAAAATTCGCATATTTAAATAAAAAATAAAAAATTCATGTTAAAATTCAAAATTGATGTATTTAAACAATAATAACCCTTAAATCTTTGTCCAAAGGTGTCGAGTGGGCCTAGCTTAGGCCCGCTAGGCTTGAGACGTAACGCAACCCAAGCCCGCTAAACTTGAGGCCCAGCTCAGCCCAAGCCTAAGTCGGGCTTTTTTTGGCTTTAAAAAAAAAAAAAAAAAAAAAAAAAAACTAGCTGGCTGCTGAGTGCTGATATAAGAATTGATCCAAATTTAACAAAAAATAAGTACAAGATAAAAAAGAATCAAAAGTAGACTATTTGCATTCTTTTCATACAATTTCTTTATTTTCCTATGCATGAAATTCAATAGAACCTTCTCCCCTTTCTCCAAGGTTTCAAACCTTTTCACCTTATCTAAACCACCTGGATTTGATTTTGCTCATATAATACATCAATCCTTGGATCTAATTCCCCAGTGTGAGTGCTTTGTAACTAATAGTGAAATAAAGAAGTGGTTTAACCGTGATTCGTTTGAATTTGACATACAAAGAGGAACCATTAGTTACACAATTTATGCAGCTTTGAATCATTCATTTTCCTAGTTTAACTTAAAGATTTACACCATAATAGAGGTACTACAAATAGCTAGCATGAAGTAGATCGCTTAATTTTAGATCTCACCCGTCCCAAGAGGCTGCCTGGAGGTATCTCCAGAAGCCCAAGCTTGATAATCCTTCACTAACTGCACGTATTGTTTAAAAGAGAGTTTCAAATTTTCTACAGGGAAGAAAAGGATTTAAAGTAAAAGTAATTACATTCCCAACCTGTGACATAAATCGTGGAAGCATAGCCTTCAGTATCTGTCCCAGAACTTGGGAGCCAGTCGACTCAATGGATTGTGTTGGAATTGCACGAAATGCAAAAGGAATATCAATGCTAACCTGAACAAGGCAGACCATGAACATCAAGCCATGTGAGAAAAGTCGCCTGGCAGTATGCCCGTATGTAATAATTCATGAGTTCCACTGGCATAATGTCATTACCTCAATGACTGCATCGGAAGTCAACTTCTGAACTGGTGAATCACTTCTTGGGCTATCACAAGATATCTTATTCTCCATTGAAGCTGCATGCCCATTACCAAATCAGTGTCAAAGGACTCCTGAAAAGAATTATGCAGTAATATTCAGAATCGAAAGACGCAAAACCAGACAATTGTGTCTTGTTTTAGAAACATGGAAAGAAACAAAACATTCATCTTTTAGTTTAAAAAGATGAGGAATGGGAAATGTGAAACTCATATCATTATCATGTCATTCAACAACATAATAATTGTTGAAGTTCTATAATTCTATTACTAAAGACAGTATATTTTCAACTAATCTAGAGGAGAATAGTCAGTCAATCAGAGGTAATGCTAGAGAAGGTGAAAACTGGGGCATGGACACACTGCAACTGAATAGCTTTCTAGGGTATGTAATTTCGCAAGAATAAAAAACGGAATAGAGTATGAAACAGAACGAAAGAAACAAAAACAAAGGAGCTAACACCAAACTGACAGTAGGATAGAATTATTTCTAAAAAGGCAGATTATGAAATGAGCTCTCTCACTGCAAACTACTCCGACTACTTCATCTAACCAACGCAATTCTAGCATCTTCAGACTTTTAATAAAGATCTGTGTACATGGTTAACACCATGATCTGGAAAATACACATACCACCAGCCAGGAAACCACTCTCTTTTCTTTGTTACAACAAAAAACCTCAATCAGCCAATTCAGTGATCTAATATTTGATAGACAATTCACCAGAAATATTAAGTTAGCTCTCAGTTGCAGTTCCCACCAAGTAATTGTTGGTCCTTATCAATTTATAAGGTTTTGAAACAGAAAAATTAAGCTAGAAACAGTAAATACGTATATTCTCCACACAATGTAAAGGAATATGCTAACCATCAAATTTGTCATTCTGTGCAACGACAATGGGCGAACCCTCAAGCTGCAAAAATACAAAATAATTCAATGAACTAATACTAGCACAAGTATGCTCACGGAGAGAGAGAGAGAGAGAGAGAGAGATCCATTACCTTACAAGACAAGAGATTAATGCAGCAACCATTAGGCTGCTCCTCCACTCTGACCAGCAACACGGGGCAAACTTCGAAGGCGAAAAACTTGAATCTATACACATAACACCTGAACGTGTTGTCGTCCACTCGCTCTATCCTCTCCGCATCCAACACCGAGTACTGACTCGCCGGCAAGCTCATGTACTCAGCTGGAGCAAAACATCAACAAAAATTAACAAACGCAACGCCGCATTGCCGCACACAACAAAAACACACTCCGCAAATCTAAATCAAAACGGCGCATAACAGAGTAATTCAGAAGAGTATATTACTGAGCGGGCGCTGGAGCTGACGCACGAAGACGGATTCAGTTCTTCGCGCGATAAATCGGGCTTTGGGGGCGGAATCGGCGGAAATGCGAAGCGCGGGTTTGGAGGAATCGTCCGGCGAGGAGGCGAGGTTGGAGAATACGACGACGTATGGAGGGTTGGATCTCCGGAATGGGGCTTTAGGGTTTCTGAACTGGAATTGGATTGGATTTGGGGTTAGCGATGCCATTTTTTTGCAGAAATTGGGGAATGGGAAGTGCTTGCTGTTTGTGAGTGAGCTTTGGGAGTGTGAATGGATAGCAGGGTGTGGTGTAGGATAAGTCCACGAGGGTTACAAAAGTGCAGAATGGGACGTACGGGCGCAGGTTAGATGGGATCTGGACGTATGAGACTAAAATGCGCTAATTGAGATTTTCAATCCCTAGATTTGAGGTTCGAAAAAGATGTTCTAATTTGTGTAGTTGGATTTGGATATTATATTAGCGGGTCGGGTCAATATGTAACATCGGGTTGGGTTGGGCTGAGATGGGCTGAAATTTTTGTTGATAGGTAAAATCGGGATTGAGATTCAGTATACTACTATATTTGATTTCGTGTTTTATTTCTAATTTTATTTATTTTTTTATATTATTTCATCTCCAATTTCAGCTTTGTACACTTTAGTTTAGTTTTATAGTTATTAACTAGGATGTATTTCACCTAATTAGGATATATAATTACTTTTCATTTAATTTCACTTTTACTAGGGTGTAGGAGGTTTTGTGACTTTTGAAATGTGGAACATAGGTAATCACTTCATTTGTTTTAATTTTAATTTCAAATAAAATATAGTACTCCCTCCGTCTCAAACGAAATGTCTCATTTCTTTTCGGCACGGAATTTAAGAAATGTGTATAAAGTAGATAAAGTGGGTTGATGGAAATTATTTAAATATTAAGTATAGAGAGAGAGTGTATTGTCAAAAAAGGAAACAGGACATTTCGTTTGGGACAGCCCAAAAAGGAAAACAGGACATTTTGTTTGGGACGGAGAGAGTAATATTTTAATTATTAATTCAATAAATCGATAATTTTAGACAATTCAATGACCGAAAACCTAACCGAACTGGTGAAAATCGGTTATCGATTAACCGAAAATTTGGTTCGATTACGATTATACCTGAATAACCGAACACGTTTAACCACTCTTGCTCCTTATAACGATTTCAATATTTAGAATCCTAGAATCCTTAACTCATATCCTATGTTTATTTATGTGCAAAAAATCCATAGATTGTATATTTGTATGTACAAATTAAAATGGCTTAACTAAGAAAACATGATAACTAGTAATTGCATCAAATTTTCTTTCATGTCTCTACTTTCTAAACATCCCTCACGTTATCTTGAACTTTTTCTTCAATTCAACAAGTAACTTGCCCATTTCATCAGTAGAAAGATCATCCTGCATATCAAATTGAAAGGAGTGAGAATTACTTCTTATGGGGCTATGCATCTATCTATCTATGCAATCAAAAACAGTAGTTTATAATAGTGTGAATTTCAAATGTAAGGAGTGAGAGAGAGAGGGAGAGACCTTGTAGTGTTGTTCGAGTGCATCGAGTGATCTTCTGGAGATCTTGCTTACGAGCTGGTCCGTCGTCTGAAAATGCCTCCCAAACATTTTTTGTTGCTCCTCAGGATTGCTACCAACTATCTGCACGAGGAGAAGAAGAATGAGGCAAGCCACACCAGAAGAGGGAAATGATGCACCTAACAAAAATATAAAAGTCTTTCTTGCCTTAGCAATAGGCACTCGTTCTTTAATGAACTTAGCTCACTTGAACAGGTAGGTAGTCGTGGCAATTGACAGTTTCATCACAACAACGTAATCTATCTACTATTCAAAAAGCTGATCTTTGCCAAAGATTTCAAAGCTAGTAAATTGTCATACCTTAATGGCCACCTGTTGGCCTCTCTTGGCACAATCAAAGGGCCTGTGATTATATTCGATAGATTCTATCTTCCCAATATCCAATATGCATCCCTCTTGAACACTGCATAGAGGTGTTCCAACCTGCGAGACAGACTAAATTGATCAAATAGGTGAAGACTGCATAATCCTTTTTCTTTTTAATCAAGACGTATATGCATATAAATCACAGTTAGCTTCACACTCACACATACATCAATATTATTACCTTTGCAATGCCATCAACCACATCAACCTCTAAGAGAATGGGATCCTTCCTTCTGAAAGCATACTTTATCTCAAGTTTGCAAGGGAAAATCGCTTCCTTTGCAGCTTCTCTCTTCTTTTCCTCCTTATCATTAGCCATGTACTCCGTAAATTGATTGAATAGGTGATATATAATGTCAGCAGTGAATATCTTCACACCACGTTTATCAGCAAGTTCTCGAGCCCCTGGCGTTACTTTAACATCAAACGCCAATATTGTTGCATATTCTTTTCTCTTCTCAAGCATGACACTCGCAATCTTCACGTCCTTCTTGTGTACCGGCCCAATTCTTGTAGCTCTGACAGGTATGTTTACAGCCGGAGTCTTCAAGAACTCCAACAGTGCTTCTAAAGACCCGAGAGTAGATGCCTGAACATACACTCCAACACTACTTGTACCGGTTCTACTAATCACCGAGTTCAGATCTTCCATAGCAGCTTCTTTAGTGGCCTCTATATCGTCATGAGGCCCCACAACATAGAGATTGGTGCCTTCAATGGTATGCTCAAGACCCTGAAGAAAGAAAGAGGAGCAAGTATCAATCAAGACCCAAGGCAACTGACTTGAGCAGCAGTTAGCAGATATATATTCAGCAAACATATACAGATTAAGAGATAATGAGAAATTTCATCACTTAAACGTTGAAATAACCACATAAATTATATTCTCCATACACTTGGCAGATATGTAAAGACCTTTTGCAATACCCCAATAATTGATAAGACATCAAAATATCAGAATAGTCAGCAACTTCATGAAATCCATAAACGATTTGCTGCCATATTGGAATTAATGGAGTTTCAAATGGTTTCCAGAATATTGCATGGTAAACCATGTACAATGCTTGTCTTACCAAACGATGTTTCGGCATCTCAACTAAACAAGTATGCTCTCATCACTCTCTTAATGTGTGCTTTTAGAAAAAATCAATAAGCATATTTTCTAAATTAATAATTTTCAATTTTTATGACACAGTTACCTGCGCAGCAATCTTGATACCCTGAGCAGCCTTGATGTCTCTGTGATGCACATATGTTCCCTGGGAAAATCAATGAAATTGTTGAATTCAGTTACGACAAGATTACTCAAAATTTATTCATGAAAAAGTGGGGCAAATTTGATACTACACGACTACAGACCACTCTTTTGCAACCCCACTTAATCCTCTTGTCCCAATTGTATCAAAAATCTAATAAATAATCGGGATGCAATGCAGTGGTCTGCCGGATCAAGGCAGCCAAAAAATGGCTCCTAGACGTATGCTTTGATACAAAGGTATGAAAGAATGACATTTTGAAGAAGTTCATCAAGACCAAAACATTGCACCAACTTGAAAGTCTAGTGCCCTTCAAAAAAAAAAAAAACTTGAAAGTCTAGTGCGTTTATTGTCATGACTAGCTTAGCAACTAGTCATGCAATAGAAATAAAAAATTGGTCCAAAGAACAAAAAAAGAAGCAAATCATGCCTAATAATAGAGTTCGATGTTTCACCTTGACCCGGAGATCCCTCATGGGGTGGGGTGTTAGCAATGCTCTAATTGTGGTAACAATGAGTCCCTGCACACCAAAGAGTGCTTGTTAATATCTTCTTCCAAAAACAGAAATGGAGCATGAACTGCACACACGCATACATACCTGCCTGCCGGGAACAACTATTTGATCTCCTTCATGAAGCACACCATTCACTAATACCACATCAATTGTGGTCCCATGTCCTTCCACCACTTTAACCTCCAAAACAAAACACTGTAGCAAAAGTTGTGGGTAAATGATCAAAAGAATTTTCATTGAAAAATCTTCATCAGATAAAGCAGCAGGTGAGGAAACAAACCTGCACATGCTCATTAAATGTAAGCCGTTTAACCATTGTCCTCTGAGCCCATTGGACCAGCAGTAACAACAAATCAGGGATGCCCTCGCCGCTGTGAGTCACAAGTTGCAAACATATAAAGTCTTGAGAAAACGATATTAGTAAACCAAGTGAACTCCTAAATAAAGAAAAAATAAAGAAACCTTGTGGCACTTGTTGGTACAATGTTATAGGTGTCCCCTCTCTCTTTGTTCTTGTAATACAACTCAGTATTGATGCCCTGCTCCTTAAATTGAGTGATAACCTGTAAAAAAAATGCATTAGATAAACTGATGTATGTTATAGCTGAGAGGTTACATGGTAAGGAAAGTGATGAATATAACCTGAGTTAGCCTCATCTTGAATTCATTCATGACATCTTTGGACTGTTGCCTGATTGCCTTACATATTGGTTCGTCACGACAAGTTCTCCACCCATACAGTCTGTCCACCTGCATTGCCAAAATGAAAGCGTCCGTGTATTTAGAGACACAGAGAGAGAGAGAAATGGCTCAACAAAGACAGATGGTGACTCACTTTGTTCAAGGCAACTATGAAGTCGGTTTTGTTCTCTTTCAAAAGATTGATCGACTCAATTGTCTGTGGCGCCAAACCATCCATTATATCAACGACCAAAACAGCAATATCACATAGCCTTGATCCTATGGAACGCAGCTTATTGAAAGCTTCATGGCCCGGGGTATCGATGACCAACAGACCAGGGACATTGATCTTTGCATCAGCTTTCAATCCCTTTGTTCTCTCGTGTATATTCTCAGCGGGGATATAGGTGGCTCCAATCTGTTGTGTAATCCCACCTGCCTCGCCTTCTTGGACATTACTTCCTCTTATACAATCGAGTAGCTTGGTTTTACCAGCATCGACATGACCCATAACACAACATATAGGAGACCGAAGGCTCTGCCCATCATCAGGTTTAGAACTGTCCTGTTCCACATCAACTACTTTTTGGTTCTTCTCGTAAACATTTTTGTTCTTGTTCTTGTCGTTTTTCTCAGGCTCGGACTTCTTTGGGACATCCACACTCTCCTCATTAGCAAAATCCTGCAATTTCAAGTCAACACAGTCCCAATTTTTAGCATCCCATTCTTGATCATCATCAAGAGCATCAATTACCTCCTCATGTGAACTCGAAGACTCCACTCTCTCAACAGAATCCAACTCCAACTCCGACTCAACATCTTGTTGGATTTCTTTTAGATCTGAAATAGCTGCTTCAACAGATTGATCTATTGGTTTGGATACTTTGTTCTGGTACCTGATTCTCTTTCCAACTGCTGCTGCTGCAGTGGATGAATCCAAATTCGCATTAGCTAGTATGTGCTTCCTCATAGACTCCAACCTCCGAGCCTCTTCCTTCTGCTTCGCCGTGAGAAGCTTTCCTTCTTTTCTCTTCTTAAGGAGCTTCTCCTTCTCCCTCTCCTTCTTCAACCGCTTCTTCTCTTGAGCCAATCTTTCCAGCTCTTCCTGTTTAAGACGTTCCTCTTCCTCTTTCATCAACTTCTCTTCATATTCCCTTTTTCTTCTCTCTTCGGCTTCCCTCAGCTTCGAAAGCCTCTCCTGTATCTCCTTCACATGCTTTGGAACTTTCTTAACCGATCCAACTTTTTCTTCCACTGCAGAAACATGTAGCATGTTGTTCTCTTTACCGGCGTCCATCTTCTTTTTCTTTTTCTTCTTCTTCACCCCCGCAGCAGCAACAACAACAGCCCCCTCCTCTTTTTGCACTTTCAACATAGATTGATTCGCTTCCCCACTTACATCATCACCAAACACAGAATCGATACCACTTTCGCAACCGCGCGCAACTGTATCCATCGGATTACAAAAAATTTGATGAACAATTTTGAAACGAGGACACAATTTTGAAGAACTAGGGTTTACAGACCAAACTAATCGACGATTGCTCCGATGCTAGTAGGGTTTTAGAGACGCAATGTGTCGATCTTGATCGGGTCGACTATTTATAGGTACCGGTTCTCGGAGAAATATACTAATGGGCCCACCTAAGAAGTGGACATTTTATTAGAAAAGAGGTTGAATTTTATACTACTATATATATATAAAAAAAAATTAATACTATTATTTTTGTATTGTCTCTTATTCTTTACGTATGTAATCCATTTTCACTACAAAATTTCACTTTTCTCTATTTTTCAAAAGATTCAAGAAATTATTGATGCTTACAAAAAAATACTAGTATTTGATAAATTATAGGTTAATTACTAATTGGTGTATAAATATATGACTTTACTCATTTTTTGGTATTTAATATAAACTTTGAATCCTAGTTACCCATTTTTTGTATTTTAATATGAATTTTAAAACATAGTTATAAATACATCAACTTTAGACTTGAGATCTAAGTGCGTACACTGACTTTATTATGTCATCTTTATATAAGCGCTAAATTAATTGCTCAAATTTTCCCCCTCAAACTTTATCAATATCACCATTACGATTAATTTAATTATTATTTCCATTAATATATATATAGATATATATATATATATATGTTTAAAAAATATTTATATTTAAATCAATTAATCAGCGTAATTTAGTATCATCTTATTTTTTAATTATTATTTGCAGGTTTTTGTATTTAAATGTAATTAATTTAAATATAAAACTAGCACACATCAAACAAGTGTAGATATTCACATTCGTGTGGGCATGTATTAGAATGTGGTAGTCAAATTAGATGCATATAATTCTACTATAATTTGTGTAATTAAATTGCTTTGTTCTATATAGAATGTTACAATAATTATAGATTTGAAAATATAATATTAAATTTAATCAGCCGATTCACAATGTTAGAATTAGGATGTAATTTTATATATAATAGCATAATGATGTGGAAATTATTTTTTCACCTAAATTGCAACGGTAAATTTCTATTTTTTTTCGGCAACATAATACTTTTTTTTATTTGGGGGGGGGGGGAGCGATGGGTTTAAACCTTAGACTTCACTGTTCGCAGACAAAAGTTTACACCGCTCGGTGTCCCTTTGGAGACATAACTTATACTTTTGGTTGGAAAGTTTAATTGTTTATTGGCTAAATTTGATCGAATTTATTTGTCATTTATTAATATAATGTGTGTTTATTATATCAACTTTAATATGGTCATATCAGTTTTGATTTGGGTGAAATTAAAATTGAGGACAAATTTCGAAATGGACTAATAGTTTGTGAATTTACAAGGTCTTAAAAAAATATGTTGTGAAATACTGATTTATAAAAAGTAATTAAAAGTTTCAAAAACTCATTCTACACTAATAGAAAGTTTGAAAGAAAAAAAAAATATCTAGATATTTTGGTGAAATTTTTAAATAGATAATAGCGTTCATTAGATAAAAAAAGTTTTGTCAAGATCTTCATCATTCATTTTATATGCACCAACTATAAAATGATTTCATATTCATTTTAATGCTACTATTTATGTTGTAACTGATGCATGCCATGGAGGCCCAAGTTACGTTGCATATGTGGGCTGATTTAATAGAGTCTTTTATTTTGTTTTATCTTATAATTTTCGTGGGTTATGTTAGGGTGGCTGAAATTAGGCCTTAGTTGAGTCAATTTTGAGTTTTATACCCTGTTTTGACTAAGGATATGTTTCCTTATTAGATTAGGAGTTATTTTCCATGTTTATTCTCCTAGTTTGGTTAGGTTTTCGCATACCTTATTTGTAGTCTTTATGATGGACGAAAATTAGGGTTTAGATTAGGTTTAGTTGTTTCCTTATTAGATTAGGTCTCTTTTTTGTTGCCTATATATAGGCCTCTTGTTATGAACGAATGATCAACCAATTTTATATCAAATTTCGTGAGTTATCACTTCTCCTTGAGAGTTTCGAATTTTCTCTTGTATATTCCAAGAGAGTTCATTTATCCGGCGTAACGGCGAGTCAACCATCCCTCGTCGCGTGTCATTCAGCGTCCCCGAGTTGCTGCGTCAACTTCACATTGGGGTTTAGGGATTCGTTCGCCTAAATCATTCAGTGGGTTAGATTCAGAGGTTTTGGGATTCCATCTTCTGTTCGTTTTTCAAGTCTTCCGTTTGCGTGGTGTTTGATCGATCGGCAAGGATCGTATCAGGAACTAATTTATATAATATAAAAAATTAATTTAATTTTATTTTTTAAATATAATATTTTAAAAATATAGATTATTTTTGATTTACTATTTTAATTACTTAGATAATAATAAAATTAGTTAAGAGAACATAACATAATTTGTTTAACATGGATAAAAATATTTTTTCTAATTTTCTTTATCATTATATCCGCAAAGATACATGTGAGGAGTTTTGCATAAATATAAATATATATATATACACACACAATGTATAAAATGAAAAAATAAACAAACACACATATGTCACATTTCTAACCAAATCCCTCAACGGATTAAGGGCCTGTTTGATATGGGTGTATAGGTAGGATAAATTAAATTAATACAGATTAGTGTGATGTTTGATATCATGTGCAGTTAATATGGTCAACTCCTACTTAATCCTACTTCTCCATGCTATTTTGTGGGATTAACCCATACTAATAATCCGCCCACCCCCCCTCGGATAAATTTAATACTGAGAAGTTGGATAAAAATTCTGCTACCCTTCCTCACGCATATCGATGCAAATGCTCAAGTAATGGTGGACACACATGATATTTTTAAAATTATGTGAGGATAGTTTTGGTATTAGATAATATAATCCAACATAATCCTATGGATATCAAACATAATATAGGATTAAGTAGCCATGATATCAAACACCCATGAAATAATATAAATCCACACTAATCCACATTAATTTTTCAAGATAATTTTAATCCTAATCAATCCTAAACTGCAAATCAAACGGCCCCTAAGTGGGTTTCATACCCAGAATCCCCTCTCTATCCCTATGGTAGTTGGTTGAGTTTTAGGAAAGGGGTTGAATATATAACTGCATAATATAATACCGGATCAAAAGCAATATCTGTAGGCTGTAGCCTGGTGATGCCCTTGATCTTGATCAAATAGGGAAGTGGATGCACCACATCTTGATCTTGATCAAATAGCGAAGTGGATGTACCACCTCCTATGTGGCACACCACAGAATATTTTCTTGTCATTGCTATGATTATTCTCTCATTCCACCTTCCATCAAAATTCTAAAAGAGTTTGTTACTGCACCACTAAATTTGAGATTTAAACCAGTCACGGTGTGTCAATGGCGACGTTAACTGAATGGGATATAGAGATCGAAAATTGCTATGGTTGGATATATGAGAAAGCAACAAATGCTCCGCCGCCCCCTATCAACTATGATGTTGTCAATCAGAATGTGCCGCCGCCGCTATCAAAGTAAAAATTGAGGCTTTGGCCAACCGGAAATGGAGCAGAGAAATTTGAACCAAAATCTAGGCTGACTGGAAAAGGGAAATTGAGCTGCATACTCTTTGGAGAGCAGTAGCTGGGACGTGATTTTTTAAGCAAATAAATTCAAGTTTTTCATTTCTTTCATTTTTCACAATTTATTATTATTTTTATTATTCAAGAGTAAGATAATTGAATAAAAAAATTGAAGAAAGAAATCGAAATGTGGAAAAAACAGAAGAAAAAGAATGATCGAAGACGATGAGGGAAAACAAAGTAAAAATAGATAATCGAAGAAAAAGAAAAATGCACAAAGAAATGTAGTAAAAGAGAATAACGTTAAAAAAGCAATTTTATTCTTACGTTATTTTATTTTTATGTTTTTTAATTATTTTTTTACTATGGATTTCAAAAATAAATAAAAAATGATATTTTTTGGTTTTTAAGTTATTTTTGCAGATTTATATGTAAAATTCAAAAATCGTATGCCTAGATGACAGCTTTGCAGAATTTCTTTAGGTATAGACGCTCCGTCGTATCAGCGACCTTGAGATACTCGTTGAAAGTATCCGCACTGACGCCGATGGCTAATTGGCGGATAACCACCGTGCATTTCTGTAGAGGCGTGAGAGAGTCTCGCCTCTTAGCACCATGTCTCATCTGGAAGTAACCATCTTCACCTTGCGCAACATCGACGATGCGCAAGAACAACTCCTTATGCATCCGAAAACGCCATCGTAAAAATGTAGGCATGTACGTCGGATTGTCGTTGAAGTAGTATTGCATAAAGACGTAAATGAGCAGCCTCACGATCACGATAAACATAAGATCGATGATGAATAACACGTTCCGGCTCCGGTTGGGATAATATTTGAGCAATCAATTTTTTTTTGCTCCTCGATGGTATCAATGATTTCTTGCGCAACCTCGTCAGTGAAGGCAACGAAGTATCATCGAACCATTCGACCATTTTTTAGAGGAGGAGAAAGAATTGAGGTAGAGGAGAGAAAAATTAAAGTAAATAATGAATAAGAAAATTGATGGGTATTTATAGGAAGGAAAAAAAAAAGAATAAAAAAGGATAGATCGGTCAAAAGACCGTTTGAAACAAATAAATAGAAAAATTGAAATCGGCTAAAGAGCCTTTAACTTTCGAATTTAAGATTTTTTTAATGTAGCGAGTGAATACACGCGCCACACAAAACCAACATCGCGTCTTACTCGAAAAATTGAGTAACACTTGAATAAAATGGGCTGCAGTAGGGTGACTCGATCTCCAAATTACTCGAGTGAAATTATTTGAGTCATATAATTGTGCATGCTCTTATATATATAAATATAAATTATTATATTTAGTCACTATAAGTGTTACTTTTATTCATAAAAAATTATGCTATTGCATAAGAAAAAATAAATTTATCCAATTGTGACAAATATAATACTATATTTTATCCACGCGGACGATGACAAATTGACAATAGAGATACAAAGAAAATTGAATGATGAATTTGAGCACACTAAATTAAAGTTATTTTTCATTCTCTCCCTTTTAATTTCACATTGAGCGCATACACAAGGCATTGCCCTATATAAATGGGAACTACGAACCCTAATTCGCACAGAGCGCCCCCCTCAATTCCGCCCCAATTTTTCTCTTTCTCTTTCTTTCTAGCTGATTTATGTTCATTTATGTCATTTAGTTTTTCAATTTCAGCTCGCTATTGATGCAAAATTTATTCCGGTAGCTGGGTTTTTGCTTTTTTACCTTTCCATTTTGTTGAAACCAGATTCAGAATCACTCAAAATTCCAGATCTCGTCGCTTGATTGACGTCCGACGCCGTTCCTGTCGACAGTCTTTGTCTCTTCTTTCCACACATCATCCAGGACTCCGCGGTATAGCTTTGCAGCTTCGGATCTGAAAATTTTACTGCCATCGGATAACTGCTCAAATACGATTTAATTTTTGTTGCGTTTTAAGCATTTTTTTTAGCTCAATTGAAGGTAGTAGCTAGTTGTTTTTATCTACTCTGCCTTCTGCTTTCTAAAACCCCCCTTATCGATTTAATTAATTCATTTCTGGATTTTTTATGTTTGTCAACAAAAAGATCGATCTATTTTTTCTGGTGAACATATGCATATTTGGAAAATTTTGTAAAGACTTTCAAATTAGAAATACTGAGCTGGCAAAAGCTGAATATTGTTATGTCCTGGGTGCTGCGTGGAAGAAGATGCAGAGAAGTTTGCCGATTTGATTGGAAATCTTTGTAGTTGAACTGCATAGCTTCGGAGTTTGGTCTGAACTCTGAAGCAATCTGGCAGAGTTCATGATGGAGTCTTATCTGTTGAATTGGGGTTCCTTTGCTCACTATATTGGTGAAGTTGATTGCTAGAATCTTGTTTAAATTTGTGATTTATGTTTGTGTGCATCTACATGACTTCATGAGGAAAAAGTATGGCGGATCCTTTTGCTCGATTAGACTGCCCGGCCTACGGCTGCTGGTGGTCTAGATTTGTTGCTTGGATATGATTGTTGCCTTGCTCATCTGATACTAAAATTGAAGCACAATTAATATGTTTCATTTAGGGGTATTTACTTTGATGATATCTTAGGTAGATAAGTACAATATAGGCCAATTAACCTGATGCTTTTGATTAAACAATTTTGAGCTGATTTGATCATGTGTATATATTTACTCAAATTTGATTTTGTGATCATGTGTATATATTTAGTCAAATTTGGTTTTGTGGGCATTGTGATAAACTTGGGTTTGAAACAGAAACCTACTTGACTTTAAATTTGGGCATTGAGATAAGCTTGGGTTTGAAATAGAATCCAACTTGACTTATGTTTGTTTGATTCTTGAATACAAGTTAAGATATGGAGAAGGAAGATGATGAGCTTTGACAGGTACTGCTGATGGGCTCACTTTTCATCTTAGGTGTTTCTCCTGGTGCAGCCAATTCTATTTGTGCTTGTGCCGAGCATCTGAGGAATGAATTGTCCACCTGATTAATATTAATCCTAAGCTGATTCCTCCCTGTCTAAAGCTCAATTTTAGATGTCACACGTTTCAAATCTTGATGCTACTATATTTCACGCTTGTTCAGTAAAAGCATTTTCATGTTTGGTGACTTGCATGGGAAACAATAATTGATGTGGATTCGTTGTGCATGAAAAAGATTGCTTGTGTCTTTATTTACATTCTTGATTTCATTAAGATGAATTTCTTGTTATGCTTTGCTGGCTGAGAATGTGGAACAGTTTCTCACGGTTCGGGCATCAAGTCTGCTCAGATGCGCGCTTTCTGCATTCAGATGTTCGAGTTATCTTGAGTTGTTCGTTGCCTTCTTTCTTGGATATGCTTTTGCATACATCAAATTGAGGTTGGGGCAACTGGAGCTGCTTAACTTCAAACTAGTATGGCTGTTAAGAGAAATAGCTTTAGCATTGTTATTGCTCCTTTTCAACCTTTTTTTGTGGAGCAGTAAAGGCTTCATAGAATTTGTGAATTTGGAGTTTGAATTTCTTTTCTTAGCTATGTATTTTATCATTTCTGTTCGAGTAGATTTTGATATGATTCCTTTTAAGCTGTAATATAGATGGATTTGAAATTTATCTTGTGTTGAGATAGTAGTATTTGATTTTTTATAATTATCTCCTATTAATTAAAAATCTTATATTTGTAGCGGCTAATATTGAAATTAATTTTCAACAATGGTGATAACTTAACTATAGTCGTCACAATTTCTTGTCGCTACCAGTTACTCCATTTGTTAAATAATTTTCTATATTTTCTATACTTATAAACAATATAAACCTCAATAACTTAATTGATGTAACTAACGACTTAATACATGTAGAATGCATCCACGTAAATAAGGACGAATTTGTTAATCAATATATGTGTTCCAACTTCCAACTCTTCAACATTTTCAATAACGTATTAATTTTTAGTAAACTACAAATCGATATTCAATTAATCAATATTTTTACAATTATTTTCTTATGTGATATTCACAACACTTGAAATCTCATCTACCTCCGCTAGATATTAGTAATACATTTTTGAAAAATAATTCAAAGTTGAGACATAAAATGATATCCAACATTACCACTAAATATAATTATCTAGATTTCTTTCTTATTTTTCTTTTTTATTAAATAAGAAATTACGTTTCCCTGTCGCTTGAGCAGTGAGCCCCGAGTCACATCCGACGTTCAATTCTCGAATCAATCTGGACCGTCCAAATCTCTCATATCGGACGGATAGAAACCTCGATCCGCGCCACTCAAAAGTAACCAATGAAAACACACTCTGCATTCTATATAAGAACAGCCTCAAATCTGACTTCGACATCTATCAAATTCCTCGTTCCTCAGATTCCTTTCAAAACCCACAAAGACTTTCTCTCTTTCGCAAGCAAGCACCACAACGAAACGATGGCAGCCAAAGGAGAGAAGAAGCCCGCCGAGAAGAAACCCGCCGCCGAGAAATCTCCGGCGGAGAAGAAGCCCAAGGCCGGGAAGAAGCTGCCGAAGGAGGCCGGCGCCGCCGCCGGAGACAAGAAGAAGAAGCGCAACAAGAAGAGCGTGGAGACCTACAAGATCTACATCTTCAAGGTTCTGAAGCAGGTGCACCCCGACATCGGGATCTCGAGCAAGGCCATGGGCATCATGAACAGCTTCATCAACGACATCTTCGAGAAATTGGCGCAGGAGTCGTCGCGCCTCGCCCGCTACAATAAGAAGCCGACAATCACCTCTAGGGAGATCCAGACCGCCGTGAGGCTGGTGCTGCCCGGGGAGCTGGCGAAGCACGCCGTGTCGGAGGGGACCAAGGCGGTGACGAAATTCACGAGCTCTTGAACAGTGACCTCGGGTTCCGCTCCCAGAATTATAGATCTTGTGGTATTAATTGATTGAAATTTCAGTGGTTGCTAGGGTTAATTCTCGTTTCTGATTGTATAAAATTGATGCTTACGATTCGATTGAATGAAAATTGCTTTTTCGATGAAAGCATCTTTTCAGAATTTTTTCCCCATTTTCCTTATTTGTTTGGGTTTATTCTGATTAGTACAAATTTTCTTCTTTCTGATGCTGAATGATAGTATAGCTCATGTTGTTGGTTTATTGCTTAAATTTTGAGCAGTTTTTTTTTTTTTTTTTGGTGCTAGTTGTGCTGATTCTACTGAATTATCTGTGCTACTGATGATCATCATATGAATTTGGATTTTTATTGAATTTGTTTTAACTTCGATTGGGATTTCAAGTGATAGACTTAAATTTCGCCTTCTCCTATTTTCGATTTGATAGATGAATTTACTATTTTGATGGTTCTGTATTACTCAAATCAATGTTGTGGTTTCAGTAATTCAGCTCATAGAGGCAAACTTGTTGTCTATATATATCAACATTGTTACATCTATGTGTTTGATATATTGAGTGAGCTGCATATGTTGGTGATAATAGTTCTTGATTTTTTTGGGTAAAAGATGAATGAATTTTAAGATCCATTTGCATTTTAATGGTTTTGAAAAGTTGCATGTCATTAGTTACATCTTAGTGTGAAGCTTTGATTGAATTTGATAATCGAGTGCTACTCTGCGTATATTTGGTTTTCTTTCTTACATTTTTCTTGAATTTGTCTATATAAAATCATATGTGATATCTTATGATATGGGTGTTTCCCCTTTGTTTTGGTGGTTTGGTGAATTTTAACATGATTTTTTTTAAATGACTTGTGTAAATTTTGGAACGAAGACCAACGGGACCACACAAAAAATCCCCATTTTACATTTTAAAAGGCCCTTCTTGCTCAATTATTAAAGAGTTTACCTACTACTAAATAAATAAAAAATAAAAATAAAGTGTTTGTTTCTATTGCGAGTTCAATAAACTCACAATAAGGATTCCACAGTTTTTAAAGTAATTAAAGTTGATTGAATGATTGCATTTCTTTTCGACACGATATTTATGTACTACTCCCTCCGTCCACGAAAAAGTGGCCCATTTGGGTGCTGGCACGGGTTTTAAGAAAGCTGAAAAAAGTGGTGTAAATGTGGTGTAAAAGACTAAAAGGGTAGTGTTAATGTATTGTGGTTACTTTTACTAATCTTGCACTAACTATTTGGCATTATTTTATTAGGTGAATTAAATGAAAGCATTTAAATGAGAAAACATTAAACAAAAGTGCCGATTCAATAAATAAATGAACTTGAAATTCAGAAAATAAATAAATACATAAAAAATGGAAAATAAATAAATTGGAAATAAAATTTTCAGAAAATAAATAAATTGAAAATTCGAAAATAAATAAATAAATAAATAAACTGAAAATTGAGAAAATAAATAAATAAACTAGAAATAAATAAATAAATAAGTAAATAAACTGGAAAATAAATAAATAACTAAACTTGAAATTCAGAAAATAAATAAATAAAATGGAAATAAATAAATAAATAAATTAACTGGAAATAAATTAACTGAAAATTCAGAAAAAAATAAATAAATAAACTGGAAAATAAATAAACTGAAAATTCAAAAATAAATAAACTTGAAATTCAGAAAATAAATAAATAAATAAACTGAAAATTGAGAAAATAAATAAATAAACTGGAAATAAATTAACTGAAAATTCAGAAAATAAATAAATAAATAAACTGGAAAATAAATAAACTGAAAATTCGAAAATAAATAAATAAATAAATAAATAAATAAACTGAAAATTCAAAAATAAATAAACTTGAAATAAATAAATATATAAATAAAATGGAAAATAAATAAACTGGAAATAAATAAATAAATAAATAAACTGAAAATTCAGAAAATAAATAAATAAACTGGAAATAAATAAACTAAAAATTCAAAAATAAATAAATAAATGAACTTGAAATTCAGAAAATAAATAAATAAATAAACTGAAAATTAAGAGAAGAAATAAATAAATGGGATTGATTAGGCGTGGGGGAGTTGGTTTCGTAGTTTTAATTAGTGAGTTAATTATGTGGGTTAATTGCATAGATTAAATAAAAGTGTGGATTTATTAATGACATAAGTTGTAAATAAATTGAAAAGTAAAGGGTATGAATGTACAAAAAGGTAAACAAGGCACTTTTTCGTGGACAAAAAAAAAGGGGTAAGTAGGGCACTTTTTCGTGGACAGAGGGAGTAATTTGTTTAGTGGCTAAAAATATCCCACTCTTTAAATTAAATATTTTTATGGTTAGAACTTTTTGAATTTTTCTCAGGGTTCGTGTTGAAAATATATTGTTTATCGTGTTACAAATTAAATAAACATTCTTTATGAAATCAATTACATACTCCCTCCGTCCCGCCCAAGATGCTACATATTCCTTTTCGGGCCGTCCCAACGAAGATGCTACATTTCTATATTTGGCAAAATAAGAAATTTTAAACATTTAATTAACACTAATTAAGTATTTCTTTATTACAATTTCTCTCCTATTTTATCACTTTATTACCTTCTCTTTCTTACTTTATCACTTTCTCTCTCCTACTTTATCACTTTATTATTACACACTTAAAACATTAATCTACAACTCCTTAAATCCCGTGCCGAAAAGTAAATGTAGCGTCTTGACCGAGACGGAGAGAGTATTTACTTTTCAATTGTGAATATATCTGAGATCCATAATCTTCAAAAATTAAATCTTTAATAATATTAAGTGCATTTCTATTTTAAAACTATACTACATAAAAATATTTGCAGATAATTAAATTTACATATTAAAAAACATAAATGGGGAACCCCTATAAGATTATAGAGTTCTCATCCAATACCTAACTCTATCCTTTATTGAATAAAGTACATTAAATCCCTGCTACTATACTCTAATTAAAAAACATAACTTTATATTTTATTATCATATACTCCCTCCGTCCCCAAAATAAGTTTCTTTTTGGGGACGGCACGGGTTTTAAGGAAAAGTGGTAAAGTATATTTATAGTGGAGAAAAATATGTTATAATTAGTATTGGGAGTGATGAAAATGTGAAAAAGAGTTATAATTAGTATTGGAAGTGGTGAAAAAGTGAAAAGTAAGAATAAATAAAGTATTATTAGTGGTGGGATAGTTGTCCAAAAATGGAAATAAAGAAAGAGGAACTTATTTGGGGGACGTCCCAAAAAGGAAAAAGATGAACTTATTTCAGGGACGGAGGGAGTAAATATTATATCAACATACGCATACTAAAATTATAATTGTTGTATTATTAGTCATTAGAAAAATCAAAACTGATTATCAACTTTCAGATATTTAATTACTTATACTCCCTCCGTCCCTGAAATGGCTTCCTCTTTGGGGACGGCACGGGTTTTAATAAAAAGTTGTAAAATGTATTGATAGTGGAGAAAAAGTGATATAATTATTATTGAAAGTTGTGAAAAATGTTATAATTAGTATTGGGAGTGGTGAAAAGTGAAAAGTAAGAATAAATAAAGTATTATTAGTGGTGGGATAGGTTTCCAAAAATGGAAAGAAAGAAAGAGGAAGTTATTTGGGGGACGTCCCAAAATGAAAAAAGAGGAAGTTATTTTAGGGACGGAGGGAGTATTTAAATTTGAACCAATATTAGCATTTAGACTTGCGATTTCCAAATCCCCATTGAATTAAGTAAGCGAGGTTAACTACAGCGCCAAAACGAAAATTTTTGAAAATACGAAATTCCCAAACTTAATCCTTCAAATCTCGACCGTCTATTCGAAACAAAATCGACGGTTCCCATCCACGATCCGCGCGATACCTTTACGCCCAATCACATCGCACCACTAATCTCAATATAAACACCACCACCTCAACGACTCTTGTCTCATCATTCATACTTTTCTAGTCTCCACCACCAAAAACTCTCTCTCTCTCTCTCACTAGACTCTCTCAACCAAAATGCCACCGAAGGCGGATAAAAAGCCAGCGGAGAAGAAGCCTGCGGCGGAGAAGTCGCCGGCGGCCGAGAAAGCACCTGCGGAGAAGAAGCCGAAGGCCGGGAAGAAGCTGCCGAAGGAGGGCGGCGCCGCCGACAAGAAGAAGAGGCGCGCGAAGAGCATCGAGACCTACAAGATCTACATCTTCAAGGTGCTGAAGCAGGTGCACCCCGACATCGGGATCTCGAGCAAGGCCATGGGGATCATGAACAGCTTCATCAACGACATCTTCGAGAAGCTTGCGCAGGAGGCGGCGCGGCTCGCTCGCTACAACAAGAAGCCGACCATCACCTCTCGGGAGATCCAGACAGCCGTGAGATTGGTGCTTCCCGGAGAATTGGCGAAGCACGCCGTGTCGGAGGGGACCAAGGCGGTGACGAAGTTTACGAGCTCTTGAATTAGTGCGTTTTTTTTTGCTGTTTGGAATGGAATTAGGGTTTATGATGGTAGCTATATCCCCCTTTTTGATGTCTGTAAAAAATTGGTGTTACTTGCGTTATGAATGAAAATCCTATGTTTTTAATTTGGTGTTAATTTTTCATTCTCTGCTTTAATTTTCTGTATTATTAATAAATTTTGAAACGATAATTACATAATCTGTACTTATCGGTGCGTTTAAACTTAGGATTTGTAGTGTTTTTGTTGACATTTCGCGTTAAAGCAATAGTCAGTTTGTTTATACATTTAAATATTCATTTTAATTCTTATTATGGTGTTTCTGAAATTTGTTATAACTGTTCTATAAATGTTCTCTCCACTATTTGAAAATTTTATTTTTAGTTTTTATGGTAAATCATGTGGTAAAACAAGTGTCATATGCTCTGTAATTTATAATCTAGTGTCGCGTATTAAATAGGGGTATATTTTTTATTTTATTATTTTTTGTTGAAAAATCATGATAAGATCAAAGTTTGAGTTATTTTTTACTAGTAAATCTACTAAATATTGACGTAAATCAAGGAGTGAATATTTTGAAGTTATAGTCAATTAACTAATACTCGTAGATTAAATTTGAGTTTGAGTCACAAAATAAAGGTAATGTTTTAAAAATAAAAACTAAGCTCCACGTTAAATAATTTTGATCGGTATCTAAACTTTTGATAATAGTCTTGCTTAATTGTAAATATACTTGGAGTTGAACTCAAATTATGTAATTAATACTTTAATAGCAGCCAAAAAAGAAGGTATCATTTGCATTTCCGATTCAATATAACGCGATAAAATAGGGATTTAACTGAAATAAAGAAAATGCAGAAAAATAGAGAGGAAAATACCCTTTTTTTAAATAAAAATAATAATAATAACACAAAACCCCTTTTCCAAGACACCGATTTCCGACTTAAACCCTTTTCAGCTGCTATTCGACGCCACCTTTTTTCTCAAGATTCCTCAGCTTCTTTTTTGTGAAGGTATGGATCGAAATCTCTTACAAATTTCCACTGTTTGTGTTCTGGCTATGCAAATCCACACGTAGTAACAGTGTTTACTGAAAGCTGAATTTTATCCGCTTTTGGATTTTTTATTTTTAGCTTTTTTCTGATACTGAAATAGGTTTGTAATCGGTTGCTTACTTTTTACGTCGAGCCAAAAACCAGAAATCAGCATAATGTACACTATATTTATTTTTTTATATATAAAATTTCATGTGATATTTGACCTGTTTGTGTTTGATGATCTGATTAGATGTTTACACGTTTCATTTTCATAGATTTTCGTAACATTTGCGCAGTACATGAATCATAATATCGTGCCTGATTCGGTTGCAAATGGTGCTGTGTTTACTTAATTACCGATTTTCAGGCTAATTATTTGAAACCTTGTTACGTGATTTGCTTGTTTGCAGTGATTTAGTGGACGATAATGGCGGCTGGCAATGTTCCAGTTCCACGTGGTTTGGTCGGTGTGGGACTTCTCGCCGGGATTGGGCTCTTTGGACTCAGTCAAGGTCTCTACAATGTTGAGGGAGGGCACCGTGCGATTGTTTTCAGTCGTTTTGGTGGGATCAGGGATCAGGTCTTCACTTACCTTAATCAGTTGGATTGGATTTAGTGTTTAAATTTGTTTCGTGCTCGATAAATTTCTAATGCTGGTGTCTGCGTCTCACTCTGTATACGTTCTGAAGCTGCTGTTGGTAATGAGGGGGAATGTTGATTTGAATTTTGTTTTATTGCATTTTCTAATGATTATGCAATTGTGCCTGATGAGAGAAGGTAGTTTCCGAGTGGTTCGTGAAACATTGATAAGTTAGTTGCCTGGTAATTTTTAGGATTACTGTGTTTGTTGTTTGATGTTCGTTGGTGCTGCATTTTTAGCTCTTGTGCTCGTTTCTGTGAAAAGCTCGTAGGTTATGTTTGTCATTTGGTGTGAGATCACTAGTTGATTATTTGTGAGAACTTCATCAACTGAGTTGTATCATGTTTTCATTAGAAATGTCATTATATTCTTATTTAGTGCAAAATGATATGTAGGCTAGTTAGTGCCGCTTATGCACTGGTATTGTAGATTTGAGCTTTGTACCCTGCATCTCTTTTGACCTACATTTGCTCAATTTACAGGTCTATCCTGAAGGAACACATTTTAGGATCCCGTGGTTTGACAGGCCAATCATTTACGATGTTCGAGCACGACCTCATCTGGTGGAGAGCACCTCTGGCAGTCGCGACCTTCAGATGGTGACTGCACTGACTCACTCTGTTTCTCTCTAACACAAACACATGAATAATCTTGTAGGCGCTGTGCATGTTGTTACTTGCACTATAGCTTAAAAGAGTGGGATTTCTGCTGTCATTTTTATGAAAACAAATCCATCCAACCTCAAATACTATAAAGCATTCCTGTATTAACTTCCTCTCATGTTGACGCAGGGCTGCTGTTATAGTTAATCGTAACTTGTAGAATAGATATTAAGAACTAGGGAGACAGTTTTCTCTATCCTTCAGGGGTTTAGGGGTAATGGGAGATTTGAAGTGTGTTTAGAGGAGAATATATGGCCTGTTTAGTTTTGTTTTGCAGTAATAAAGTTCAATTATTGAAGATTCAACTGATCTTGCATTCCTTATGCACCTATATCCCTCTGGCTTGAAAGATTGGAGTGCGTTGTTTGTCTGCTTGCTTAATTAAATCTTTTGCTTTCAGGTAAAAATTGGCCTTCGGGTTCTTACCCGTCCCGTTCCAGACCAGTTGCCTTCCATTTATCGAACTCTTGGTGAGAACTTCAATGAAAGAGTCCTGCCTTCAATTATCCATGAGACTCTAAAAGCTGTTGTTGCCCAGTACAATGCTAGCCAGCTTATCACCCAAAGAGAGGTAAGTGCCGATTGTTGAGGTTCATTGAGATTTCTTATGACGAATGGTTTTATATGGATATATATTAGTAACCGGATCAAATAGGGAAAATAGTATACTAGTAGCATTTAGAGGTGAGACTGAATAAATAGTCTTACAATCTTGTGGAATGGTCATCATTTAGAATACCATTATATGTGAAATGGGACTGATTCTGATTTTTCATGAATGTAGAATGTCAGTAGGGAAATACGCCAAATACTGACTCAGCGAGCTGCCAACTTCGACATTGCACTGGATGATGTTTCTCTCACCTCCCTGACCTTCGGAAAGGAATTCACTAATGCCATTGAAGCTAAACAGATAGCTGCACAAGAAGCTGAGAGGGCCAAGTTTGTGGTCGAAAAAGCTGAGCAAGACAAACAAAGTGCTATAATTAGAGCACAGGTAAAACGCTTCACTCCACATATTATTTATTTGCTGTTGTTTTCCTTATAACTCAACTTGAGGGAAATGTTCCAAACGCGTTTGAAACCTTAAGTTTGTACGTCCCTAAATCGTGTACAAATTTTCTCGCTTTGCCACCAGGGAGAGGCGAAGAGCGCCCAGCTGATTGGTCAAGCTATTGCCAGCAATCCTGCATTCATTACGCTTAGGAGGATAGAAGCGTCAAAGGATATCTCGAGCACAGTTTCGTCTTCAACCAACAAGGTGTACCTGAACTCCGGCGAGCTGCTGCTAAATCTGCAGGATCAGAAGGCTGCTGCCAAATAAATCTCCGAGGTGGCTGGAACAAATTCTTTTTTTGACATCAAGTTTAAGCTTCTTTGCCTGCAGAGTTAGAACTGTGGGATCATGATTTTAGCCGTTTTCGTATTATCATAAAGGTCGCGGCAAATTCGATTTTTTTGCTTATTTGATGTCAAGTACTGAATGAATATATCATTTTAATAGTTTCATGTGTTATCTTGGTTTGCTTATAGTAATATTTTCATGATTTTATTTTTAGTAGCGTTGAGATCTTGATCTTCTTAGAAAATACTATAATTCGAGTACGACAAGAAAAGTTTTTATTATAATTAATTTCTATACGTGTGAGTATTGTAGTGGGTGTATATAAATGTACTTATCAATTTGAATATCATGTCATACAAAGGAACACTATCTACTCACTTAACTAGTGTGACTGTGTGAGCACTTTTGAACTTCATATAAATATTATTCTAATTCTAATATTAATATTTTTCCCTTTTACTATAATGTTGGAGCAAATGTATTACTGACCTACTCACTCTCACAAAATGTAACTTGTAACCACTCAAATTAATATCACAAATTATTTCCAAAAAAAAAAAAAAAATATCACAAATACTTCGTTTTTCTCTTCCAAAGTTGAAAATGAAAAATCACACGATAACCAAAGTAGAGTATATGAGAGCACTCACAACGGCTACACGATAAATTTGGATGTAATTTATGACAAATACGAACACTAGTAATAGTTAAGGCCGAAAACTTGATCATGTTCATGGATTCCATCAGTCAATTAGGAGATTCGTTATGTCATTTTTGCATAAATATATAGTTTTATTAGTACGCACTAGCATTTCTCTAAATATAATTTCAAAACAATTTATTTATATAGTTTTTTATAAATCTCATATTTTTTTCTTTCTTGGAAAAGAAGAATTTACAAGGAGACCGAAAAGGAAGGGAACGTACCCCTTGTCCAAGAAAACCAACTACTACTAAAACCTTTCTCTCTTCTAAACTCTCTCATCAATCTCTCTTCTTTTCTCTCTCTCATATTCTAACTTTTTTTAAGGTATGAATTGATCCAATCCTTCCCTCTCATTACAATTGTTCGTTGCTTATAATCTCGATTACGTTTTCTTTTGTTTATTCGTTGTTGGGAGATGGTTTTTGTTATTTAATTTCGTTTCAAATAGTGCTTGTCTTGTAAATATTTGATAATTTATCAATTTCAACACATGATGTTTAATCATCACAGATTTTATTGCGTATAATCTACTTTTTGCATACTGTATATAGTTAAGAAATTATGCGTATTTTGTCTCCAAGTTATATTGTTTGAAGATGAATTAATTAGTATACTTCGTACTTTTTCCTCAAAAGAAATTTATCTTATATATGTGTGTATCAAATGAGTTTAGATATATTATATAAAATAATTAAGAATCATTTTTATTCTTACATTGTTAATATTTATTATAGAATTATGACATTTTCGAATCTCAAAGAAAAATTCATTTGTTTTTCAAATTCATCTTTTTTTACGCAGTGAATTTTATTTAATGATACCTAGCTAACTGTTAGACTTAGATGAATTTTATGTACATGGATGAGCACTTCAAGAAACTTGAAAAGTGGCTTCAAGGACTTCCACCAAAGAAGATAATGGGAATTCAAAGGCGAGTTGCGGCGGCGCTTGGCTTATACCTGTACGGCGCCACCATCTACACCGTCAAACCCGGCCACCGTGCCCTAATTTTCGACCGGCGATCTGGCCTCCAAGATAGGGTATATTCGATCGTATAATAGTATCTCGCTAAATTAATATATCCTTCAATTAATACTCCCTCAGTCCATGAAAATTGTGACCTCATTACTATATCGTCATGTCCTTGAAAATTGTGACATTTTCTTATTTAGAAATGTCCTCACAAACTTCGTCTCTCACTATGTGGGACCCAATCCCCGCTCTCAAACACAACTACCACATTTTTTCCTTGACTGAAAATTTTTGTTATAAAAATTGTGCAGATATATCCAGAAGGAACACATTTGAAGATGCCAATTCTTCAAAGGAAAATCGTTTATGATATTCGGGCACAACCATACGAGGTCAAAACCAATTCAGGAAGTCGTGACCTACAGATGGTAACCACGTTTGCTATTGAGATATATTTCATGATTTATCGCATTTATTTATAAAATGTCTCAGCCGTATAAAATTCGATGATAAATTGGAGACCACCATTATTGGAAAACGATAAATGTTCGGGATTTTTTGTCATCTTTCCATCATCAAATTTTGTATAACGAGACATTTTATTGAAAATGTTAAAAGGCTGAAGTTTTTTTTGGAGAAAATGAAAGTTCATGCATTTTATAAAAAATACTAAAAGTTTCTGACATAAAGCACTATTAACCCCTTATAATAATATGTGATGTATTTAAATGTCGTATTTTGTTGCAGATAGATATTAATGTTAGGGTTCTAAGTCGCCCGGTCGCAGATGAATTACCTACTATTTATAGAAGTCTTGGTGAAAAATATAAAGACATAATCCTGCCTTCGATTGTGGATGAGACTGTCAAAGCTGTGGTTGCTCAATACAATGCTAGCCAACTTCTCTCCCAAAGAGAGGTAACAAATTTATTCCAACAGCCTTTTCTTTTAGTTGTTTGTTGTACTTGCTGCATCATAGATTGTACTCATGTCACACAAATGTGCCAAATCTCTTCAATTGTTGAATCCAAATTAAATCGAACCAAATCATCTTGATCATTTGAATCGAATCAATTTGGAAAATTTGTGGTTCTGTTTAGCCAATTCTTCTTTAGAATTTGTTGATTTGTGCAGAAAGTGAGTAGCGAAATACGAGGGGTATTGAAAGAAAGAGCCGCCAAGTTTCACATTGTGTTGGACGACGTCTCCATCACTAACTTGACCTTCGGGAAGGAGTTTTCCGCAGCCATCGAGGCCAAACAGGTAGCCGCGCAAGAGGCGGAGAGGGCGAGATACGTAGTCGAATTGGCCGAGCAAGAGAAGCAATCTACCATACTTCAAGCACAGGTGATAAAAGTTAATTTATTTTCTATTCTCGTATCATCCATACTCCGTCACTTTGCTCACGCCCCGGGTTTTCTAAATTCAGGGAGAGGCCAAAAGCGCGGAGCTCATAGGTAGAGCTATTGCGAATAATCCTGCGTTCATAGCGCTACGACGGATTGAAGCTTCCAAAGAAATCTCGAAAACCATTGCAAATTCATCTAACAAGGTCTATTTGGACTCGGATAGGCTACTACTCGATCTTTGAAGTCTTAATTTTGCACATAAAGGAAGACTTCTTTCATGAGTTGCAAAAACACAAGATTTTCATAAGATTTGATCAAGACTTTATAGTACTATATAGATTTCATTTATTTCTATGTTTAGTTGAGTGTCAGTGTGTCACTTATTTGTTATGAATCGAGGCTTATTTATTCCACTCCAAGTGTAGGCCTTACTGAAATTGTTCCAATAATAGAAGCGAATCCAAATAACAATTTGATTTCAAATTAATTTTAAAATGATAAGGGTTAAATTCATAAATTTTCAAATACATCACATGTCAGTATTATTCAGATTTAATTAATACGAATCTCAATTTGCAACATAACGTAGAACATGCACTAATCTTGGTAATTTCATGCATTATTTTATATTGCAATTAATTGTTCATGCAAATTAATTTTTAAAATATGTATGAATGATATAAATAAATACTAGCACTTCATTTGTTTGTAATCATTGGATTACTGAGAATCATAATCCAACCACCATTAATTTTAAATAGTCAGTAACCAAAAAAAGAAATTGAAGAAAAAATAAAGAAGCAGTGAGAAGAAGTAATATTTTTATATTCACGATTTGGGGAGGCGAGAGCAACAACAACAGAGCCATACAATGCAAAATAACCCTATTTTAAAACCCTAATTAAGCCAAGACTAAAAACAGAAATTCCCAATCAAGAAAAGCCCTAATTCAGCTAAATTCAAGAGCTCGTGAATTTCGTCACCGCCTTGGTTCCCTCCGACACGGCGTGCTTGGCCAATTCACCGGGGAGCACCAACCTCACGGCGGTCTGGATCTCCCGAGAGGTGATGGTCGGCTTCTTGTTGTAGCGGGCGAGCCGCGCCGCCTCCTGAGCTAATTTCTCGAAGATGTCGTTGATGAAGCTGTTCATGATGCCCATGGCCTTGCTCGAGATCCCGATGTCGGGGTGCACCTGCTTCAGCACCTTGAAGATATAGATCTTGTAGGTCTCCACGCTCTTCTTATTCCTCTTCTTCTTCTTGTCTCCGGCGGCGGCGCCGCCATCCTTCGGCAGCTTCTTCCCCGCCTTAGGCTTCTTCTCCGCCGGCGCCTTCTCCGCCGCGGGAGCTTTCTCGGCGGCGGGCTTCTTCTCAGCTGGCTTCTTCTCTGCCTTTGGTGCCATTGTTTGTGTGTTGAGACTTTTTCTTTTTTTGGGGATAATGAGATTTTGATTTCGCGGTGAAGTGTTGAATGGGTGAAGGAGGTTTTATATAGTCGAGAGATGGTGGGATGTGATTGGTGGAATGCTTTTGGGCGCGGATTGCGATCCAAGCCGTTGATGGGATGGAGCGTTTGAACGGTCTGGATTGCTGCGCATGGCGGCACTTTGGAATAAAGTGGCGCTTTGATGTTATTGGTGGAATTTTGAAGCCGCGGATTGTTGTGAGGAGCCGTTGATTATAAGATTTATCGACGGCTGTCATTTAGCAAGGTCAAATGTGCATGATTAATTGAGATTTGAGTAGTTCAATTTGGATAAGGATAAATATATCAAATAATTGAAAATATAAAATTCACTAAGTTTATAGTAATAAACATGTTTAAACTCAATTACTGTAAGATTTAGTGTATTTAAAATTAAGGTAAATTATAATATATTTATATATTTTTTTGAAAAATAGTACAATAGGTGGACAAACTAACAAGCATTACACGCGATCACTGAAAAAATAATACATGCAGTGATATTACCAATATTGAAAAATAAAATCTAAAAAATATTGACCTTCTATAAATATATAAATGATAGCATTTATTTATTATTTTTTTACCTTTATATCAAAATTAGTGTATTTTGCATTTATGCTTGACTACTTGACTCGCAATGGTCGAATATGTCGAGCATTGATGCATTTTCTTATAGGGCTCAACTATTCAACTTGCAATAGTCGAATATGTCGAGCATTAGTGCATTTTCTAAGAATGCTAGATTGTTTGACTTGCAACGGTCACTAATGCTCGACTCAAAGAGGTCGAGCATTAATTTACTTACCACATATATACTAATGTTCGATTTATTCGACTCATAGTGACTAAGTATGTTGAATAGTAGTGCATTTATCACTAATGTTCGACATGTTCGACTTGCATTGATTGAGCATGTCGAGCAAAGCTCACAATTTCAACAAAGTTTGTGATTTAAGTAAAATAAATTTATCCTTTCAAATTCAAAAAGAATATTTTTTTTATAATTTTCTTTGATTGAGTAATCTCTTGTTTTTTATCGGTGAAAACAGATAAAAGTAATTATTAATCCAAAATAATGCTTATGGTTGCTATGAAATTAATTAAAATTAAGAGCAATTCTAATCAAAGTCCCAGTCAAAAGGTGTTTAATTGGAATCTCATTCTAATTTAGGGTTCGTGTGGTTTATGTGGAGAACCATGAATGGATATGTGCTCCATTTCTTTAAGTTGCAGGTATTTTTGCTATGTTCCTTAAAGAGAGTTGCCTTACATTTTTATGTATTTACAGTGAAACTCTTTTATGCAATTGCACTAAAGAGAGAATTTGTCCAATTAGAACCAAACGGAACATGATATGTGGCTTAATAACTTGGAGCATCCACGTTGATTGAGTCAATACTTGATTCATCCATGCTCCAGGCCCACTTATGAGTCAAATGCTGCATTGAGTTTACTTATCATATTGACTCATCTGAGTATGTTTTGATTTAATTTAAATATCGCAAATTTTAATAGATATTTGCAGAAGAAAAAAAAATATAATGGCTTAAATAGTTGTTACTATACCCGTTGCAGCATGTTTTAAATTTTAAAGTTTATTTATTAATTTTTAATTTGGCTCATGTAATACACACGTCTTTTTTTAACCGTTGAGCTCGACTCACTGGAACGAGTCTTGCCTCGAATCAAAGGGGCTGATCGAGAGGCTCACCGCCATAACTGACTCAAGTCGATAGATGAGCTTCACCAACGTAGTGCAAGAACTACTAATTGCTTGTTTGCTATTCCAATAATCATAGTAAAGATTCCACTTGCATGAGATTATTAATTGATGCAAGATAATCGGTTGTTTGACATAAAGTTTTGTTGAAATAAGAATTAATAATTAAATTAAATTAATAATTTATTAATTATCACGCCAAACTTTGAAATTTGTATACGAAATCAAAATTTAATGAAAAATGAATAATTTATAGGCAATTGAGTCTAAAAGAAACATCGTTAGCGAAGAAACAACACTTATATAGCAAATTGCACACACTGCAGGAAACCTTACCGCAGAAAGACATGCCGAAGGCTCCAGTTACAGCTCAAGCTCAGCACGTTCTTCAAACCCCCTCTCTTCCATTTCCAGTTTACGCGGCTCTTTCACCACCTAAGGTCGTCTCTCTCTCTCTCTCTCTCTCTCTCTCTCTCTCTCTCTACGTATACATACACTGTACTGTATCTATAGACTCTACGCACAGCAAAAAGTCGCACCACGTTTCCCTGTCAACTTCGATTTGTTCCTGTAGAGTCCAGATTTGGAATGCTCTGACTTTATCACTCTACATAATCTGGTTGTTTGTATGCACAATTGATACGCCTAAGTCAATCGGTGCACCAGACACATGGAAATGGAACTCGATGCACCGTCGTTTGAGGCTCAACAGATTGAGTCGTCGCCGCACAAATCGACAGGTATTTTCTCCTGTTTCCCCCCAATATTTGTCGTTGTTATTGCGTTGGTGGAATTTTGGTTTGATGTTGAAATTGTAATTCTCGATCGGCTTTTGTCGCTTCTCAGCTAGTTTTAAGAGTTTTTGTTGAAGATATTGCGTAGTGTTTGTTTGTATGTGCCTTCGGTCTCTGAAGCTGATTTGAAACTGAGCTTGTTGTGTTACCATCTAATGGAGACTTGGATGAGTATTTGAAGTATAGGATGAATTACATTACAGCGTTGCTTTTTCTATAAATCAATTTCATCTCGTTACCAAATAATTTATGTTCTGAATCATAATTTGTTTGAAGTTTTTTTCTATGTTATACGAGAGCTTCAATGCATTTGATTTGATGTTTGAATTCCATCTTTCTCTATGTTCGTGGCCAAGAAATATATGGCTAATTTACATTTTCTGCTGTAAGGTGTGGTGGTCGTAATCACATTATTTCGTACCTAGAATGCTAAGTCAAATTGTCCTCTAAGTCTGTGTTGGACATGTTGCGTTATATTCCTTTTGTCTATATACAGATCTTAGATCTTTATATTTGTAAATGCGTGTTCATTAACTTTCTGATTTTCTTCTTAAATCTGTCTGTCTCTCTTTTTATAAATATTGCACAGGCAATGAAGAGAAGGGCACTCATATTAGGTTTCTTTTATCCAATGCGGAAGCTGGTGCTATAATTGGAAAAGGTGGCTCAACAATAAATGAGATTAAGTCACAATCTGGAGCCCGCATCCAGTTGTCACGCAACAATGAGTATTTTCCTGGCACATCTGATAGGATTATCATGGTCTCTGGAGCAGTGGATGACATATTAAAGGCAGCTGATCTTATTCTATCAAGATTGATGGATGAGGTTAGTGATATTGATTTATTTTAAGAAGATTTCAGACTAGTATTTAAACTGTTAATAACTAGATCTCTTATCTGCTTGAGTTAGTTTTATGCTGAGGATGGAGCTGAGATGGATCCAGAATCTAAAATTAGACTGGTGGTACCCAATAGCTCCTGTGGTGGAATAATTGGAAAGGCTGGTGCCAACATAAGGTAAGCGTACCCGACGTATTAAGGATCATCTGTTCATCTGATTATTGATTCAGAATTCAGAAACTGATGTTACCCGATCTTGGTCAATGGGTGATACTTCTAACCAATATACATATACTGACATGATATACCTTTGTATGCACTTGCATGAATAGATTGTTGCTTAGATGTTTGTTCAATCTCATGTTTCTTAACTTTAACGTGCTTCTAACTTTTTACTTTATCTTCCGGAACAGATCATTGATTGAAGAATCTGGAGCTGACATTAAGATATCTCCCCAAGATATGTATTACCCTGGTTTGCAGGATCGGCTAGTAACTGTAGCTGGTACTTTAGCTGAGCAAATGCGGGCGATTGAGCTAATCGTACTGAAATTGCTAGAGGACCCATATTATCAGCACTCCGCCAATACCCCATTTCCTTATGCAGGTTTGGCTTTTATTTGTAACTTAATTCTTCTCTTTTCTAGTTCTAATGGGTAGTGTTTTTTGTATCATGGTTCATGTTTTTTTTTTTTGGTCCCATTTATCCAGCACTTATGTACAATGGGATGAACTATGGACCAAATGGAGCTGGAGTGATGTATCAGAACAATAGACAACCGAACAAGGTGTGCTCTTAGTCTTAGCTTTAACTTGTTTATGAATGTTTCTTTTCTGTTGTCTAGCTATTTGCTTGTTGCTGCTGATTAGATTTCTGATTGCACACGTGCTGCACATACAGACCCGATGCTACCTTTTTGGCTTTTTTTCTCTCATTCATGGAGTGATTTTACTTGGTGTATTTTTACTGGTTACTTTCTGTGGTGACTTAGCACGTACCAAAAGTGATTACACTGTATTGTTCCTAGAAATGGCTATAACCATGCTCTTTTGCAGTAGCAATGCTTTTGAGGACATTCACATTTTCCTTTAATGTTGGTATACTAAAGATTTTTTCTATCTGAATGGTAAATATAACCTAGTTTGAGCTCTGTATAGTTTAACTTAAAATGCATTGTTGTTAACGTGCTTATATTGGTCGAACATTTCTTCTCTGTTGGAATTGAGTATCAAGCTCTCATACCTGATCTCCTTTCAAAGTTTCTCATGGTTCACATTTATGTGGCTTAATCCGTGATTGCAATGTGCTACTGCAGGAAGATAGAAGTAGTTCCATAACTATTGGAGTCGCAGATGAACATATTGGACTAGTTGTGGGGCGTGGAGGAAGGAATCTTATGGAGATCACCCAGGTGAATATGCTGGTTCTCATTTTTCTTTTCTCTCTGTTCTGGTGCCAACTGTTTCCTTCTTGCTATGCAGCTTAGTGGAGCTCGGATAAAAATCTCTGATAGGGGTGATTTCATGTCTGGGACATCAGATAGGTATGGGTGGATCAACTGCTTGGTGTCTTTTCAATGTTTGTTAGTGATTATCTAATAAGAATTTCATCCGCATCTCCATTGCAGGAAAGTCACCATCACAGGGTCCGAAAACGCAATTCATGCAGCCGAATCCATGATATCAGCAAAAGTTGCTTCAGCTGCTGAGAGAGAGATGATGTAATAGTCCTGAACTTCATCTAATCTACATAAGATACTAGGTTTTTGAATGACCTATCCAGTTCATCATTTGGTAACTCCTTAAATTCGTTCATACCGTCTGTTATGATGAAACCATGTGAATTTGATCCAAGCTAGAGGAGGAATATATGTTTGATCGAAGGGATTGCTTTACATATAGTATAATAAATCGGAGGATATGTCTGTGTTATAGGCTAGATGAAGAAAGAGGCCATGTTGTATATTTTCTCATCCTAGAGTTTAGAGATGTAATTGAGATATTTCTATGTTACTATTGTTGTTTGATCATCCTACGTATCTGGTGCACTTGACCGGGTGAAGAACCGATGGTGGATTTTACACCCGATAGAGTTCAACGAGTGTAGATGAAAGCACACCTAGGTTATTGATTTGCTTAAATTTGACTCTTTTCTGCATTTTACTTCAAGGGAGCACATCAAGATTTCTCTTGTTTTTGTCACCGTTATACTTGACTTTGCTTGTTACATTTTGTATGTTATGGCCATATTTCTTTTTCATGTTTATTTGTGTCAGTTTCTTCCCTGACTTTGGCAAAATTTTTTCTTGTTTATTTGTGTTAATTTTTTTTGTTTGTTATGGCCATATTTCTTTTTCATGTTTATTAGTGTTAAATTTTATTTTTCCTTACTTTGGCAATCTTTTGATTTTATTATGAGCTATTATTATACAATGTGGAAAATAACAGATGATCAATTTATTCTTCGTTGTTTCGATTATTTCTTGTGTTCTTTACCCGTTTATACATTTTCTACTGTAATTGGACTCACCGTACCACGTGGAAATCACATTTTTTGTAGTGTATATTGGTATGGCTCATTGCACTAGTGTTTTTTTTGCACAAAATTGCAAATTTGATGCAACATTTTGATTTTGGCGTAAATTAATCACTTTTAATTTTTTTGTGACAATGGGATTCTAAAGTGTTCAATATTTTTATTCTTTATACCATGTTAGAAGTTAGAATACAACTCCACATAGAAAAAAGAAGAAAAGGAATTGGTCACATCAAAATTCGATCATAGAATATATCCCTTTGTGGGTTTGGGCGTGGATGTATGCAATCATAAGCTTCGATGGAAAAAGAAATAAAAAAATAATGATCTTTCAGGTAATCTTTAGGCTAAATCTTGATCTATGTGTCATGTGTGTCACTTTGTTCCATTAAAGAATTTGATAATCCCAAGTTATGATTGTTGAATTTTGTAATTTTAATTAGAGCCCCGTTTAGAATGAGAGGATCCATCAAATGCCGTCAAATAATATGATAATTACAGGTTTTAATTAAAATCACAAAAATCAACTCAGAAATCTGATGTAGTTATACATATTGAATAATAAATAGTGACAAAAAAGAATTGCGCCAACTAGAAAGAAGAAATATCAATATCATTTCATAACAGCAAGTACAATAATAATTATGATAACAATAGCAAAGTACATAATATTGGGAAAATGATACGTGTAAAGTATCTATCACACGCAGAGGTCACCACTTTTTCAACATAACAAAATGGTAAAACCATGCAATTTTATTGCTAGAAATTACTAAAATCCCATAACCCAATTATGTGCAAAGAAAATAACGTTTCTTTTACCCATTTTCAACCTCCACGACCATGCCCGTTCCCCGACCCGGATCCGGACCCACTTCCATACCCGGAACCGCCGCCGGAAGCACCTCCGCCACCGCCTCCACCGCCGCCTCCGCCTCCTCCGCCGCCATTCTTTCCGCCTCCACTACCATATCCCGACCCACTACCGGAGCCGTATCCCGAACCGCTCCCCGACCCATTGGCCGAGCCACCACCGCCTCCGCCGCCACCTCCTTGACCTCCTCCTCCGCCACCACCGCCGCCCTTCCCTCCCCCTCCACCGGAACCATATCCCGACCCGTAACCCGACCCATAACCTGACCCGTATCCCGACCCGGAACCACTAGCACCACCTCCACTACCACCTCCGCCGCCTCCACCACTTCCGCCGCCACCTCCGCCAGCATTCCCATAATATTCACCCTCGTCATCATAGCCACCGTATCCCGAGCCACTCCCGGAGCCATATCCCGACCCATACCCCGAACCCGAACCAAGCGCCGACCCTCCTCCCCCACCTCCTCCTCCTCCTTCACCACCGCCGCCGCCGCCTCCGGCCTTAACACTCTTCCCGAGCCTAGCTCCGAAGGCAATGTCCGCAAACAGCATTACTAATAATGCTGCAGCCAAAATTTCGGAATTACGTGCCATTTTTCAAAAACTTGAAAGAAAAAAAAAGCACGAGTTTGTAACTATATTATATTGTAATAAAACACTATTTTATTTTTAATCTCTCTTGTAGCTAGGAGTTTGTATTGTTTTTTAATGATGATGAATTACGTTGAAGCATGATCCCTATTTATAGGAGTGGGAAATCCAATTTTTTCCAAAAAGTTGCATGGCTTTCTAGTTTCTAGTATCTTCTTTGATCCAATTTTCATTTTTTTTTAATTAAGATTTTGCAATGAGATAGTGGCGTAGGTGGCTGGTGCGGTGATGGTATGGGGTATTATTAGTTGGGGTGGTGGAAGACTTGACAAAATTATATAATATATGAAAAAAAATAGTACTACTTTATATTTCAATCTGGCTTTTTTCCAAAAATATGTTTAATAGAATAAAATTTGATACTTTAATATTCAATATTTTCACAATTATATTCTAAGGTGATGTTTTTGACAATTGAAATTTCACGGAACATGATGTTGTGTTGGACTCGCATGATTTTTTTTTAGTTGGACGACGGAGGATTGAGATTCTCATCCTGATCGTTCACTCTATAGATGAGACGAATACCATTAAGATACAATACGCAAATACTCATTTCGTTCTATAAGAGTGTATCACATTTTTTATTTTTGTTCGTCCCATAAGAGTGCATCACTTTTATTTTTGAACATGGTTCCACTTTTTCTTTTTAACCACAATCACTCATTTTTATGTAACATGACTACAATCAATTCAACCACAATCATTCATTTCTACCCAACTCATTACCAACGTTTTCTTAAAATCCGTGTCATCCCATATGTGATAAAACTCTTATAGGACGGAGGAATTACATACATGATGATTATTTTGTCGTCGCTAAAACCTTAATTAATTAAGTTTTCATTTGTAATTTATTCATTATGGGAACTTTTTTATTTTTTTGGATTTACACACTCACACTCACTATACAACCTATTAATTTGGAGTTAAAACAAAATATTTTACCAATTGAAGTACACTTATTTATTAAAATTGGATCATTGTTGTAAAAACTCTCAAAATGGAGTAAAAGAAGTTGGACTAATAATGCTTTCAATTTTTCATGCAAATTACATACTCTTTTTGAGTTACTCCCACTTTTTGACTTGAAGCTGTAAGCAATTAAGTGAATGGGGGACCAATCAAATGCTTCAAACTTAAGCCTCCCTCTAAGTTTTTCTCTTCCTTTTCTGAATAATAATTATAAAAAAAAGCAGCTGATAATTAAAATGCACAATTTTGCTTTTTAAAAATGTTGTGTGACAATCTCAACCTATAAAATATTAATCAGATTTAATTTTGATTTATTTTTTTTCTCATAAACATCCCCGCTATACCAATTATTTCATACTCCAAAAGGGATTCCCACTTAGTTTCTTTTCACATTCGATTTTGACTAAAGCAATTCAAAGTTACACCCATTTAATTTCCAACTTTTCTTTTACCTTATCTCAAATTGTTTATCGAAGATCAAACGAAAGAAAAATGATTAAATAGAAAGTCTCAACCTTTCAATTCACATCATATTAGTATTTGTTAATTGTTAAATAATGTCAACTTATACCCATACAATTGAAATATGCATAATGCATTGGTAGATATAAAACTTGAATTTTATTTTAGAGAAAAATTAAAACCGTAGAAAATGTAGAGAGAATCGTTTGTGGCCTCTATTCATATCATGCGTTGGTATTGTGACACATGACATTACTCGAATGGACTCACATATGTAATCATGATATATGCTACTTTATTTTTTCTTTCGGAAATTAGTTGAATTTTATTTCAATCATCATTTTATGGTGAAATATATTGCAATATGCTAGTAATATTTTCCTATTATATATATTTGCGAATAATTATCATATATAATTTTCTTAGTTAATTATTTTATTGACACATGATAATTATCCATAACTATTATGATAGTATTTGATGGATCTATACAAAATTAAATTCATGTAAGTTGACAATATATTTTATCGCATTTACATGTGATTCTTATGCATTTTTTATAAGTAAAATGCATTAGACGATCCGAATTGGTTCACCCCCATTAAAAATTTGTTTAAAAAAAAAAATCGTCACAATAGGTCAATGCCTCGTACTAGTAGAACGTGGATGGTCATCAATCTAAAATGTTATCTTTGGTGGTGGTCTATACATGTCTTTTTTTCCCCCAATTTCTTGTTTTTATGCGTATCCAAATCAAACCCACATTCAATTTGTCATCCACCAATACAAAATTAACCTATAAAAATACTTTTAATCGTAGGTGATCCACGTTCACTTCAATTGACCATTGCGATCATAAATATTAATGTTAATAGTTACCGACACTACATAATAGTATACTTTAATTTCTTGTAATCATTTGATGATTATATTTGATGATTATATTTGTGTGTATGAGTTTTCCAAGGGTTTTCTTTCGAAACCCGATAAAAAGAAGTTTCGATCCGACGAGTATGAAGAATACAAGACTCCGCACGAACGAGCACCTCGGGCACCAAAAAAGTAAGAAGCCCGACAAAGAAAAGAGAATGGAAAACGACAAAAGTGGGTGAAAAAAAATGCAGATTGATTACCCATTAAAAACAAAAATGGGTAATTCTACAGGAGATCCACTCACCAAAAGGTAGAAAACAAAGTTGAGTGGAAGGAAAAGCAGCTGGTCCACACCAACAATTATCATAAAAAAAATAAAATGTAGGTTCAGCTCCATGTGAATGCACTAGCTGGCGTCGGCAATTATAACCGACAAAGGAAGGTGGTTGGGCCATATTGGGCCATATTTGTTGATTGCATGTTGGGCCATATTTGTATTATTAGGGAAGCATGTTAGGCCATATTTGTTGATTGCGTGATTTTATAATTATAGAAAAAATAAAAAAGGATTTTCTGTCTAAATTGAAACTTGTGTGGGGTTTTTTGTGTTTATCAATATTATTAGGGGTCAATTTGATATTTCATGAATATTGGGATTGAGAGTGTCCACATGTCATCATCTTAACCTAGGAGTGTATTAAACTCAGTGTAGAATATACTCAACCGTGAACTTCATCGTGGGAACCACCAACTGCCGGGTGGGAGCCACCATCGGTCGCCTCCTATCAACCAGGGTCTGGGTGGGAACCGAACCACCAACTGCCGGGTGGGAACCACCAGATTCATGAAAACCATGGGAACGATGATGTGTTGGGTGATTTTGAGTTGGGTGACGACCATCTGGGTCTGGACCCTCTGATTCATGGGAAGTTTGGGAACCATGGGAACGATGATGTGTTGGGTGATTTTGAGTTGATTACTTCACTTGGGAACCATGAAAATAATTGGCTTATTTTTGCAAGTCCGAAAAATAATGACCTATTTTTACAAATAGTCCTAAGATAATGACTTAAATAATTTTAAACTCTGTTCTTATCATTTTTCTCAACCGATGCATATAATCTATCTCTCTCGAATGTGAGTAGGTTGTATAGTGGGGTTTTCTTTCATAAGCATGCTTGTGTTCATAAATAAAAAAAGGTATTGAAATTCCCTTCTATGTATGACAAATGTCTTTTCCAACTCCAAGAATTTATTGTGTGGCCACATGCATCTCTAGCATGCTTCACTTGCACTTTACAGTTGGTAACATACCTACATATATATACATAGGATATATACGAATATTATAATATATTATGTACACATTACATGATTTTGATGTATAAATTTGTGAAACATAATTCGATTTCACACTCCCACCAAAATATAAGGAGGAAATGAGTGACACATGTTTATCATTCACGCCAATTTTGAAAATTGAAGTTTGAAATAAAAAAAATAGTGGAACCGTCATTAATTATTATAAGCACTTAGGTGTTACTACTATTTTATCAAAACTTGTTATTGCGCGTTTTCGATTTGCTCTTTGTTTGGACAAGTCGATTAGGGTCAAAATTCACAATCATTTGATTCATTTGCGTGTGGAATTGTCTTGGTGTATTTGTTTATTATTCATGGAAATGTGATGCAATTAATTAAATCAACTTCAAATAGTACTTTTCAACTTTTACTAGGCCATAATGGATTAACTTGTTAATCCGCACTAATTAAGTTGGCTAATCCCTAACAATTAGTTAATTAATGTAATTAGAGTCGTAGTCTTGTGGAATGTAGAGTCTTGTGTGAGTGCTCTTTCTATGTCTCAAAACTTTGTCGGTCAATAAGTAAATCCATAATTAATAGATATCTATGATGAGTCTTGTTTATTTTAATTTAGAAGTTATTGATGAAACAATGACTTTGTAGTATAGGTGTATAATACAAGACATTCTAGTAAAAAATATCGCGTCTCATTTTTATATTTTTAAGTAAATTAATTCACGATTTTTATATTTTTAAATAAATTAATTCACGAAATTACGTATTTTTGACAAGCGATATATTCTTGTAAAACCATTTCTAGCTAGCCAGATGTGGACTATTTAAACAATGAGCCAATCCTAGAGATTTGTCATGATCCGAGTATGATCGATTTAGTATGGAGTGAGCAATGTAATTTATAATTCTTTAAACACTATCTTCTTATAAATATTCGATTTTTAGGAATAAGTTGTGACACAAATTGATATGTACATTTATATACACCCACTACAATACTCACATGCATAGAAATTAATTATAATAAAAACTTTTCTTCTCGTAAGTTACGCTATTAATTAAAATCAAGAAAACATTAATATAAGCAAATCAAGATAATGATATATTCATTCAGTACTTAACATCAAATAAGCAAATTAAATCGAAAAGAATGTGTTCAAGCCACCTAGGAAATTTTATTTGGCAGCAGCCTTTTGATCTTGCAGATTTAGCAGCAGCAGCAGATTTACACATTCTCAATACTTTACACAAAAGAAAGCAACTACTTATAGTATATTTTAAGAAGCTATAAAAGTAGAAAGACAAAATGTTGTATCCACAAACAATGTGTGGTGTCACAATAAACAAAGCATCCATCAATAACTTAAAACACAATGTACCCCAAGAATCAAAATGGCAGATAAATAGATTCATTCAAATTCATGTGACGATGAATTCAAGGCGCTCCCACTGGCACCGCTTCCACTCCCGCATCCTCGGCTTCTGCTTCCGCGTTTTGGCTATGAAACGTTGGGCGCGTTCTTTTGCTTCCTCGCGTGAGGTTGCCCAAGGCACGACGAAGTCTTTATATGACCTGCACGCGGCAATGTAGGAGCGAACGAGAGGATCATCATAGTAATCAGTCAGAGTATCAATCGCGACCCTCTCGAGCGATGGACAACTCCAAATCAATTCAACCAGCAATTTCTCTCCATGACCTCCACATCCAATGTAGCCGCTCATTTCAACCACCTTAAGATTTCTATGAACGAATTTCCCAACCTTGTACACTTCTTTTATATCCGGAAATCCGTAAAGATTTGACTGCCATGATCAAGACCAACAGATTACTCGATGAGACGAGTCATCTTTATTTGAACAACTACAGTATTAGTGAGTTTTAACTTATGAAAACAAACTAAATTGTACAAGTAGAGTCAGAGTGTAGTACCTCATTAACATCTACCGTGTAGCTCAGCTGTCACGAAAAAACATATCAGATGAGTCGAGTCAAAGGCATGAATATGAGCATACAAAATCAATTATTCACCTCAATCCTAAACTCGCATAAGTGTGGAGATGCCACAATCAATGATTTGAAGAAGTTAAGGGATGAACCATGCTTTGTAAGAACTTGCACTTGCAGCCGTTTGAGAGAGCATAATCGAGGCGAATCAGGAGGAGCATAAACCGAAATTCTAAAATCCTCCTGAGAAAAAAGTTAAAGATGATCATAAAATATATGAGCATAGTATATATATAAATGAAGAAGCATACCGGTAATCGAAAATCCAATACAAGCTTCTCCAGCTGAACTGAATAGCTCGAGTGTTCCTTGGGCTCTAGAACAAAGGACCAACACATACCACCTCTAACACATAATTTACGAAGATTCGGAGCTTTTTTCAACAGCAAGCTGTTTTTCGCTCCTCCATATTTTAACGAGACGAGACTCACAGCAGATATCTCCAAACTCGCGATATAGGGGCATCTGGTTATCTCCAAAACTCTCAAGCTTGGTGGATCAACGACTCGAAGATCCCCCTGAATGTAGTAAGATAATCGTATGCACAACTCTTCAAGGTCGGGACACGATGCTAGAAAATAGTGAACCACGTCGTGGCTGATCTGAACATGGGCCAATCTAAGGCTTCTCAGGCGGCAAAATGCACGTGAACGTGAAGGTGAATGTGATCTTAACTCATCAAGAGTTGGGAATGCATATCGAAAACCTGGGCATTTATATCTATATATATCTTCAAATGAGAGATTCAACTCCAACCTTTGAACTTCCTTTTGCATAGCAAAATTCAACCATTTCTCAACTGCACGAGACGTAGATGCCGTCTCATCCATCCCGACCCCTCCCTCAAAACTGATGATCATGCCCTCAATATATCGACCTTGATGAAGATGATCCAGCACACCATTCACCCAAGACTCGAATTTTTCCTTTTCCATTAGTTTTCCATCAAATCGCAGAATCTCATGGGAAAAACTCCAAAGATATCTCCATCTATGTGCGAGGACACTAGTCCTCACAGCTCTCTTCATGCTCATGTGTGATAGAATGTTAATTACTAAATCATCAGGCAATCTATCAATACCACCATTATTGACAGCATCATCTATTCCCTGCTTTTCCACATTAAGCTAAACTTAGAGCCCATTATTTCACACCAAATACATATATTTAAGACACCAAACACATATTTAAGACTAGGGGTGCATTCGAGTGAAACACTTATTTTTCGTGAGACACTGAGTACAATGAATAAGACATATATACTGATGAACAAGGTAGTATATACTATATTGATGAATAACGAAATATTTTCTCCCTCCAGGATTTGAACCCTGGGAGCAAATTTCGCCCTCTAGGTAAAACATCTGCCATATGATTGATAAAATAAACGCACGAGATCGTATCTAAGATCTCACTAAAAATAGGGAATCTCGTTGGAGCGCTCTCCTTTAAGACTAAACCTCTTTATCACAAAAATTAAAACTCATTTGTAATGTAAACTAAGCATATTCGCATAACAAAATTACCATCTAAACATATTATCACAAAATTTAAAGGTCATTCATACAAAACACAATTATGTAAGACTAAACTAAACACAAATTCGAATAGTCGGCTACTTACCACCAGCTTTCGTTTTCTGGATTTTGCCATCGGAAAAGACGATAAATTTACTCTTCCTAAATCACAAGATGAATTCTTCTGCTTAAACTATGGAACATATGCATGAATGAATTTAAAGAGAAATACATAGGTAGAATGTAAATTTAAAGAGAGACCGATGAATTATAATTCGATTAAGTTTCCGAATCATGAATTTCCATAAAAAATGGGCTTTGTTAACTGAAAATTTCAATCACATGTCGTAGTCTTGTAGAATGTAGAGTCTTGTGTGAGTGCTCTTTCTATGACTCAAAACTTTGTCTCACAATATGTAAATCCATAATTAATAGATATCTATGATGAGTCTTGTTTATTTTATAATTCTAAAAAGAATCTTGTTTATTTTATTAATATCAAAGTTATTGATAAAACACTTGATAGTATAGGTGTAAAAAATATCAAGTCTTATTCTAGTGCTCATCGATTTAGTATGGGGCGAGTAAGTAATTTAATTTATAATCCTTTAAAGACTATCTTCTTATAAATATCCGATTTTTAGGAATAAGTTATACTCGAGGTTATAACATTTAGTATTCAAAGTTAGACTCATTATTTGATTTCCTTTAGCATTTATGGCCATGGGTCGCCACTTTGAATAAAAAATGTGGTGATTTGTTATGATTAGAGTGTTGTCAAATAAATTTTAATAAAAATAGTTGAGTATATTGTTAGTACAGAATAAATTTCACTTAAAAAGTAATGTTAATAATAATAATAATAATTATATTGTGAGTGAAGAGAGTTAGAGACTAGAGAGTGACCCATCAAATAATAAAAATTGTTCAAAAATTAAAAATGATTAATTGAGATGTTATATTATTAAATTGCCTTCTCCCTATAAGTGGGCTGTGAAAGCCCAATAACAATCACAATTCATTTTATTAAACCGAAATTTTCGTTTACCATGACATAGATCGAACCCAATTTTTTTCGTCACGTGTAGTGATGAATTTTGTACCCTGCCATATTGTCTACAATAATTTATTCAACAAATATTCAGTAACAAAAAACGATATTGTCTACAATTATATTCAGTAACAAAAAACGAAATTGAAGCAAAAATAAAGAAAAAGTAATATGAAAACTCTAATTAAGCCCAAAACTAAACATGAAAATTCCCAATCAAGAAGAAAGCCCTAATTCTTCGTCAAAAAAGAAAATAAAAAAGCCCTAATTCAACTAAATTCAAGAGCTCTTCGTCACCGCCTTGGCCCCCTCCGACACAACAAAAACCCTAAACCCCTCTGACGCTGCGAGAATTCCCCGACCAAGAAATTCTCTCTCATTCCTAAAACCGCTGCCATGGCTGTAAGTTCCCCTCCTTATTCTCTATATTGATTGTGCGTTTTGTGTATGTATATTCAAGATCTAACTGTTTATCGGATAATGTAAGGGAACAAAATCTGGGTGGGTTGGATTAAGTGCTTTTGGTATTTTTGGTGTTTTCCTTTGCATTTTTCTGATGAATAGTCGATTATGATACGAGATAGGTGATTGGTTTGATTTCTGGTTGTTGTTGTTTGTGATTTTCAAGAGATGGCGAAAATTTCAGGGTATCTGAAGATACAGTGTAAATTGGGTTTACTTGTGTTGGCAAAATTATGAGTTGATCGAGTTTCTTCTTTCGGTTTGAATGATTATATATTTATTTTTTATTTTTTTTCCTTTGTAAAATTCTTGGATACTCTAGAACAAATCATGTTTAGGCGACTGGGCTCCTAATGTTATAAAATGGAGTTTTAATGAAGCTCTGGTGACAGTTGAAAGCTCACAGTGTTTGGCATTAACGAGTTTAAGCCTTTAGCCTTAGAATTTGAATTGTAGCCTTTTGAGTTTGGATACTGCAACCTCAGTTTAACTCCAAAACTCATCGATGTTCATACTGTCTTTCATTGCATGCCGTATTTCAACTTAAGCCTATTGAGTGAAAATGAGTTTACATATTGTTTAGCACCAATTTTCACTGCATACTAAGATTTGGAAACTACTTCATGAGAAGCACAATAATATTTATACGATGTGCTTATTTACTTAAATATCTGTCTGCTTAGGTATAGACTCTTTTGAGTTAAGGATACCCATATAACTCTATTTATTTCTAGCTTGTATTGCCAACTCAGTGTTTGTTCAGTTGCTTTAGAGATAAATCCCATGCCATTGCTTCAAGAATAGTTTGTTGGTAGGCGTGAAAGACTGTCAATTCTCATTTCGGGTTTTGTTTGCGCTTCTCTTGGTTCCACTAGCTGAAGGTCCTTCGCAGGAATATACATCAAGTCTGTGCTTCATGACTTGGTGCTGTTGTGTCAACTTGATGTATTTTGCGCAGATTTAGTTGTTGTTTCGGCATAATGTTCAATCTCTGTGTTCTGAAACATCTTTATTCGTTGCTTGCAGACTGTACCTGTTAACCCAAAGCCTTTCTTGAACAATTTGACTGGGAAGCCTGTCATGGTCAAACTCAAATGGGGAATGGAATACAAAGGTTAGTAAGATTTTGGGACTGATTTTTTCTGATCATATAAACTGCTTTTCATTAGTCTTATCTTTTCTCCTTGATATATTTGACATTCAGATATCACTGAGGAGATTAATTTTCTACTTTTGTTGTGTTCCAGGTTACCTCGTCTCTGTGGATTCATACATGAACTTGCAGGTATGTAGTACAGAACTAATATTTGTGTAATTTACGACATTGTTTATTAACTCACGATACAACAATGCTCGGTATGGATTGGGATGTGATATATGACCAACTGCCCAACTTGTAGGTTATACTATGACATGAGAAGATGTTTATGTTTTCTAGTATTGTGCTGAAGGTTTTTCAGTGGGAACTTCCTTTCTACACTTTCTACACCAGACGATTAGAAACTCCCCGGACAAATTCACTTTCCTTTAAATGGATGTGAATTTTGTTGGGCTAGTTTCTACTGACATTATTCCAGACAAATTTGATGCTTCACTGTTCTAAAGTTATGTTTCACAACATAATAATTTTTATATTGAACGTAGAAACTGAAAAAATGGTGGAATCTATTGGTTATAGCTTGCTTGATTAGGATATGATCCCATTGGGTGATTTGCCTTGAAACAGTCAAAATTATTTGACAAATAGCTATTTAATGGAGTTAATTATTTATTTTGTAGCTTGCAAATGCTGAGGAATACATTGATGGGCAGTGCACTGGAAGCCTCGGAGAAATCTTGATCAGGTTTCATTCATCTTCTCCCCAATCATCTTTCAAGTACATACGGCATTCTTGGACGAAATGGACGTACATACTGAAGTTTAATGTGACTAGATAAATATTTCCATCTGTACAAATGCCACTTCTCATATAATGAAGTGTATCTTTTCATACGAGCATTTGTTACCTTGAGGAATTAATTGCATAAGTTGAGGATAGAATGTTCAGCAGCTTGGCTTTAAGAAGCATTACGAGTTCAGAGAAAAACGGTTACTATGCAGGCATTATTATTGATGAAATCTTTTTGGGTTATCTTGTGCAGATGCAATAATGTTCTGTATCTTCGCGGCGTCCCTGAGGATGAAGAGATTGAAGAAGCTGACCGTGATTAGTCGGCATTCACATCTATCGTATCATTGTATGCCTAATTGAACTGGAGTGAGATCTTGCATTGTGTAGTAGATGTACTTGACAGGCATTCTATCTTTGTTCATGTAAAATTTGTGAACATGAGCTATGTGGAAGGGATATATTTGTTCTTAACTTGTTTCAGATCAGTCCAGAAAATTAAAAAAATGACTTTAAACTCGTTTGGTGTAGTTTATTTATTCGGTTGGATATGAAGTTTATTTAGCCTATTTTATGCAATGGGTTTGAGTAGAAGGCATTGATTGGTTATTTAATTCTCCCCAAACTATAATTTATTGTAATTTATTGCATGAAGACATACTTAAAGGATTAGGATAGCCATAATTGCAATTGACAAAATATCGAAAATCGTTGATTTTTATACGATTTGGTGCTTTGTCAAATGGCAATTTTATTTATTTATTTATTATTATTTTTTATTTTTTTATTTTTTTTACGGAAAGATGTGTTTGATAGCTGAAATGAGATAAGGGATGATAAATAAAACTTAGATAAATAATATAGATTGAATGAGATTGTTAATATTTTATAGGTGTTTGATAGTTAAAATAGAATTCTTGCATAACTAATTTTTTTGTTTGATAGACAATATATAACTTAAGATTAAATTAACAAATTACCTTATTGACCTTAATTTAAGAAGAAGAAAAAAAGGACCAATCAGACTATCACAAACACAAATGTCCAAAGCCTACTCCCACCACTTTTCCCTTAGAACACGTACCCCCACCCCCGCCCACCACCCCTCCCCTCCCCTTTCTTCTTCACAGCACAGGCTCACCCCCAACCCCCATCCCTTTATTCTTCTCAAGAATAGCAGAAATTATCAACTACCCCAACACCCCCTCCCCCATCCCTCCCGACTCCGCCGCTCCCCAACACTCCGCCGCCGCGCCAACACTTCCGTCTCTTAATTACACCACCCAATCACGCCGCTCAGTTGCGCTGCCATGCTCCAATCGCACCGTCGTCGCCATGCCCCAATATCTTCGCACCATTTCTTTTTCAATTTTGTGGACAGCGAGGGCGGGGGTCGATGAGGGCTCTGGTGGTGGAATATCGCTAATCTCCTTCCAACGATTGTTACCTGGTCGCAATTCAGCTCCCAATGATGGAGAAGACGAATCCACAGCATGTGTTTACTTTGGCGAGGTATGAAAAATAAAGATTTGAACTTTGATTTCGAAAGGAAAAAGTTAGAAAAATTCACTGATTGGTGCACTTTAGGGAGATTTGACACGAAATCTGGTTCGTCCAGTGAAGAACTCCTCTTCGGGGAGAAAATCGATTTTGGAGTGAAATAAGCAAATACCGATTTTGGAGTTATTTGAGGGAGAAAATTGGAAACACAAAACCTAATCTCTATTACTGTTCAAAGTGATATTATTCATCACGGGGGGTGCGGCGGATGAATAATCTCAAGGCTACAGTGTTTTTGGTGCGGGCTTCACCTTTTTTGCGGGCCTGGAAGATTATTGAGATAGTCTATCAAACAGACAAAAATGGTGAGAAATATTATCTATCTCACCTAATAACCCCTATCAAACACACCCTAAGTATATTATTATCAACCTGTGCACGGGACTTGGAGATGACCCTCTACAAATTACGAGAGTTTATTCTATACATGAAGTGCCTTAACATCTTTCGTAGCTCTTGCTAAATTATGAAATGTTTCTACCTAAAAGTCCTAAAAGTTATACCTATGTATGTAAAATTATTTGAAATATAATTGATTTGCTAATTTAGTGTTTGATGCCTAACGAATTTTACATCGATAGCCCTGCCTTATATAAGCAATTTAGCATGCTTGTTATGAATTATTTATATCCAAAATAATTTTAAAATTTATATGTAGAAAATATTGAGAATATGGTCATAAATAAAAGGGAAAATTATTACATGAAAGACAATTCTACCCTTCTGACTTGCATCAAGTTATGAATTCTCCACAAGACTAGTAGTGTTAAATCCATCATCCATTAAACCAGAGAGCAACGGCTTTGTGAATTTCGGTTTCTTTTTGTCGGTGCACCGATCTGCTCCATTTGCCCCGGCTCGAGATCGGGCGTTCTCAGCCGTCCGATCTCTCTCTACTGCGCGGATCCGATTTCCTTTTGTAAGGTTTCTGCTGTTTCGAATTCTTAATTTTGTTTCTAATGTTGATCAGTTTCTGTTGGTTTGGCGGCATTTCGTGTGGTGTTTTTGTTTTCTAGTTTTGATCATCTCGCATTCTTGAGCTATCATGTGCATTTTCGAAATCTGAAGACCGGAAAATGAGCGTAGATCATGAGAATTTTGAGATTGTGATACTTTTGATTTTAATGGATGAATCTAATTAATCACATTTGTAAGGTGCTTTGGAGTTTGATGACCTTGTACAATGTTTAATTCCATCCGAGTGTATTGGGTTGAATTCGAATTAGTTCTGTCCGCAGCTGAATGGGAGTGTCCCGATTACGACTGTACACTTGCATTTTGATTGACATTGGGGTTTGGGGAAAAAAACAAGTTAACTCCGCTTTTGCAATTTGAAACTTTGTGAAAGAGATAATTGAACAGTTTTGAACTAGCTTTAAGGTATATTATCTCTGGCAATCAATTTGGTAAAATTATGCCTATCACCCTGCTACTGTATGCTTGTTCTTTCTCTGAACTGATAATTTTTCTGGTGTGGCAGGATACCTCCAATGGTAATGGATAGTCAAAGTTGGTATTTGGATTTAAACCATGAACAGTGGGCTGCACTCCCAGTAGAAGGGCAGCGCCCTGCTGCTCGGTACAAGGTGGGGTTGTCTAGAAAATTGAATTCCATGGACCCTCAACTCTTGTCTTCTTCTTTTTTGAAATTTTCTGCTACTTTCTTTTCTTGATAAAAGCTGTTAATTTGTAAACTTTGATTGCTATTTACAATTTTTTTAATGCACTTGTTTCCTATATATTTGTTCTTGCCATACAGCATGCTGCAACAGTGTTTGGAGAGAAGTTATACATTATGGGTGGAAGCCGCAATGGTAGATACCTATCTGATTTACAGGTATTGCTAAATCTTCCTTGCTAACAATTCATGAATTTTTTGTTTTCGGTTTACCTTTTATTATAATTTGATTTGATTTGATTTGATTTGATTTGATTGCATGGTTTTAGGTGTTTGATCTGAAAAACTTGATGTGGTCAAGTATCAAGCTGAACATGGTAGCTGCTGATGATAAAAGTAAAGATGGTGCCAAAATGGAAGCTTTCTCGGCAACCTCGGGCCACAGTATGGTAAAACAATTGGAAGCTTCATTTTTATGCCTTTTATGCTCTCTTCCATTGCCCATTTATCATCTTTTCTCATTTTAAGGCTGCAAATAGCCATGATTAGTTTTGGAGTGAGATTAGTTTACTTTTAAATATATGTACTTGATCTATTCAGACTTAAATTTTCCATCTCCAGATCAAGTGGGATGGAAGACTTCTTCTTCTTGCTGGGCTCACAAAGGAGAGTGGTGACACAGTCGTAGGTTCGTTTTTAAGATAAATATGCTAAGCTCTTGATTCTGCTAAACTAACATTGCTGTCTTCGTTTAATTTATTTTTTGGCCCAATGCTGATGCTTTTCTTTTCCTGTATACTTTGTAGTGCGGTTCATTGATCTTGAATCATACCATTGCGGCGTTGTTGAGACCTTTGGAAATATTCCGGTAAACTGATTCGTTGACTTCTCATTAGAAGTTTTGTTTTCTTCATACAAGTTCTCCCTTCATTAACTGAACATGTCCCTTGTTTGTGACTTGATGAGTCGTATGAATAAAACAAGATTTATGTAGTTTCTGTAAGATATTTTCTTGGGCGTTTATTTTTGCCTCAAACATGTAATATTAAGCATTCTTGTGGTATTTCATTAGGCAGTTCAAAGGGACAGTGTATGTATGCTTATTATTTATTCATTTTTCCCTCAATGGTGTAATTATTAGGTATTGTCATGGTATTTCATTAGGTAGCTCGGAGTGGGCAGTCTGTTACGCAGTTTGGTTCTAAAATTATCATGTTTGGTGGAGAAGACCGCCATAGACGATTACTAAATGATGTTCATGTTCTTGATTTGGAGACAAAAACATGGAGTGCTGTTGAGACTACGTATGTTATCTACTCAAACTAGTGATTACTATATACATTTTTGTCGATGAATTCCAATTATTATTTGTTTTTTACTTTGACAGCCAGACACCTCCATCCCCTAGATTTGATCACGCAGCTGCTCTACATGCTGATCGATATCTTTTCATCTTCGGTGGATGCTCTCATTCAGTCTTCTACAATGACCTTCATGTGTTGGACTTAGAAACAGTGAGCTTACCTTCTTCTATTCATAGATCAGATGGTTTAAGCATACTTTCAATTGTATTTCTGTCCATCTTGATCCAGCCGTGGTAATGGCATGCAAGCAATAAAGAAGCTAACACTATCTTCCCTAAAAAGTAATCAACTGAGTGAATAGAAATCCATATCAAGTGAACCTTTAGAATATCTGGTTTCTTGGTTGCTCTTAGTCTTTTCCACCCAACTGACTCCTTTTACTGTGATATATGATATGTGTAGACATAATATTGTGGGAATAAAAGATATATATTCAATAGGAAGAATACATGTATATATACAAGAGTATTAGGTAAATTAGGAATACATAATCTGACTTGGGATAATAAAATTCTAACATAATGTATGGAAATTCGTAAACTAAATCAGATTATGGCCAAGTGTTGCTCTGTGCTCTGCATTCATGGAGTTTGTTTTCAGAACATCTCTGTTTTATAATCAAGTTTATATGCCTGTTTCTTTTGCATACAACTTATATAATTTCTTGTTATATGTTTGCTTTCAAGTTCTTTTTGTTTGCTGCAGATTTTAGGACCACCAGACAATAGTAATGGGAGATTTTTTGAAACTCATGTGACCAACTAATTTAGTTAATTGCATATGTTGTCCAAAACCATTGTGGGTTATATACTTTTTCATTTTCCCCCCAAGGCAAATATAGATAATTTTGTTGGGTATATTGGATGAGGAAACTACAACTTATCCACAATATTGGCTTTAAAAAATAAGTTATCAAAAAGCTCGTCAGTTTTTCTAGACCTTCTGAAATAAACTAAAGACATTCAACTTGCAGAAGGGAGTAAGGTCCTTGGATTTGTTAGGATTATCCATCTTGAGTTACCCGAGTGTTATTTGCTATTAAGATGAATATTAAATGGACTGCAATTCTTTTATTGTAGATGGAATGGTCCAGACCACAATTGCAGGGTGATTTGATTGCTCCTAGGGCTGGTCATGCTGGTGTTGCAGTTGATGGAAATTGGTATATGGTTGGTGGTGGAGATAACAAAAGTGGTGGGTGAAATCTATATAGGGTTGAGTTTCTTGTAGATTTCAATTTCCTTCTCACATTAGCCCATGCTTTTGTTTTTCTATGACTAGTTGTGAACACACCATTTTTCTTGCAGGTGCCCTAGAGACCATTGTTATAAATATGTCTAAGCTTGCTGTATCCGTGGTGACTAGCGTAAAAGGAAGAGATCCACTAGCTAGTGAGGTACCACACTGTGCTGTGTTTGATTTGTCTCATTGTCATTTAAGTTGTTTCTATAGATTATTTAACTTGCATTCCACATATTTATTGTTTGCACGAGAGTTTGATGTGAAAAGTATAACAGGGTATCAGCATTTCATCTGCATCACTTGGTAGTGAGAATTTGTTGATCACATTTGGCGGCTACAATGGGAAGTATTACAATGAGGTATTTTTTTGTGATTGTACAAGTGTATCTACCATCATACCAGAAGTGATAATGATTGGATCTTGGCTTATGCTCAATATGATGATGGTTTTGTCTTTTTTGTTTGTCTTACAATTACGAAAGCTTCCATCCTTGTATGATAGAGGTATTTGTATTTTATGGGACAAATAAATCTACCCGGGGACACAAAAATGGGAAGTACGACGATGAATGATATATGAGAGAAAATAATTTATTTGTATAGGAAATCTTTATCTGTGTAATTAGCGGGTGTTTTGAAAAAACTCTTGGAAGCAAATATGCCTTTTTAGCTTAATTTCAGCATGGAGAAGTTTTGACGGAATGCAACTTCTGTCTGAGCAGTACCTCGACAGCTCTAAGTAGAACCTGACAATCTTTAACATAATTCCGTCCATGCTGTTAGGCTAGCCCTTTTTTTTGTTCCTGTTATCCTTGCTACGGGGATTCTTCCTCATTTCTACTTTTCCATTTAATCATATAATTACCTCTTTTGGTTTTTCAATACTTTCACTTTCTTGTTTGCCTAGTGTTTTAACTCAAACTCACCCGTAGGTTTGGTGTATCCTTTCGTGTATAGGTATTTGCTATGAGGGTCAAACCTAGGGATTATTTGCAGCCTAAGATTTTGCAATCACCAGCAGCAGCAGCTGCCGCTGCTTCTGTTACTGCTGCATATGCCCTGGCAAAACCTGAACTGTTGAATTTCAGTGAAAAAGAAGATTTGAATTCTAAGATAATCCCAGTGGATACCTCCCAGAAGGATATTTCGGCTGAAATTAACTCAATCAAAGAAGAAAAGAAGGCTTTGGAATTGTCACTTGCTGAGATTACAACCGACAACTCTGCTATCAAGACAAAGATTGAAGAGATAAAAGGAAATTATGCTGAGCTGTCCAAGGTTAGGTGAAAGAATATTGTTTAAACCTTTTGCAATTGTCGTTATAAAAATATTTATCATTGTGAACTGGATACAGGAATTGCATTCAGTGCAAGGACAGCTTGTTCAGGAGAGGTCAAGATGTGCCAACCTGGAGGTCAAGCAACTATTCATTTTTTCTTCTTTCTTTCTTTTCTTTCTTTTTTTTTGGTCATTTCGACTTTCTTGAACTTCTCATCCTGGGGAATTGGGGACGACCAGCTAAATTATGCTCTTCTAGAGTGAGTGACATGTTAATTGCTCTGGCTTATTTTTGATATATGCCATATTTTATGCCTTTTTTAGGCACAAATAGCGGAGCTACAGAAGGTGCTCGAATCACTCCCGTCATTAGAAGAAGAGGTTCAAGCACTTAGGAGAGAAAAATCTGCACTTGAAAGTGATATGGAGCACGCAGAAGTCCAGAAGCAGCGATCTGGTGGTATCTGGAAGTGGGTTGCAGGATAAGCTAATTGCTTGGAACAGATGAAGTTGCCATGGGCAGTTGAGCAAGTTCTCTCTGACGTGGAGTCCGTAAATCTGGTGACTGTCCGACTGAAGACCCTGGAGGCTCTCGTGACCTTTACTGAGATCACTGTGCTTGCCAGAGCAAAATTTGAAGTACTTTTTCCTCTTGTAGAATGTCTTGGCTTAGAATACTACATATGAAACAAGTGTTTCTTGAATTACTTGGGAACAGCACGAATCCCTTGTGACTTTTTTTGTAATTTAGGTGACTTTAAACATTTAGATTCATTCATTTTTCTTTATCTGTAATGTAATACTTCCAATTAAAACGAATGACTACATTATGCTAGTGTATACTACTAGTTTCGTTGCGAGCTTGAGAACATACTTTTTGGACACTTCTTAGGCAATGCATATACTATTGGAAGGTAGTTAAACAGGGTTGAGCTGCTAGAATCGGCAGATTTGGACATTGCAGTCTCATATTATTTTGGAGATAGTCTATTAATCATTTATTACATGATATTTATAAAGAAAACAATATGGTGCCATTTGAAAATTCAGATGAAGATTCCTCCAACTGCTGGTTCTTAGCTACTTCATAATCTGGAGGGTGTCTGCTGTTTGCTCTGTGATATCATTTGCCTCCTCAAAATTTTGCCAGCAGCAGACCTCGGTATGGCACTGATGAAACTCACTCTCCTAATCTTTTTGTATGGTGCTACCTGTGGATTTTTGGTATAATGTCTGAGTGTTATAATCATGTTTCAGCAGAAGAAAACAGCAGAAGGGAGCAGGAGGACTGGTCTCGTAAATACCTGTCTATTAACAAATTGCATGACTTGATCTTCCGTTAACTTATCAGAAGCTGCTCTGACCACATATGCTACAGGTATTTGTCCTGCTGCTTCGTCTTCATGTCTGCACAATGCTCTTACTGTGTCAGAACATTATAGTAAACAGAATGCGTTTATATGCACACGGCTTTAGGTTATATCTACGTTCTTCCATATTTTGCATTTGTGTTTCTGCTATGTGTGTGTTTTGGGGTGGGGGGAAGGGTAGTTGAAAGTATAACGCACGGTATGACTGCTGCATCAGTTATGTCTGGATGGCCTGTTAGTATTGCTTCCAACTCTGCTGGAGCCACCTGCATTATGTCTCAGCACTTCAGCTATCTAAACTATACTTTCAAATATGAACACTCTTTTATGACATGCTGTGACCAAATAATACCTGATAGCCGTTGTGCTTGATCAATTCCTTGATCCTGTCGACTATGTAAATATATCCTTCATCATCAAAGTAACAAAGGTCGCCTGTTTTGAGCCACCCTTCTGGATCAAAAGTTGCAGCAGTTGCCTCCTCATTTCTCAAGTATTCTTTCATCACAGTTGGGCTCTTTAACCAAAGTTCTCCTTCCCTGAAAGGCGGTAGTGCCACTCCAGTATCAGAGTCGACCACCTTGGCACTAAAATACGGAAGCAGTCTTGCTGATGAGGCGGGACGAGCCTTTGCTTCCTTATCAGTAGCGAAGTAAGTAGTAGCTCCACAGCTCTCGGTCAATCCGTAGCCTGGCCTAAGCTCAACCCATGGGAATTTCTTTCTGAACGTCTCAACTACCTCGTTGCTCAGGGGTGCCGCTCCTGATCCCACTCGTCGCAAGGATGATAGGTCATGCCCTCCTGCATCATTCTTAACCAGGCCAAGAATCACTGGAGGAACAGCAGGTATGTTATTCACCTTGTATTTCTGAATAGCTTCAAGCATAGCTTGGAAATCGTATCTTTTCATTAGAACGACCGTGTTGCCCGTGCTGAACAGTCCTAGCGCGAAAAATGCTAGGCCATAGATGTGGAAAATAGGTATGAAGCATAGGATCACATCATCGTTGGCCTTGGATACTTGGACAGACCATTTCATCATTGTCACAACTGAGATGAAGTTGGAATGAGTTAACACTACTCCTTTGCTGGTTCCAGTAGTCCCCGAAGAGTACAGAATCGCTGCTGTCTCCGACTGATTTGGCTTCGCCTCTGTAATCTCCAAAGATTCACACTTCTCGATCAGCTCCTCAACAGAAAGATGACCGCCTTCTCCACCACCCGTAGTAAGGAGAACGGGCACTCCAGTCGAAGAAAGCTTGGACATCTCCGAGGGTGCAGAAATGGCTAGCGTGGCACCCGAATCACGTACTTGCTTGATGATCTCCGCTTCGGTATTGATTGGATTAGCAGTGGTGATCACTGCTCCGATGTAGAGCGCAGCAAGGCACATGACTGGATACAGCAGCGAGTTGGGCGACAAGATGAACACCACGTCGCCCTTCTTCACCCCGAGCCCATGATGCAAACCAGCAGCAAGGCAGGTGATGGAGCGGTGGAGCTGGGCGTAGGTGACACGTTGGTCCGTTGCCGAGTCGATGAGCGCAACGCGCCTCTCAGCCTCCTCCGGTGGGGGGAAATGAGACAGCACGTGCGTGGCTATGTCGAGATTAGGCTGAGTTGGGATCTTTTGGTCTTCGTCGAGACGAACCAAGGAATGATAGATTCCAGTTTGTGAATCGAAGCCGCTCTTCTTATCAAAGAGCAGAGAATTTTGCAGTGATTCTTCCTCCATGGTGGCTATTACCATTATCCTCTTCTCACACTGCATATTTATACCAATCCTTCTAAGGATATTTCTACATTCTCTATGATGTTTGTGGTGTCAAAATCATAGTTAAAACGAAGTCTCATTCTGCCAGTTTGTCGACACAGTGGATTCCTTTGAGGTAAAGTGCTGTCGTTTGAATTGTTAATTTGCATAGTTGCCGGCTATAACGAGGTGATGAAAGCATGATGCTGCAAGATTCAATTTTTATTCCTTTGGGATTTTGTCTTTGGTGAGAAAATGACATTTGGGACATCGTTCTTGTGTTTGGACATTCTCAAGAAAGATGGATATTTTTGCCGCCCAAAATTGTCGGAATCTATATTGTGGGAGACAGTTTCTTAATATATTAAAATAAAAATAATTAAGTAAGATTATTAACTAAAAAAATATTTCTTCTTAAACGAATTGATCCTAAGACATATTTAATATTAGCCTAATTCTTTACCATCTAATATACTTGTCGCATTCAAATATGAAATTTTATTTTTAAATTGCAAATGAGATGTTTTGTCTAATTTAAAAACCAAATAATAATTGGAACAAATCTTGAATTATTTTTGCAATGTTATTTTTGATCTTGCACGTTTGGGATGCCTAAATTAATGGAAAGAAATTTTGGAATATTTTTAGGAGAATCTCTAAATTAGTGGAAACAAATCAATAATATAATTGTCTAAAGACAACTAGTGGTTTAAAATCACTACCTTTTTTTTAAGTGTTAAAAATTTTTGCCCTCGAAATGAGCGGATGAGATCCTTTGTCCAAACTCTATGTTCTAGTATTATTTGTGTTCCACTATTAATTTTACTATTTTAATAATATTCATTATAAATATATATATATATATATATATATATTTCTATGATATAGTGACTCCTAATTAACATGCATCACAAAAAAATGATTTTGTTTTTTTAAAATCATATACCCTGTTTTTCAAATAATCATTTTAATTAAAAAAAATACAAACTAATAAAAATCCATTGAAACAATGAATGGGTGTGGAAAAACCTCACTAAAAAATTATTACTAGACAAAAAAGTGGCAAAATTTTAATAAAACAAGGGGTGGAAAAACATGAAATATGGGTTATGACATATTTCAAACTTGTTATATACTGTGGTTAATGCGACCCACAAACATGAAATTTTAATGTTAGTTTATTAAATAAAATTAGTAAAAATGACAAGATTAGCAAAACATTCTGTCATTTTGTTGTTTTGATATTGCAAGGTTGTAAAGCCTGAAGTCCGGCGTCAGCACAATTTGTATAGACATGAGAAATTCAAACTCCAACTAGAAAATGTTGGAAAATGAATTAATACTAGTAGCAAAAATGAACCAACTAGACAAAACGTCCCCATCTTTTTTGTTATTGGCATCCCTAATTATCCTACAAAAAGAAAAGATGATAACATAAAAATATGAATATAACATAAAATATGAATATGAGCAAATAATTAAACTAGTACTACAAGTTTTGAGTTGAACCTTAATCATCATCAAGAGCCAAAGGAGCCAAAGGAGCCAAAGTCAAATCCTCCTCCTCCTCATCAGAATCATCGGAATATCAAAATCAACATAAATAGGGTGGGCTGAAAAATATGCGTCCACTAATTCCCAAGCCAATACGCGAGGCTCTGTTATGTGTCTGCAGATTGATGTAAAAATTAATTAGTATGATGATGAAGATGATGAAGATGATGATATTTATTTGATAAATTTATAAATGAAATTAAATTACCCCCACTCTGAAGCGTGGACAAGCATAGAATCTAGATCTATTTGTTCACAACACACATGATATTGATGATACCCAGCTCTACGCAGCGCTTCATTCGCTTTGAAACATGCCTCGTTTCTCACTTGAGTCTGCATTGCAAAAAGCTTAATTTGTTATATCTTGAATTCAATAGAGCAGAGATGTGGAATTACGCTTACGCACCTTCATTGCTTCGTCAAGACTATCCCAAGGCGTTTTCGGATGGTTTATAACAAAAGGGGAAAAGAAGCATGTTACTTTTCCTTCTTCCTTTTCTTCACCATCACCACCTCTGATTCCTAAATCAGAATTCAGCAAATGAAATCAGTAGAAAGAAATTCAAATCAAATGAAATCAAATCAGTAGAAATTGAATGGAAATTGATGACTTACTATCGCCGGCAACCCACTCGAATCCATCTATGCCCATCGGTAAGACTCCCAGAACCACGAGATCAAAATAATCACCGGCGCGTGGAAACATAAATCTCTGTATACCTCTGCAACGCTTTGGAAGCTCTTTGCCTCGCGTGGATCCGCCGTAGGGAGCGAGAATATAATCAGGACGACCCCCCTCCCCAAGTGTTAAAAGAGATCCAGCTTCACTATCAATTCGCAGAAAACAAATATCACCAATACCTTTATATAAAACACGCGGATCAGCGCCCATTGCAATCGCAAAACTTGTCGGATCATCCATTGGATCATCCATTGCAACCTACGCAAGTCAATTGGGGTGGGGATGACGCAATTTGTAGACAAAGGGGCAACCCAATTTTGATCTCACTCCTAAACCCTAATGCTTTTGGGGTTTTTGTTTGAAGAGGCACGCTATTTATAGAGAGAGGCAAGCCAATTTTTGATCTCCCGCCTAAACCGGAATGCTTTTGCCTTTTTTCAGATGGGATCCTCTGTCCCAGAATATTGTGTGTACCACGTGTACCATTCTTCATTTCTTTATTTTATAAATTATTTTTTATAAAAATAAAAATTATTATCATATTATAAACTCTAATTAGTATTTATCATTGAAAAAATAAAATTTTAAAAATTATATACCCTAACTTTGAATTAATGAACCCAAATAATCTATTATTAATTTAAATAAATATAAAAAAATAATTATAAATCCTAAATGGATGAGTGAACCCATGTTAATTATCTTTATATTATATAAAAGCATAATAAATTAAAATTGAATAAAAAATAATTTAAAAATATAAAAAAATGAAGAGTGGTACACGTGGTACACATTATATTTTGGGACAGAGGATCCCATTTGGCCTTTTGGGATTTTTTATTTTTTTATTTTTTTGGGGTAGTTTGTGGATGTCTTCTCTTCTGTAATTATTACAACTGTTTATTTTGATTGTATGTACAAATTTGTATTCAACATTAAGCGTAAAAAATACGTTTATATTTTTTTGTCAATTGTCATTTAAAGTTTAAAAAATGCGAAAAGTTACAAAAATTAAAGATCACAAAAAAAAATATTTAATTTGATATAAAATGAATTTGAAATAAATAATTTATTTAGCTATAAAGTTATAGGGTAGGTTCTTTTTGTTTGATCATTTTTATGATCAGAAAAAAAAGGATTAATAAAAATTTATCTCTTATCAATCAAACTAACACACCCTAAAATGATTTAAAAAAAAAATCTCTCATCTCTCTTATTTATTTAATTTGAGTTTTTTTCTCTTCATTTTACTTATTTAGTTTTATATTTAGTTCTTTTCTTTTTGTAGATTAATTAGGAATGTCAATAACAAAAACGACGACCCAAATTGTGTTTTATATCTCTCTTTCAAATTGTGTTTGAATTTCTCATGTTATAATAATCTAACGGGCACCATTGCTCACTATCTCTTTGCCCTACCTTCAATTGCAAATCTTGATTTATCCAACAATCAATTCAATGAACAAATCGAAACATGTGGCATATATTTCGATCACAAGTTATTTATTTTTAACACTTTTTTTTCCAATGAACTGTCGAATAACATTACATTAAATAAAAAAATTGATCTAATTTTAAAGTTTATATTTATATTCATAATGTAAAATGATTCATGGTTGAAATTGGACGAGTCACTCGCTAGTAGATATAGATAAGCAAATTAATGAGTCATTTTCTGTGGTCCATAAACTTGAAAATCATGTACACATGATATACTTGGACTAATTCAAGACTTTCAAATTTTTGCTCTTCCTAGAAAGAGGAAAAAAAAACGCGTTAAATTTGAATACTAACAATAATTGATATGGAAATTTTTGTGAATTAATGTGAACCCATGAAACAAAAATAAAGGAAATAAATGTCTTGTTAAATAATGAAATTGAACTATTACACTATTTTTGTAAATATGACAATTATTTGCATAGTTTATAAAAATGACCATCTTTTCATTTATTATAATCTCTCCATTTCCATTGATAATGATCTAGTCTAAAAATAGAAGTAATTATGACCTTTAATCATCTTTAATTCCCGTACCTAACTTATTTTACGCCCTAAACAAATGGTTTATTTACTTTATTTATAATCCTAAACACTTATTTTTTAGTTTTTGTGTTCAGACAAAACGAATCATTGTCAATAAGAGGAAGAAACCTCCATTAATATAAGTGATACAAAATTTTTGGACACATAAATTTAAAAGAATATGTAAATTAGTTAAAAATACTAATAAAACTTACATTGTTCTAAAATAGTACAAATAGACCAAGTCAATGGGCGACTCTGGTCTTCTACCAAAAAAGAAAAAAACAAAAAAAAAAGTCATTTTAAAGTCAATAGAAAGCAAATATAGTAAGTCTCAACTCAACTCAAAGAAAAGTCCTATTTGCAATGGCTGTTGCTTGGCTTCTCATCTTCTTCTTCGTAACATTTGTGGACTGTGAATGCCTCGATGATCAAAAACAATTGTTACTCGAGCTGAGGAGTGAGTTAATCTTCAATGTTTCCGACTCCCCTGATTTAGTGATGTGGAATGCGACGGAAACACATGATTGTTGCCAATGGCACGGCGTGGAATGTGATGGCGCTGGCCGCGTTGTCACCTTGGGCCTCGCCTACAACGCCATCTCCGGCGGAATCGGTGAGTCCTCAAGCCTTTTCCGGTTGACATACTTGTCGGATCTCGACCTCTCTTACACTCAATTTTACACGAGCCAGATTCCGACGAGTATTCATCGCCTCACAAATTTGCGGCGACTCTATTTGGGTTACGCTGGTTTCATCGGACCAATTCCGTCCACGCTCTCCAACCTAACAAACCTAATTGAGCTGGAGTTGACTGGTAATTTTCTCACTGGTTCACTTCCTTCGTTTTATATGTGCAGCAAACTTGAATTCATAGGGCTTAGAGATAATAATCTGATAGGATCTGTTGAGCACTTGCATTTTGAAGGTCTGATAAGCCTCTCTCTGTTAGATTTAAGTGGAAATTCATTGAGCGGCAGTGTTCCTCACCAACTCTTTACCCTGCCTTCGATTCATGCTCTTTATCTATCCAATAATCGATTCAATGGAAAAATCGAAGAGTTTACAATTGTAAACGTCTCTAATCTTGCTGAGTTAGATTTGAGTGGTAATAGGATAGAAGGTTCTATCCCTAATTCCTTCTTCCAGCTTCGAAGCCTTAACTCTCTTCGCCTTTCCCACAACTTGTTCAATGGCAGTTTTCAGCTACAAAAGATTCAAAACCTTCGAAGGCTTACTGGCCTTGATCTTTCTTACAACAATTTGTCAGTTGAAACAACCAACATGAGTTCAATTCCCCAGTTAACAAGCCTCAGCCTCTCATCCTGCAATCTCCATGGTTTTCCAAATCTTACGAGTCAGTCGTCTTTGTATGATTTGGACCTCTCCAACAATCGTATTGGTGGGGATATTCCAAGTTGGATTTGGGAACTTGGGATTGGAATGTTGAACCTTTCTCTGAATCTTCTCACAGATCTGCAAAAGCCTTATCGTATTCCTTCCTTTCGACTCCTAGACTTGCATTCTAACCAGCTGTATGAGTTGCCCTTGCTCCCAGTTTCTTTCAATTCCCTTTTGCTAGGAAACAATAGCCTAACAGGAGTAATACCAGCCTCCATCTGCAATGCATCCGACATTACAGTTCTCGACTTGTCTTCCAATAACTTAAGTGGTACCATACCTCCTTGCCTACTCAAAAAGAATGTTGTGAGTGAAGTGCTCGATCTTAGGGGAAACAACATTGATGGTGTTATCCCGGATCAGTTTTCTAGTGAGTGTCAGCTGAAAACCTTTGATGTTAGTCACAACAAGTTAGGGGGGAAGATTCCAAAATCTCTGGCAAATTGTAAAGAACTAGTGGTCATGGATGTTGGAAACAACAACCTTGATGATGGTTTCCCTTGCACGCTGCCGTTGAGCTTGCAAGTCCTCGTGCTGCGCTCCAACAGATTCCATGGAGACTTGAGATGCCATCAGAGTTGGCCAAATCTTCAAATTTTGGATATATCTTCGAATAATTTCAGTGGCACTCTGGATCCACTGAACTTCACAAGTTGGAGAGGGATGATGATGCTAGAACGTGTGAGGGCCGGCCGCCAGTCCTTTTTAGAAAGTGTATACTCGTACTACCGGAATGAGCTGACATTAACAATCAAAGGGTTAGAGGTGAAGCTTGTGAAGATTTGGCCTGACTTTACATCCATTGACTTGTCTTGCAATCACTTTGAAGGAGAAATACCAGATGCTATTGGTAACCTTAACTCACTCTATCTTCTCAACTTATCTCACAATGCTCTAACTGGTGCTATCCCAAGATCATTGGGTGGCTTGACGGGCCTCGGATCACTCGACCTCTCTGCAAACCAGCTCAGGGGGAGAATACCAGAGGAGCTCGCGAAGCTCACATTCCTTTCAGTCTTGAATGTGTCTCACAATGATATCACAGGAATGATCCCAACTGGCACTCAGTTCCAAACGTTTTCGGCAGATTCGTTTGAAGGGAACAACGGGTTATGTGGCTTCCCACTCAACAGAAGTTGCAGCAACACTAGTCATGGAAGTGGTTCAACACCATCAAAATCAAAGCATGAGGAGATAGAGTGGGAATATGTGTTTGTTGCTCTTGGTTATGTTGTGGGATTAGGAAGCATTGTTTGGACATTTTTATGCTGCAGAAGGTTAAGAGAAAGATACTTTGAGAAAATAGAAGAGGTTGTTGATGAGATATTGGATCGGAAAGCCAGGAGAAGAAGAGTAGAGAGGAGGAATGAGGTTAGGAGACGTCATCAGCGAGTGTGAAGTTTCCTTTTAGCAATGTGTGTTTCTCTCTAATTCTCTATTGTATATTTGTGTAACATTTTCGGTTTATAAATTGATAAATGTAATGCAATGTAGGGTTGTGTATGGATGAATTTGCAAGTTCTTATAAAGTTTGATGTTATATGAAATTGCTCACTATAAATTTATAACAAAATCTAATTAATTTTGTTTCTGGAGTTCCATAAAAGGCCTTAAGATTTATATATGACATATCTATACTTTTCTTTACTTCATGATCATGAAATATTGGGTTGCGTATGGATCAATTTGAAGCACAATGCTTCATGATATTGGGCTTTGTTAATAAGAAATGGGCTTCTCTTATTGCGCCTAGGCGGCCCAACAATAAAGGGCTTATCCTCTCTCTAGTCTCTTCGTTACATTAATAAATTAACAATAATTAGATTTAAATTGTATTGACAAGTGACAACAACGCCAATAAATATATTATTTGTTTATTTATCATTTTATATATTATCATGAAATTCGGGATTTTTTTTTCTGCTTTCAAATATAGAGAATCAAAAATTAAAATGAAATATGAAAAAGGAAAATCACATATTAATGTTTGTTTTATTATATTATTGTACTATTTTTTATCCTATAAATCCTTGCACTTCTACATTTAATCTCACGAGGATCATACTCCATTTTTCATTTTTACTATATCTATATATCTATTGGTTTGCATAAAGTCAATAGATTAGTTGTGCTCAATTTCTATATAACGCTACGTAAAGAATCGACTCCGTCATGCGGAGGAAATGGGTTATAAGCCGAGGGAGTTTGTTTTCAATAAAAGCAGAAGTGATAGTATCTGTGTTATGAATAATATCTCCAAAGGACGTTGATCGGATGAAATGGAGATGGACGACTTCTGCAACAATATGGATCATTGTTGAGATTGAGTTTCTGTACGCTGAAGTTTTAGGCTTTCTGCGTTTCCTATTTTGGTTTTTTTCTTTCTTTTGACGAGCTCCTTCTCGAGCCTCGGGGCCCTTGTTTGCGTACTTGTGCTTTCACTGGTTTTTCCTTTATCTTTTTAATAAAACTTCAATTTAATAATAAATATAACGCTACGTAAAATTAATTTTATTTTATGAATCTCAACCTTCTCGTATAATGAAATTAATTTCGGGCAATTATATGTCTACTCAATGCTTTTATTGATACGATTGGATAAACTCGTGATCACAAATAATGGATAAATTATATTTAAGAAATCAAGTACACCAGATAATGCAATGATAAAACATACTTAATAAAATAATTGTAAATTTATTCCTTTGGTACTTTTAAACAATGGACGCGAGTTTTTCCAAAAGAATAATAAGGGAAAAGATGGATAAATAAAAATAAAAAAACATTTGGTAGTCGTTATCCTCGAGGAAGGAGAGAGAGAGATACAGAATTGTTCCAAAAGTAAGGGAAAATACAGAAAAATTGTAATTTATGGCAACACTAAAAAAATTTCGTTACCAAAACAACAAAAACAATGAGTAACAGCTCAGCTGCACACAGTCACACACTCCTCCTTTTCTTTTCCATCTTTTTTTTTGGCTTTGATTTTCGATTTCCGTGTCAAGCAAGTATCCTTACCACACACCACACTCTCCCATTTCTTCACCCTTTGGCCAAAATCCACACCCCCAATTTAGGTAAAAAATCCCCCAAAAATATTTGAAATCCGATTCTACATTTCGTTTCTCTGCGTAATCCTTCATAACCTTTTTCCAATCTTCTTCCATTTCTATTAAAAAACCCAAGCTTTTTTTTTTTCTTTTCTTTTTTTTCTGGGTGTGTGCCTTTTTTAGTGCACTTTTTCATCTGGGCTTTTTCTAATTTATGTGTTAAAAGAGGTTTCTTGCCATCCTGATTTTTTGTTTTTGTTTTTTTTTTGGGTTTGGTGTAATTATTTGGAAAAAAAAATCTGGGTATGGAAATGGGGCAGGAGGTTGTGGTGGCGGCGGTGGGGTCGTCGGCGGCGCCGTCGCCGAGGATGGGGGCTCCTCCGCCGACTTCTTTGGCACCGGGGTTTAGGTTTCATCCAACGGATGAGGAGTTGGTGAGGTATTATTTGAGGAGGAAAGTTTGTGGGAAGCCATTCAGGTTTCAAGCAGTTACTGAAATTGATGTGTACAAATCTGAGCCTTGGGAGCTTGCTGGTATATAAAGATATAAGCTTTTTGTATATATCTAAATAATTGACATAGATTCATGTTTTGTTGGTGGTGTAAAGTTGCAATCTTCATGATTTGTGTTTTGTGGGTTTTTTTTTGTGTTTTTAATTCCCTGTTTGATTTTTTGGTTGTGTGATTTATTTGTATTTTATAAAGTGTAGATGAAGAAGTGAAGTTTTAGATGAGTTTTATTTATATGTATAAGTTTGTGTAAGTTTAAGTTTGCATTTGTTTTTTGGATGAATTCATGAAAGGTGGTTCCGTTTGAGGCCCTTTTGGATATGATTTGAACCCTATTGGATGATGTGTATGTGAATTGAAGTATAAGTAAAGGTGATTTGTGTGTTTGTGGAAATGAGATTGATGTGACTAATGATAAGGTGTGATAGTTCAGCACCAGCACATGAAGGAATTTTGAGATGAAAAGATGCAAGCTCAATTCATGCCCGTTTAGATTTGTTTAGTCTCTATGTTGTGAAAAATGTGTGCTACAAGAGAATCGATGTTTTTGTATGAAAATGGATTGGATAAAGATGAAATTTTGATAGCCCGAATATGGTGAGGATGGATTTAGAGGAATGTGACGATGAAACGTAATTGTGAATGTGAGTGTTAGTATGCGTGCATGGCGTGTTTGCAAATTAGATATGTGTGTTCGTATGCGTGCATGTTGTGGTTATACCGGATTTACGTGGTTTGTGTATTTATCGTTGCTTTGCATTTAAAGCTGATGGAATGAGTTCTCCACGTGTTGTTACGCACATTGGTGCTCGCTTTAAAGTGTGATCCTTATATTTATTTCTAACTAGTTTCTATATTTGATAACCTAATTCATTTTTTTATCATGACAATCTTGTCGCGTATTGTATGTTTTCCTAAAAAGAGTACTCGTCACTGAAGACGAGAGATCTAGAGTGGTACTTTTTTAGCCCTGTGGATAGGAAGTATGGTAATGGATCTCGCCTGAATCGCGCCACTGGCAAGGGGTATTGGAAAGCGACTGGGAAGGACCGATCGGTGCGACATAAGAACCAGTCAATTGGAATGAAGAAAACACTAGTTTTCCATAGCGGGCGTGCTCCTGATGGAAAGAGAACAAATTGGGTAATGCACGAGTACAGGCTTTGCGATTCGGAATTGGAAACTGCTGGCATATTACAGGTGTCAATTGATTCTCCGTGCTGTAACTTTATGACGAATCTGCGTTTAAAAGTAATGAATCTTGAAATAAAATTCCTCTCTTATTTTGTGGATTAGGATGCATTTGTGCTCTGTAGAATCTTCCAGAAGAGTGGTTTGGGACCACCAAATGGGGACCGGTATGCACCCTTTATCGAAGAGGAATGGGATGAAGATGCCCCGCTTGTGATTCCTGGTGGAGATGTGGAAGATGACGTGGCCAATGGTGATGAAGTGCGAGGAGAGTGCATGGACCTTGACCAGGTCTCACTCTTCACTTCCTTTAAGAGATATCAAGTTTTACTTGTGCACGGTTTATTCATGATTTGCGCCCAACTTTCTTGTATGGTTTATAAATGGTGAAGTCCGCAAAATTTCATCTGCAACGTTTTCTACTGAATCTTTTAAAAATAGGGCTAGTGATTTTATGCCTGCTAGGGTTCAAGATCAGCACCTTTATCTGCGATAACGTGGAAAAACTTTTAATTTGAGTGGTTTTGCATTGAATTTATGTTTGTCGTTTTCCCCATTCAATATTTTATATAGTTCGTGACTCTACTTCAGCACGATACTGTTTTAGCTGTTTAAGAAATTTGAGTGATCATTTGCCTTAGAAATCAATCTTCTTTTAAAAAAAACTTGTATTAGTTGAAGATTCTTAGTCACTGTATCTTAAACTACAAAAGTCGAGAGTGGAACCAGATTACTGCTTTTGTCTCACGTTCACACGGTAATGAGCATTTTCCTTTAGGGAGTCATGGCCTTGACTTGGATATGTTTAGTCGAGAAGAACACGTGCCAAGAAATCTATGGTTTTCTTTAATGAAATGGACTTTCTAGGTCACTGTTATTTCATAATTTATGTATTTAAAATAGGTAGAAATGAAAATTAGATGCTGTCATTAGACCTAAAGATCTAGTTGAGGAAATAACAGATGATTGTTTGTAACTGTTTTCCTTTTTGCTAATATTTGTTACTATAATCTTTTGCTATTGTGCAACTCAGTTGGTATCTTGAATCTTTCCTGCATGTTAAAGAAGCTCTTAAATATTTGTTGAGCATCATTGAGATTTTGTGAATTGATTTTTTGTGAGCATCATTGAATCTTGAATCTGAAAGCTTTAATAATTTATCTTGTGAATTGATTTTTTGTGAGCATCATTGAGATTTTGTAATTATTGGTTGGTTTCCAAATAAATCTCTCTGAAAATGTGTTGCAGGATACTCAGCCCCTCAGCATTGCTCCGCCTCTCGTCAAGTATCCGGTCGAGTCCACCTGCATCCCTTTCCTATGCAAGAGGGAGAGAGCTGCAGTCGACCCGGAACCCCTCTCGTTAGACCATAGTAAGAGATCAAAGCACGATGATCCAAACTCTAGCAACGCCAACGGATCCGAGGACTCCACCACAACGAGTCAGGATCCCTCCTCGATGATGATGATGACGAAAATTAACTCCTCGCCTCTAGAATTCCCCCTCTTAGAAACCCTAGGCTCCAAGGACAACCTCCCGGCCAACGCGCCTACCTTTGATTCCGCAAACCTAGAGAAATCCGTCCCACCCGGCTACCTGAAATTCATCAGCAACTTAGAGAACGAGATCCTCAACATCTCGATGGAGAAGGAGACGCTCAAGATTGAAGTGATGAGAGCTCAAGCGATGATCAACATTCTTCAATCCCGCGTTGAAAGCTTGACCAAAGAAAACGAGGACTGTAGGAGACGTGCCTAGGGATGGCGATGTAGCCGTCGCCCTCCTTGAATTCTAGTTTTGTTGTAGTTGCCAGCCCTTCTTCGTCTCCGACGACGATGAACCACATTTTTTTTTTGTGCTGCTGCCTTTGATTAGAATAGGGAAGGTGAGTTTCTGGCTTTTAAGGAGATTTAGCTCTCTCTCTCTCTCTCTCTCTCTCTCTCTCTCTCGCTCTAGTTTAACTTAGACTTGAACGATGATGAATCTGTCGACTATGCTATTTTATTTTGAATAAAGTTGGTTTCTGTATGTTGATTGTGTTGCTTGATTTTTTTTTTGTTAGGTTTGTATTAAGTAGGAATGAGCTTCTTTTTTTTTTTTGATTGTTTTGGCAACATATTGAGATCTTGGTTTAGGGTTTTGGTGATGCGTGTGTTACATTTTTTATTTCACTATATTGTATTTTGGGAAATGATTAATTGATTAGATAAAAATAGTACATCATCGATTATATGAAAAATAAAAGCTTTTGCTTTTTATAAATTACGCCTCTCACCTTAGTCCATTATTCATTTTTTAGACGTTTTAATATATAGTTTATTTTTTAAATTAAATTATAATTTTTAGTTAAAATGATTTTATTTAAATATGATCAAACATTGAATAAATAAAGATAAAATTGAATAATCACATACAATTTGTATTTTTTAAATAATATTAATTATATTGTTTAATATGTGTACAAAGTTAAAATGAACTATGAGAGCGAGAAGAGTGAAAAATAAAAATAGATTTTTCAAGAGTGAGTTCATTGTATGTTTAGTTTTTTTATTTATTCACCAAGATAAGATATGAAAGGATAAATTTAAAGATATGTATGGTTATATTTGATATGTAATGTAATCGTGTGCATAAAGTTCAAAGATAATAAGAATTACTCCCTCCGTCCCAGCTGAAATGTCTTGTTTCTTTTCGGCACGGAGATTAAGAAATGTGTATAAAGTAGATAAAATGGGATGATAGAAATTATTTAAATATTAAGTACAGAGAGAGAGTGTATTGCCAAAAAAGGAAACAGGGCATTTCAAGTGGGACAACCCAAAAAGGAAAACAAGACATTTCAGCTGGGACGGAGGAATATTTAAGACATACTCCCTCCGTCCCTGAAATAAGTTCCTCTTTTTCCTTTTTGAAATGCCCCAAATAAGTTCCTCTTTCTTTCTTTCCATTTTTGGACAACTACCCCACCACTAATAATACTTTATTTATTCTTACTTTTCATTTTTTCACCACTCCCAATACTAATTATAACACTTTTTCACCTTTTCATCACTCCTAATACTAATTATAACATATTTTTCTCCACTATCAATTAGGGCTAGCAAATCGTGCGGGTCGGATCGCTATCGGGTCGACCTGATATCAACCCGACCTGATAAGGCCAAACCCGAACCCGACCTGATAAGGGAATGCTAGAACCCAACCCGAACCCAACCTGATACACCTAAACCCGAACCCAACCCGAACCCGACACGAACTTGATAACAACCCGATTTGAATCGAGTTGACACGACCCGATAGCGACACGATCTGATTACGACCTGATAACAACCCGATTTGAATCGGGTTGACACAACACGATAGCGACACGATCTGATTACGACCTGATAACAACACAAATTTGATTTGATTCATTCACATGAATAATAATATAAAAAAAAATACAAAATTCATCACATATGCTCAACAATCAACATATCCAATAAATCAACAATTCAACATATGCCAAACTAAAAATCCAATCAATATAAAGCATTAAACCAATAAGCTTAACAAAATATAATAAGCTCAAATGAAAATAACAATGCATCAACCAAGAGTCGTCAATTCCTAACATAACTACAACATAATCCAAGTGAGCTTAACAAATCAAAACATAACTAGACTAAGTGACAGCCTTCATGCAACAGCAATAGTGGAGACCGAAGAAGATTCAGTTTGAGGTTCATCATCGCCATGTAGAAAGTCTTCGGCTAACTTAGATGCTGGTACTTCGCTTTTGAAGGCTTTGAACGAAAAAAAATATGAATTAATATTAAATATATATCAATAATATAAAATGTTAACATTAATAACACAAAAAACTCATACCTTTTTCTCCAAACAACCAATCTCTAGTGCAAATAATTGATTGAAATTTGAAATGTATGAAACCCTAAGGCCTAAACTAAGAAATCGAAAATTTAAAAATTAAAATAAATATTTAATAAAAATAATAATATCACTATCGGGTTACCTGAATCCGACCCGAATCCAACCCAACCTGACCCAAAATTATCAGGTCGACCCGATAAGGACCCGAACCTTATCGTGCGTGTTACTAACCCATTAATTTCGTGCGGTTTCGTGTCGTGTTTTCGTGTTGTGTCGAAAATTGCAGCCCTACTATCAATACACTTTACCACTTTTCCTTAAAACTCGTGCCGTCCCCAAAGAGGAACTTATTTTGGGGACGGAGGGGAGGGAGTATTAGATTTATTAAATTATTCCAGATATTTTAGATAGAAAAGCGCCATAAATAATTGGCACTACAAAAAGGTGTATTACCTATTTAAATATAACTATTCGTGCGGCCAAAATTAAAAGAATACTAATAATTATCACCTGAATATATTTTATAAAATAAAATTTACCTGTACAGCGCATATGTGGCTTTTGGATAATTGTTAATTTATTTAATTTTAATGAAAAGAATAGTAAATTGGAAGAATCCAAGATGCATATATGATAATGACAGGTATGATTGGGGTGTGGGGCCATTCCTTGAGGCCTAAGCTATTGCCGTTACAATTTAAAGGTGTCTGCTTCATAATTATTTATTCCTTTTCACTATGCAAATTTAAAATTAACTATTTTCAAAATCTATATGTAAAAATATTTATTTTCACAAGTATATGTAAATAATAATTTAATTTTAACTGAAGGTATACAAAATTTCTTGAATTCGACATAAATAGAAATAAAAGATGAAATGGGAAAGATTTAACAATTGTTTACCTATAAACTATAAAACGTGCTTTCTTCCGCCAGAAAAATAATTGTCATTTTCTTTTATAGAAAGAACAACTATTTTAGGAAAAACAAATATTTTAAATCTAGATTTTATTTCAACTTTCGAAAAGTTGTTCTGTCATTCACCTTGACATATTCAAGATTTTTCCTTTCAAGATCTAGAATTAGAAAATAAAAGAAAATAAAAGAATTAAATGTATCACTAATAAAATAAAGAAAATTTGCTATTATATCATTTACAAATAACAATAAAACAAAACTTCTCGTGACAATCTATTGCAGAAGAAAAAAGTAATCAAAATAAAAAGTTGGTTTTGAAAGAAACGTTCAACTGAAACATCTAATTGAAGAAAAAATATAGCAGAGGATAGATATCACGTAACCAACTAAAAATAAATTATCAAAGAAAAAAAGGATCTAAAATAAAATAATTTTATATCATATCCAATCACGCTACGTAACTCAATTTCAGTCACGTGTAGATTAGTCAACCAAAAATCGTACACTCAGTCAAGTCAAACTATGTTGTGACGGATGCGCTTGCGCCACCAAATTATAGCATATCCAAATCAAAAGCCCACTTAAAAAGGCCCATTTTATTCAAATAAAGGATAAAAAATATTGGGCCATATTATTACATGGATTTAGCATATTAATATTAATATATGTATGTAAATTACTTTTTATTATATTTAGCTTTTAAAATAACTTTGCAACATAGTTAATTAATACCATAAATTACGGAGCAATTTTTTTTTTTTTTGATAAATTACGGAGCAAATTGAACGATGCAATTCCCAAAGAAAAAGAGATCAACCAAATAGATGATTTCAAAATATTAATTTAACTTTAAATTGAGAAAACTAATGAACGCTATAACGCCGTCGCATATTTAACAGCGGGCGCCTTCACTTAACCTAACTTACGTCAGCTCCGTCACCGTCACCGTCAATTTATCCGCCCTTCATAAAGCAAAATTAGGCTATTTTTCCTCCAAAAGCTTCACCTCCAATGGCAATGGCGATCCCCTCCTATCAACCCCACTAACCACCCCCAACCCACCACACCCCACCCCTCCCCTACAAAACCTTCCTTCTAGATCCTAATCACAATTGAAATTCGGAATTATTTGAGTCATTAATTTAATGCAATGGAGCTGAAAACGAGCCGGAAGAAACCATCAAGCATGTCGAATATGCTCGGTCCGGGCTTCCGATTCCACCCGACCGATGAGGAATTGGTGCAGTATTATCTGCGGCGAAAAACCAGCGGAAAATTTTGCCGATTCGACGCTATTACTGATGTCGATGTCTACAAGGTCGAGCCCTGGGATCTTCCATGTATGTCTCTCTCACCACCCCTTCGTGCGCGCGTGTGTGTGTTTTGGCGATTAAGCGTTTGCTTTTATTAGCTGATTGAGAGGGTACGGAGTTAGGGTTTCGTGAGATCGAATTGTTGATCATGATCTCGGTGTGTGGCTGCGCCTTTTTTTGTTAATGCGATACGATATTTATTATGTATTTCAATATTGTTGCAACTTTGATTATTAGGTTAAGAATTTTTAGACGTGGGATTGTATTGTACAAATTTGTGCCCTTTCTTTACGAAGATGCTGATTTCTTTTGGATGTGATATTGGTTAATTACCGAGTTAAGTGATTAGTGACAGCAATAATCGAGCTGAATTCTTCGTAGGTGGCTTCTTGAATCGAGATTGAGAGGGGAAAACAAGTCAAACCCCCTGTAATTTTGATTGTCATTTGTCAGTGAAGATGGTGATTGGTGAATATCAATTTTGTAAAGTTTCTTCCTTTATACAGATAATGGGTAGAAAACACTCTTTCGCCTAATATGCTGCGCATTTATATATGGCTGTATGTGTTTATATGGACAATTTAACTAGTAGTTCATTTACGCCTCACGTGTTAACTGTAGCTTATTATATGATTTTGGTTGTTCTAGACATGTCAAAGCTGAAGACCAGAGATTTGGAGTGGTATTTCTTCAGTTTCCTGGACAAGAAGTATGGCAATGGAGCGAGAACAAACCGGGCAACTGAAAAGGGGTATTGGAAGACGACAGGAAAGGATAGGCCCGTATATCACAAAAGGCAGATTGTTGGTATGAAGAAAACTCTTGTTTATCATTGTGGACGGGCCCCCAAGGGTCAGAGGAGTAACTGGGTCATGCACGAGTACAGGCTTGCTGGTTCGGAGTTGGAGAACGCTGGAGCTGCTAAGGTGGGTTGTATTGGTTGCATGGTCATGTCTCATCATGAGTTTTTATAGTACTCCTCCACCACCCCGCAGACACACTAATTGGAAGCATAAGCAAGGATGATGTTGCGAGGAAACTAATGCAATGCCTCGGGGTAGGATGCTGGAGTAAGTTGGGGCTTGTTGATTGACTAAGGACAAAAAATCATTAAATATGGACCTTACTTAATATGATATCAACCTCATATTCAGATGCTATAATTAATTTTTGCTATATAAGTAGTTTTTCCACTCTGATTTCCTTAATTGCAATTCGTAAGCTATGGCCACATTCCTGATTTGAGTTTTTTATAAGAAAAAAAAATGCTCTTCCCATGAAGTAATAATGTGATGCAGTTGATTAGTGGCCAGATAGCCCAGTTTTTAATATTTCAACTATCATATGAAAAAACAGTGCATTAGTACTATTATTCTAGATCTATTTTTTATTGGCATAACTTTTGTGGAGTAGGATGCGTTTGTTGTCTGCCGAATCTTTCAAAAGAGTGGTTCAGGGCCAAAGAATGGTGAGCAGTATGGGGCACCATTTGTGGAAGAGGAATGGGATGATGATGAGTTGGTATCGGTTCCACAGGACGATGCTAGGCAGGAAATTGACTTTGGTGATAATGCATATCTGAACTGCGACGATCTTCAGCAGGTTTGCACTTTTGACAATAATTTTTTGGTTTGCATATAATGTTTTAATGTAAGAAACCATCCTTCTACATCTTTGTTCATTTCATGATACTCACTCAAGTAGTATACTTTTTTTTTTAATGCCAGATTCTTGGGTCAGATGTTCCTTTGAACATTACTCCTGTCAGCTCAGATGGCAGCCATGATGGCGAAGCTACTAATACTTTTGGTGGTACCCAGAATCCCTTCGAATTTGCAGGTGATGGCTATGGTGAATCCAAGATGTGTTATGATCCGAACATACAAAATTTACCTGCCAAACAGGAGGGCCTTGGTGCATGCAGCAAGTCTGGGAACTCTGAATTTGCTGATGATCTTAGTCTCTTCCTGAATGAACCATTCCTCGATTCTTTTGAAAATTTCCCAAATGCTGATGAAGGATTCATTGAAGCTAATGATCTCTCAAATCCTTATGAAACTAATACTAGTACTTTTGATATGCTTGCGGAATATCTTGATGCTAGTGATGATAATAGTTCACTTTACTTTTCAAGTGATCCTGCCATGATCTTTGGAAACGAGGATCTTGCTTCTAATCAGACATTGCTTCCTCAGATGGTAAGGATACACCTGAAGTTTGCTTGTGTCTACTTGTGCTTCAAAATACTGATCTTTAGGTGCGTTTCTGTTTTTGTCAGAATGTGGGCAATGAAACTGAGAAAGCGATATTGCCAAGTGGACAACTTATCGACAATAATAACTTTGATGCTGCATTCTCACCCAATAAGCACACGTCTACAGAATATCAATCAGGTAATGGAAGTCTTCTAGTTTTGATCATTTAATTATTGCGTAATGCATTCAGCATGAATGATATGCTCCATACAATCCTCAGTCTTCTTTCCGGTTGCCTTACTCGGTTTCCATATGCTGCAGATATCCAGTACCCGTATATCAAACAGGCAAGTCGAATGCTGGGCAACATCCACGCTCCACCAGCATATGCTGCAGAGTTTCCCTCCAAAGATGCAATTCGCCGTCTCAATTTTGTTACTCGATCTCCCAGTTCAGTGGAGCTCAGCGCCAGCACAATTCGGATAAGAAACTTGAACACGTGTGGCAAAGGGACAGACCAGTCCTCCGGCAAGGACGAGGACTTCAACATCGTCCTTTCTTTTGGCTTTTCACGTGGTGACGATGGCTCTTCGAGTTTGGAATCGAGTGTTCGTATCGTCCCGGGGAAGGCTGATTCCGCGATCTCTCGTGGTTGGCTCTGCTTCATATTTTTCTGGATCCTAATCTTCTCAATGATGAGCTTCAGGTTTGGGAACTATATAGGCGTCAAGTGAAAGCTGAAAAAAAATTATCTGAACTTGCCAGATATTTTTCTACTTAGCTTATAACGCTACATACGCCAATTTTTTGCCATTTTTGTTTAGTTTTGCAGTGGTTAATATATATCTATATTTAGAAACGTAGTAGAATCTGGTTTGACTGAGGATATGTTAGTATCTATCAATATTTCTATCTTTAACCCAAGTTTGATATGGCCGCTGGGATCTCTCTCTCTCTCTCTCTTGTGTGTGTGTGTGTGAATAGAATCATAATAGAGAAGGGTGTTGAATTTAGAATGCAAATGGCGTTTCACATCAGAGATCAAAATGAGTTGGTGTATATGTATGGATTTTGGGCTGCAAATGCACCCATTATTAGTGCAAATGTGCTATTCTACATACATAATCACAGCAGAAGACAAGAGCCGATAACGCGCGACGGTGGCCGGAAAAAATCTCACATTTCTCCGGGAAGCATGGTGTCTCCGGGAAGATCACAGACAGCAATACCCTAATCACAGATTTCAAGCAAAACTCAAAACTCAAACTCAAGAAAAATGCTACACATTTCAGTCTAGTTTTCAACTATTATGAATTATGATGATCACAAGTCTCAAAATTCTTACCTCTCCTGTAAGATGAGCTACACATTTCTTCTCTGCAAGCAGCTCAGCTTCAGTCTGCAAATACACAAGAGATACATATGCATAAATTGAACCAGAAAAGATGTAAGATAACAAGTAATGCAATGAGTCTTTACCTTCTTGATTCGATTCCACAGGTAGTCGTCGAATTCCACGTCCTTCACGAGTTCATAATCTCCATCTCCCTACAAATAAGAGGAATCACAAGTTAGAAGCTGTTTACGTTGGCCACGAACTCGTACAAACGGGCAAGAACTCACATTAGATCTGCACGGCATACTGAAGACGATATCATCTGCTATACCGTATGGATTACCGGCTGTATATACCTAAAAACCCGTTGCAAGTTCAGAATAGAGACGACGCTATATTTGATGAGCCGAGGCGCTACTAAGAACATCTAGAAGTATAAATGTAAGTATATGATGTTCCTAGAAGCATTAAGTTCATACAGTTGAGTTTATATTCTTACACCGGATGAGAACCAATCGCCCTCAGGCGTAGGCGTTACAAGAGACCTCATGGCGTCGACAATGGAGACAGCAGTTGATGCTGCTGAGGATCTTCCCCATTTCTTAATGAGAACACCACCTCTCTGAAAAATGCAAATTTAGAATTGAGCTATTACCGGTTTCACGAAATCAGACATGATCTATCTGAACTATAGCCATGACTTACCGTTTGGACCACCTGTGTGAACTCTTCTTGCAGCCATTTAGTATCCTTGATTACCTCTTTGACGGGCACGCCGTTGATCCTAGCATTCAAGAAGTCGGGAACCTGAAAACCAATTGAAGAACGCGATCAAAACACAAGAAAAAAGTTTAATTACTATCAACCAAGTTTGGAGTTTACCTGAGTGGTGGAGTGGTTTCCCCAAATGGTCATATTCGACACTTGGTCGTAGAAAACTCCTGCCTTTAGGGCGAGCTGCGAATCACACCAACAAGACACTTTGCTGTCATCTTCTACGTCGAGACAACAATGGTGTAATGCACTTCAAAGGAAAGAAATGTACCTGACATTTTGCTCTATTTTCATCTAACCTAGTCAAAGCATGGAAGTTTTTGGCAGGAATATCTGGAGCATTTTTCAAACAGATCAATGCACTTCAAAGGAAAGAAAATACATTAGTAAGACGTTGCTGAGATAACGAAGAAACGAGAAGAAATAAAAAGATGAACATCGTCAAATTTACTTGGTATTGCAAGGGTTGCCCACGACGATCACCTTCACATTACGGGAAGCAACAGCATTGAGGGCTTTCCCCTGCAACAGCCGGAGGTGATCAATATGCACATACACGTATATAAGTAAATTGATACGAGGAAGAAGAAGACGAAGAAGAAAGACACCTGCTCGACAAAAATCTGTCCATTTATGTCTAGCAACTCTGCTCGCTCCATCCCAGGGCCACGAGGCTTGGCACCAATCAGAAGTGCCCAATCAGCATCTTGGAACACTTCGTATGGATCAATGCCGATGCTCACTTCCCTTAGTAGAGGAAACAAAGAGTCCTCGAGCTCCATTGCCACCCCTGCAACGATATGGCATTGCTTTATTCGTATTCAGATAAACAAGATTTGCAGGGCTTAGCTATACAAAGATATGAAACATGTATGTTTTCAACTTCCAAGTGTGTAAAGATCAACACCAACTTATAATATAATTCAAATCTCAAATTTAGCTTTCTAAGCCATTCAAAAAGACACAAATGGTTGCATACATCGGTGCAAACTTGGTAAACTCGTACCTTCAAGCGCTTGCAGTGATCGCTCGGATCCTAATAATTTCAGTGCAATTGGCTGATCAGGTCCAAGAACCTCACCAGAAGCAAGCTGAAAGATCAGAAAAATTTATTACTCAAAAACTTGTAAATACTTCACAATGAAGCCTTCATTTCTGCATTGATTGTTCAATAGAATCCCAACTTATATATTATTGGAGTAAAAAAAATTCTTACTTTGAAGAGAAGATGATTGGATATCATCCCCGCAGCACCAGAGACAGCAATGTTAACCATCTTCTTCCACGACTTCGTCTCCTCTTCCTACCAACGACACACACACAAAACGTGCATCCGCACATCAGGACATCGGTTCTGATCTAAGCAAATGAAGCAATGTAATAATGTCTCAAGAGGTTTGTATGATGAAACATTCAATCTTCACTTATTCCCAGTGGCGGATCCAGGGGGGCTAGGGGGGGCTAGAGCCCCCCAAATTTTGATTTTTTTTTTAATTTTTAATATAGAAATAAAAAATAATAATAAACTATGTCTTGATTTCACAATTACTTCTTGATTTCATTATTAATGTGCATTTTGTGCATTGTTTCTTTAGGTGATTGTTTATGTCTTCCACAACAACTCCGTAATTTCATAGCATTTGTTCGGCATGATTCTCGATTTTCAGCAATTACCAATTTGGGAAGTCTTGCTCAGGAAATGGTTAAAAGTGGTAATCATTTAGTTTTTCAATTGGTTTTTCGAATGATTGAGTTGACATTGGTTTTACCCGTAGCTACTGCTTCTGTTGAGAGAGCATTGTCTGCAATGAAGATTGTTAAGACTGATTTGCGAAACCGTATGAAAGATGAGTTGATGAATGACAGTTTGGTCGTGTATATTGAGAAGAAATTTTCTCAACTATTGACAACGAGAAGATCTTGCAACGTTTTCAGTCAATGAGTACACGTCGAAATCAACTGTCGTTTCTTTCTCAAACAGAGACGACTAGCTCGGGTTCGCCAAGTGTCTATTCATAGATTATTTGTAATGTAATAGACATGGTAATGAATGAAACTATTGTAGGTTTTTACTATTGTTGTTGATCTAATGACAAAAAAACAATTATTTATTAATTACTATATATTATATCCCCAAAAAAATTTTCGGGAGCGGAACCCCCGTGCAAGTTCAGCCCCCCAACAAAATTCCTGGATCCGCCCCTGCTTATTCCCACCATTGATCTATTTCAAATATTTGTATATTACCTAAATTTTCTTGGCTTTATTTGACTAGTTCAACAAAAAACCATGAAATGAAAGAAAAAAAAATCAACTACTACTAATTCTAGCTCTCAAAACCTCGTACACAAACAATTAAGTCTAACAAAAAAGAAACAGTGGAGAATTATGTCGAGCGCAGTGTGTGCAATAAAAAACTCACAGCTTTGAGATCATAAGTGAGGCAGAAAACCCCATAGCAATCAGCTTTCTTCTTCAGTTCCCCTAACTTCACCGCCGCCGGCGCTTCAACTTCACTGCAGAAAGGCATCAACTTCAACTTCACTCAATCAAGAAAACCTCAAAAACAGAATTCTGCATAAGCTGCAGGCAAAAGAGACTTACTTGGAAGTGACGGAGCACCTAATTCTCGAGTTCTGGATTGGCCGGAGGCGCAGGCGGCGGTGGCCGGAAATTCTGGTGGATGCATAGGAAAACTCCGAAGAAAAATGATGGGCAGTCTTTGTATGCGCTGAAGTGTATGGAATTAGCTCTGCCACCGCCGCCGCCGCCGCCATTGAAACTGCAGCAGAGACACAGTGTGTGTCTGTGTGTGAAAAGAGTGTGAAGTAAGACGGTTGTGAGTGTGTGTAGTGTGTGAAAAGTGGGAGGGAAAGCAGAGGATGGGAAGGGGAGTTGGGATTTTAACTGATTTAAGTGTTGTGGATATTTGAAACTGGGAGTTTATGAGGCTAAGGGGGTGACACGTGTCGATACTTTTCTGAGTGAAGTGAATCTATTATCTCATCTCATCTCATCTCATCTCTAAAGAATTCTACTGTTTGGACTCATTTGGGAGAGTTTTGATTCATTAAGACATTGACGATTCTCCTAAGTAGCTTTCATTTGTGGATCAAAACAAATTTTGCCCAACTTTTGGTGAAGTTGAGGTCTTCAATTTGTTTGCTAGGAACGTGTAATATGTTTTTCATTACTTGTAATGGTCTGGGCCGGGCTTTAAAAATTATTTGGGCCAAGCTTGGCTTAGGATTTGCCTGTAAATTGGGCCTTGGCTGGGCCCATGATAGTGGATCGAAATTGGCATGTTCTGTGGGTTCAACTAGGCTGACTTTGGTGGGCTTCAAGTTGGTTTTGTATAGTTTGTTCTTAATATTATTTTATAAAAGAAGGCCAAAAAAGATTATTTTATAAAAGAAATTATTTGTAATGAAATATGATTTAAATAATTGAAAATTTATTGTTTGCAAAGAATTTCACCTCGTTTAATTAAGTATAATAATTCGGTATAGAAATGGTATATTGACCTAAGCACAAGTTTATTTAGTCCTTCAAGTCAATTGTGTTGGAAGTCTTTCTACCATATCTTGCATTGGCCTACATGTGGAATATATGAACAAACTATTACTTTGTTCAACACGCTAACATTAATGTGGACGACCCAGACTTTGAAATTTTGATGCAATTAAGACTTAGGTACTTAGCAAAGCATTGGAAAATAGATGGATAGGAAAATACACAAATAAACTAATAAAAAAATATTCTACTATTAGATATTGAATTAAATATTAGAAATATTTATTAGTCTTTCTTAATAAGACTTTCCAGTGGCAATATAAAGCTATAAATCTCATTGCAGCAATTTTGTTCATAACACACTCACACAATGCTTCCAAAGTTACTATTCATTTCTATACTTGTCTCCTTCATTTTGAGTACTCATTCTTACAATATCCAATGCCTTCACCATCAAAAAACCTTGTTGCTTCAATTCAGGAATGAGTTGTTCTTCGATCCTTCTATTTCAACAAAACTTGTGCAATGGAATGAAAGTGATGAGTGCTGCAAGTGGCCCGGTGTGGAATGTGATGCTGCTGGCTACGTCATCAGTTTGCAGCTCGATAATGATTCCATTGCTGGTGAAATCGCGGATTCATCGAGTCTTTTCAAACTTATGCATCTGCAAAAGCTAAATCTAGCCTTCAATTATATCAACTACACTCTCATTCCAAGAGGTATTCACAATCTGACTTATTTGACACACTTGAATTTATCCAATGCTGGATTTGGTGGGCAGGTTCCAGCTGAAATTTCTTCCTTGAGGAGGTTGGTTAGTCTCGATATCTCCTATTTGACAACATCTGTGAAACTGGAGATGCTTATCCAAAATCTAACAGGGCTTCGAGAGCTCTATCTTGATAGTGTCAATGTTACTTCCCCTCATGAGAGCAGAAAATGGAGCCACATTATATCATCATATTTACCCAACCTCACCACCTTGAGCTTGCGTTCTTGTGGTTTGTCTGGCCCTTTAGCTAAGTCCTTTGGGCAACTCCATTCCCTTTCCATCCTTCGACTAGATGAGAACGATCTTTCAACAGAACTTCCAGACTTGTTTGCCAATTTTCCAAGTTTGACCACCTTGACTCTTGCTAACTGCGGTTTGAAGGGTTCGATTCCATCCACCTTTGCTAACCTAACCAACCTGATTTGTGTCGATTTGTCAGGTAATTCATTCACAGGCTCACTTTCTTCTACGCTGTTTGAAGGTCTTTCCAATCTTGTTTATTTAGATTTGTCAAGTAATTCATTCCTTGGTAATATTCCCCACTCTCTCTTTGCTCTCCCTTCATTGTTGGGACTTGATCTTAGCTACAATCAGTTTAATGGCACTTTGCAACTAGACGAATGTCAAAACCTTGCCAATCTAACCCTACTTGATCTATCTCACAATAGATTGTCAGTAGATGTAGGCAACCTCAATTCAACTTCATATGGAAGTCTCCAACTAAAATACTTAGGACTAGCTTCTTGCAACTTGTCCCATTTTCCTAATTTCATCAAACATTTGGATATAGAAGAAGTGGATCTCTCAGACAATCGAATTGGTGGGGAGATACCTAGTTGGATTTGGGGAACACAGCTTCAGTATTTGAACCTCTCTTTCAATCTTCTAACACATCTGCAAAAGCCTTACCATATCCCTGCTTCTCTTCGAGTCCTATACTTGGACTCTAACCAGCTCAAGGGTGAGTTGCACCTGCCCATTCCACCCGAGTCTCAACTCTGGTACTTGTCTGTTGCTAATAACAGTTTAAGTGGATCAATTCCAACCTCCCTCTGCAGTGCCACGAACCTCGATGTTCTTGACTTGTCTGGCAATAGATTAAGTGGCAGCATACCCCCTTGCTTACTTGAGCAATACATTGGAGCGATCAATTTGGGGAGAAACAACATCAGCGGTAGTATTCCAGATAATTTTCCAATGGATTGTAGCCTATACTATTTGGATGTTAACAATAATACTTTAGAAGGGAAAATCCCGAAGTCCCTTGAAAGATGCGTGGAGTTGTACTTCATGAATGTTGGGAACAACAACATCACTGACAGTTTCCCGTGCATGCTATCATCATCCAGGGGGTGGTTGCAACTTCTTGTTTTGCGCTCCAACAAATTCCATGGAGAGGTGAGATGTCACAACATGAGCTGGCCATATCTCCAAATTCTAGATATATCTTCCAATCATTTCAGTGGGAATCTGGAATCGATAAACTTTTCTAGTTGGAGTTCAATGTCGGAATCAGGTCGCAGCGAATTGTGGAGCTCTATCATAACATTAACCATTAAAGGGGTAATCCGTCAGATTGATAAGATTTGGGCAGACTCTGGCACCATTGATTTGTCTTGCAATAATTTCGGAGGAGAGATGCCAACTGCAATTGGTGATTTTGGCTTACTTCATCTTCTCAACCTCTCCCATAATGCCCTCAATGGAAGCATCCCAAACTCATTTGGTCAGTTGAGGAATCTCGAATCACTCGACCTCTCTGGAAACCGACTCACCGGGCCAATACCGGTGGAGCTTGCAGGCCTCTCATTCCTTTCAGTCTTGAATCTCTCCTACAATAAGCTGGTCGGGATGATTCCAAATAGCCGTCAGTTTCAAACATTTTCAGCTGATTCCTTCAAAGGGAATGCGGGGTTGTGTGGTTTCAATCTCAACATAAGCTGCAGTCCTACTGATGGCAGCGATCATTTGTGGCCAAAAGAAGATGAAAATGGGGAAGAGAAGAGTGAGATAGAGTGGGAATACGTATCTGCTGCGCTTGGCTATGTTGTGGGCTTAGGAATCATTGTGTGGCTACTTTTGTTCTGCCGAAGCTTCAGAGGGAAATACTTTGGAAAAGTGGAAGAGGTGTTTGAAGATATATGCGATGCCAGAATCAGAAGAAGGAGAAGAAGAAGACATGCAAGAAGAGTAGCACTGAGGAATCAAGTCATGAGAAGACAATAGTGTTGACATTAATAACTATTTGGTTTCTTTAATTATGCTTGTGTGTGTTTTTGTCTAAAAAACAGTTCAAGAAGATGTGTAGGACCGCGTGATTTTTATTCAAGTTTTTAGGTTTTTTGCATATCATTTTGATGATACAAATTTTATCATCATGTGTACACTTACGAGGTAAATTGGTCTCGTACTATTTTATAGTTGCATTTTTTTTTTTTTTGTCCTTTTCACAAGACCTTGCACCCAAATGATAATGGTGCTATTCAAGGTGCACCCAAATGCATAGATTAAATTGATATGCTTAATGATAATGTGTTGGTCTGAAACAATTCCAAACCAAATTAATAAAATGTGGTGTTCCAGCCAATGAGTGGGTGACACATCACTTTTCCTGCATGTTACAATATGATTTGACTGATGACACTAAAATCAGCCTATTCGTGACTTAATTATACTAGTAGAGATGACGTGCGTTCGCACGTAGAAAAGAATTATTTTAATGAAGAAATTGTTATGGATGTAAATTTATATTTTATTTTATTTTATAGCAATATTTATCATTTTAATGTATTTTTTGAATCAAATATTGATTAATCTATACCTATTATATTTTAAAAGTATAATGTAATAGAACTCATAAAATTAAAATTAAAATTTAATTTTATTTAATTAAACATCACTTAATTTTTTCTTCATATTTATTTTATAGGTTTCATCTTAATTAATTTTAATTCCAAAGATTCTAGCAAAATTAAAATTGTAATTCTTTGTAGTATTTTTTAATTCTAAATTATTAAAATTATATAATAAAAAAATAGTAACTTATATGATGAAGAGTCCTAATGGAAACTACTACTTAAATAACTATTAAAATATAAAGGATAAACCATAATATATTTATAGATATATTATATGTATAATATATTAAATTACACAATTGACCTTAAATTAATTATATATATGAGGGATATAATAGGCAAATCAAATTTTGTAAAATAAGGCTCTTTTATAATAGGTATAGATATAGATATTCTAATATATTTTCCTACCATAATATGAAATCAGTGCCCACAACGAAGTAGTAATATATATTCTGGTGAATTGATCCTAACAAAATGAGAAGACGAATAAAAAGAAAAACTTAGTCCAAAGAAATTAAAGCATCTATAGGTAGGGCATGGAAAGCAAGAGGCGAAACGCGATCGCCGCATTCGTGTTGGTTTTCTCATTGCTGATCGCCGCATTCGTCGTCTTCTCATTGCTGTCTTTCGGCGATGCTTCAGACTTCAATTCCGATCCATCATTTAATTTTGAGTTAAATGATACAGAATTTTATTTGGATTAATGCTTAAGGCATTACGCACGTGGAGACTTGTTGTCGGACTTGTTGTCGGATATCAACTGGCAGGTTGGCAACGCTTGTAGATACGGCATGGAATCGGCTTATAGGGGTATTGGTAGGTTGAGCCCTGATTATGTAGAAGCCTTGAATATTTGGTTCAAGGGTAATCAAACCTTAACTCACCTCCAAATATGTCGCATTGATCCTAATCGCTGTCCCCAACATGCTGCCAACTTATTCAAGTTATTTTGGGACGGCCAGCTCCCTCGTGACTGTTTAATTGAATATTATGAACCTTGATAATCATTACTGCTTTCAACCCTAAAGCTGATTTATTTGGGGATTTCAGTGTATGTTCTTCGTTTTATTATATATGTGAATGACTTGTATTTTTTTATGGAAATATGTGTGATTTAGAAGAGACTCGCTTCATGAATATTTGAAGTTAAGATAAGAACATGTTTTATATGAATCCTAAACTTGTAATATATGTTAGTATATAAAAAAATTTGATCTCGGTGAGTACCCTTTGAATGATAGAACAACTGGTTTTCTATTCAAATTTGAATATGTATATACCACTATTCTATATATCCTCAATAATTATTACTTTAATTTGACCTGTGTTAAAATATGACGACAAGAATAAGTAGAAAAAAAAAGGCCTTACCATATACCTGCAGCTTCTCTTCAAAAGCTATACTTGCAATCTAACCAGCTCAAGGGTGAGTTGCACCTGCTCATTCCACTTGCGTCTCAACTCTACGACTTCTCTCTTGCTAATAACAATTTATGTGGATCAATTCCAACCTCCCTCTGCAGTAACACGAACCTCCGTCTTCTTGATTTGTCTGGTAATAGATTAAGTGGCAGCATACCCCCTTGTTTACTTGAAAACATTTCAGAGTTAGATCTAAGCCAAAACAACATCAGCGGTAGCATTCCACATAATTTTCCTATGTATTGTTTCCTATCATATTTGAATCTTAACAACAATACTTTACAAGGAAAAATCCCAAAGTCCCTCAATGAGCTGGTTGGAGAGATCCCAAATGGGCGTCAGTTTCAAACATTTTCAGCTGATTCCTTTAAAGGGAATGCGGGGTTGTGCGGTTTCAATCTCAACATAAGCTGCAGTACTGATAGTGATGGCAGTGATCATTTGGCGCCACAAGAAGATGAAAATGGGGAAGAGAAGAGGGAGATTTAGTGGGAATACGTATGTGCTGCAGTTGGATATTTTGTGGGCTTAGGAATCATTGTGTGGCTACTTTTGTTGAGCCGACGCTTCAGAGAGAAATACTTTGGAAAAGTAGAAGAGGTTTTTGAAGATATATGCGATGCCAGAATCAGAAGAAGAAGACGGGCAAGAAAGAAGAGTAGTCAGGAATCAAGTGAGGAGACAATAGTGTTGGCATTAATTACTATTTGGTTTCTTTAATATGCTTGTGTGTTTTTGTCTAAAAAAACAGTTCAAGAAGATGTTTAGGACTGCGTGATTTATTCAAGTTTTTAGGTTTTTTGCAGATCATTTTGATGATACAATTTTTATAATCATGTGTAGACTTATGAGGTAATGCTCTCGTACTATTTAATTTATAGTTGCATTTTTTTTATCCTTGACATCAGAAACTATTGATCAAATTCATAAAGCATAACTGATAAATCCAAGCTATGATGCAGTCAACAAGAGTTCACAAAAGAGCTAAGCCAATGTATATCAAAATATAAGTAGGGCTGTAAAGATATTCATTTTTTAAAATTGTGTTAATATGACTTAACCTAGCAAATAATACACTAAATATAAAGAATAATAATATAGTATTTTACAATGAATATGTATGTAAACTTCATCAATGTCATTGGATGATTGCACGGAACAACACAAAAGAAACAACGATAAAGTGAAACCATACCTCTCAACAAAATGCATTACAACAACACCAAAAAGATTCATAAATCAAATTGATATTTTGATAAATCATACTCCAAAAAGAACTTCTTGGTTGAGACTAAAAATGAACAACAGAGATTCCAAAAGTAAGAAAAGAGATATTGATATAAACTAGACACAAATGTATGAAATACCAAAAGCTTATTACTACCTAATCTATCTAACATTCCTTTAATAATAGACGCGACTGCACATTGAGTCTTGTACTCTTGTCCTCTTCCTTCTCCTTCTCCTTCACCCTGCGGTAGAATCCATCCATTGATTTTGAATCTGGTATCCTCTACTACTCCTACAGTCCTACTCCTTACTTGGTTTTAAATCTCCTAGTCGTAATCTCCTCTTCTACTCCTTCTCCTACTCCTTGATTGGTTTTGAATCTCGTAGTCATAATCTCCTCTCCTACTCCTCCTACTCTTTGATTGGTTTTGAATCTCGTAGTCGTAATCTCCTACTCCTACTCCTACTCCTACTCCTTATTTGGTTTTGAATCTCAAACTCGTACATGAAATCTGATCTGAACATCCTGCCCACCTTGTGCAACCTCCTCCTGTCCTCTAGATCCTCCCTCTCCTCCTCCTCCTTACTGTAGGATCCATCCATTGGTTTTGAATCTGGTAGTGAAAATCTGCTCTCTTCGTAAGAAAATATCATCATGGAATTTATATTATCATATATATCCAGATCCTCCAACTTCTTGGTTTCCAAATCATAAACTACTAGTTGCCCCATCCCCTCAGAATTTTTTGTCTTTAAAAACAAAAATCGACATTGGTGCAACATCAGCGGCCTCTCAACATCACATAGTGTTGGAAATATGGTTTTAATGCCATATCTGGAAATTATTATTTAATTAAATATTTATTATTTAATTAAAATAATGATTGTATGTTAATCTACATCTCGAGTAGATCAACGTGATATACTTGAAGTCTCAAAACCGATTTCCGATGAGTGAGATATTGTATGTCAAAGTTTGGATGTTGAAGAGGGAAAATAACATTTGTTATGTTATCCCACATTGGAAAACATAGAGATGTTTTTCATGTATAAGAATAGCAAAACACATGGAGTTGATAAATTGACTTGTGGGCTTGCTAGTGGGCTTGATCTAAGTACTAGCCTCGCGCGCACACACACACGCGCGCCGCCGACGACGACGACGACGATCGATCGATCGGACGGACGGGCGGGCGGGCCGCGGCCAAGGACTTGGATCTTGGCAATTGGTGCTTTGGGGTGGTGTTTGGGGCCCAAACTATTTTTTGGACCAACTCCATTGGGCTTTTATTTTTTGCCCAACAGATTTTTCTTGGCCCAACTAATTGTTTTCTGGCCCAGCCCACAACAACCCAGTCACAGCAGCAGTAGCAGAAGCACGCCTGCTACGACTTCTGCATGGCAACTTCGATTTTGCAGCTGAGTTTCTTCAATGACTGCGCCCACCGGCCATCATCTTCAACATTTACGGCTTCCAGCCGTCGGAGTGGAATTCAATGTATTGAATTCATACTTACCACATGTCTATAAATAGACTTGTGGAGAGCATGCAGAAAGCACGAACAACACCAACAAATACTGCATTCTGCCATTCCTACACACTCACTCTCTGCAAACACTTGTGCTCAGTTCTTGATCCTATTAAGTTCGCCGGAGCTCGCCGGATTGTGGTGCTACATCCGACGAGACGTAGTCGTTTTACCTTTGGGGAAGATACGCCAAACCGAAGAGCACTACCGGGGCGATAATCTTCTTGCGGGAAGAGATTCATCTCGACTCGACTTTGTTTATACGTATAATTTATTTATACAGTGTATTTCAGTTGTATCGAATTATTTGAGTTGTAATTTCTCAAATTATTTACTTTGTAATATTTCAATTATTTTGAGTTGTAATTTATCAAAATATTATTTTTGTAATATCTTGATCGTGTACCCGGTTCTAACAATCGCAAGAAGATTATCTCTCTGCCGTTGATACACGTTCGAGAAATGGCTCACACCGACGTCAATATGGATGGCTCCACCACCTCTGCAACCATCGGTTCAACCACGTCGTCAATATTTTCCTCGTTTGCATCAACGGGGGCTTCTTCGTCAACATCTAGAACTATTGGTCTTGCCGAGAAACCATCAACGTTCTCAGGCAAGAACTTCAAATATTGGCAAGAGAAGATGCTATTCTACCTCACAACCGTGGGGTTTGCCGGATTCTTAATGGAGGATAAACCTCCAACCCCGAGTGAAGGGGAAGGGGAGACAAGCCAAGAAATTCGTGCCGGATATTTGAACTGGTGTCGCGGCGACTACTTGTGCCGTAACATCGTTCTCATGTCTCTGGACGAACGGCTCTACCGTGTTTTCAAGGTTCATGAAACCGCGAAACAATTGTGGGAGGCCCTTGATCTAAAGTATCAAGTGGACAAGGCGAATACTACCAAGTATGTCGTTGCCAAATGGTTGGAATATAAAATGGTTGACTCCCGACCATTGATGGACCAAGTGGAAGAGTTCCAAAATCTTTCACATGAGGTTCAAGCCGAAGGGATGCCCTTGGCGGATGCATTGCTCGTTGCAATCATCATAGAGAAATTACCTCCTAGTTGGAGGAAATTTCAAAACCTTTTGAAGCATGAGCGCTCGGAGATGTCCGTGCCGATATTGTTATCCAAGCTTCAAATGGAGGATCACGTGAGAAGTCGTGATCAAAAGGGAAAAGCTCCGATGGAGGCAAAGGCCAATCTCGCCGAGAAAGGCGGTCCCTCCAACAAACGTGGTCGCCCTAACCCTAATAATAAGGGTAAAGGGAAGCAAAGCGGTAGTCAACCATCAAAGTTTGATGGTGTATGTTATAATTGTGACAAAAAAGGTCACATGGCTAAGGATTGCCGCAAGCCAAAGCGGAAGAAAGCAAATGGCAACGTGAACAACGTCGAGAAGGACTTCGACGATTGGAACCACGATGACTTTGCTGCCATGATCTCCGAGGTGAATCATGTGGACAACCCGAACGCTTGGTTCGTGGACACCGGCGCTACCGTCCATATATGCATAAATCGTGAGTTGTTCCACAACTACAAGGAAGTGGAAAACAAAACGATAATGGAGGCTAGCGAGCGGACATCCCAAGTCCTTGGCATGGGAGATGTGATTCTTCAACTCACGTCGGGCGTGGAGATCACATTGAAAGACGTATTACACGTTCCAACTGTCCGAAAGAATTTAATTTCGGGCTTTAGGCTTACGAATAAGGATTTTGAATTGTTTTTCAAATCTGACTATGTTGTAATACGCAAGTGGGGAAAGTTCCTAGGGAAAGGCTATGCCTCCGAAGGACTTTTCAAACTTGGTGTAAGAGCTTGTAAGCCTGCCAAGGCTAAGATCAATAAAGATGCATCAACCTCTTCTGCTTACTTGATTGAGTGTTCAGATTTATGGCATTGTAGACTTGGACATGTTAATCTAAATGCTATAAAGAGATTAGTAAAAATGAATTTACTAAAAGTTGATGAATACAACTCACAAGAAAAATGTGAAGTTTGTGTTGAAGCCAAAATGGCTAAGTTACCGTTTAAATCGGTAAAAAGGAGCACTCAACCATTGGAACTTATTCACACCGATGTTTGTGATTTAAAGTTCGTGCAAACTAGAGGTGGCAAGAAGTACTTTATCACCTTTATAGACGATTGCACAAAGTATTGTTACCTTTACTTATTGAAAAGTAAAGATGAGGCTATTGAAGCTTTTAGAAACTTCAAAAATGAAGCCGAGAATCAACTTGGATGTCGAATTAAGATGGTTCGAAGTGATAGAGGTGGAGAATATGTAGCTCCGTTTGCTGAATTATGCAACGAAAGTGGTATAATACATCAAACGACTGCACCTTATTCACCACAATCTAACGGCGTTGCTGAACGCAAGAATCGAACTCTTAAGGAGATGATGAATGCCTTGTTGATTAGTTCAGGATTACCCCAGAACATGTGGGGGGAAGCTGTCTTAACGGCCAACTATATCTTGAACAAGATTCCACTCAAAGGGAAAGATGTAACTCCCTATGAGCTATGGAAAGGAAGGAAACCTTCGTATAAATACCTCAAAGTGTGGGGGTGTTTAGCCAAGGTAGAAGTGCCTTTACCAAAGCAAGTTACAATAGGACCTAAAACGGTGGATTGTATCTTCATTGGTCATGCACTTAATAGCAGTGCCTATCGTTTTATAGTGCACAGATCGGAGATACCTGATATACATGTTGGGACAACGATAGAATCAAGGAATGCTATATTCTTTGAAAATATCTATCCTAACAAGGATAAAGGTACATCGAACTCTAATGATGGAGTTGATGGTGATGCTACAGGTTCTAAACCTATGGAAGTAGCTAGTAATTCTACTCAAGTAGATGATGCCACGGGTTCTAATCATGTACCACCTAATAGGAAAAGACCAAGGTCTAAACCTATGGATGTAGAACCGAGACGTGGGGAACGAGTTAGAAAAGCTAATGTCTATGGACCGGATTATGTTGTCTTGATGCTAGATGGCGAACCGGTGACGATTAAAGAAGCTATGTCTGGCTCAGATGCAGCTCTCTGGAAAGAAGCCATCGATATTGAGATTGATTCCATTATGCAGAATCATACTTGGGTGCTAGTAGATCTACCACCTGGTGCTAAAGCTTTAGGATGCAAATGGATCCTAAAGAAGAAGTACAAATCTGATGGTACTATAGATAAGTACAAAGCCCGACTTGTCGTTCAAGGTTTCAGGCAGAAAGAAGGGTACGATTTCTTCGATACCTATTCACCTGTGACCAGACTAACATCTATTCGGATGCTTCTCGCTATTGCTGCCTTGCACAATCTCGAGATTCACCAAATGGATGTGAAAACTGCGTTCTTGTATGGCGAGTTGGAAGATGAAATATATATGAAGCAACCTGAAGGGTTTGTAGTACCTGGGCAAGAGCACAAAGTATGCAAACTTCAAAGGTCTTTATATGGGTTGAAGCAAGCACCGCTTCAATGGCATTTAAAATTTGACAGTGTAATGTTGTCAAATGGATTCAGAATCAATGAGTGCGATAAATGTGTCTACATTAAGAATTCTAATAACGGATATGTTATTGTTTGTCTTTATGTAGATGACATGCTCATCATGGGAAGTAATTCCCGAGTGATTCAAGAAACCAAAGGCATGCTAAGTAAAAATTTTAGCATGAAAGATATGGGCTTAGCTGATGTTATCCTTGGAATTAAAATTCTAAGAAGACCTGATGGTATTACTATAACACAATCTCACTACGTTGAGAAAGTGTTAAAGAAATTCAACGCTTTTGACAAGCCAATAGCTAAGACACCATGGGAACCTAGTGTGCATTTGAGTGTACACAAGGGAGAACCTGTTGACGCGATAAAATATGCAAAGATTATTGGGAGCTTGTTGTATCTAACAAATTGCACTCGTCCCGATATAGCATGCTCGGTCAACAAGTTGGGCAGCTTTACAGCTAACCCTAGTAATGAACATTGGAAAGCTCTTGAAAGGGTTTTGAGATATTTGAAATATACTCAAAACTATGCGATTCATTATACTAGGGAACCCTCTGTACTTGAAGGGTACTGTGATGCAAATTGGATATCTGATGCCAAAGACTCGTTTTCAACGAACGGTTATGTATTCACTGTGGGGGGTGGTGCTGTGTCTTGGAAATCCAAGAAGCAAACATGTTGGTCGAAACCTGTGTCGTCCGTGATAATTCATTGTGATAGTCAAGCTGCTATCGGACGAGCACAAAATCATTTGTATAACGGTAAGTCGAGACATATTCGTCGACGTCATAATACCGTGAGACATCTGATCACTAGTGGAGTTATCACAATTGATTATATAAGATCAATTGATAACATAGCGGATCCTTTGACAAAAAGTATCCATCGAGATCAGATGTATAAACTGTTAGGGGGAATGGGTTTGAGGTCCACAAATTAAGGATAATCATAGTGGCAACCCAACCATGATGACTGGAGGATCCCAAGAACTTGGTTCAATGGGACAACTAAGCTATGAAAATCCGTGTGTTGAACACTCGAATTGCCTATTCCTTGTAGAACAGTGAGTGTTCGGAAACCTGCACGTGGTGAGGTTAAGTCTTTGACTTTTAATGACTCTAGAACTCCTCGAAGAGGACAAGTATAGCAGGATACTTGAGTTAAGAGTTACCTATGTAAGTGTGAAGTGGGGCCGCTTCGATTGAAACACTTATGAATCCAAAGAGGTGTTCCAAGGCCTGTAATGGACACAAACGTGAGAACGAATAAGGATTGAAGCAATATTGTGTCAATATTGTTGACTAAGTATACACCGAGGAGGACTAGTTCAAGGAACACAATCCACTAGGCCACCGGTATACTCGATAATATTGACTATGGCAGGTTCAAAGCCACAAGCTACCTTTCCAAATGCAATGTTGTATCTTAAGAGGACTGAGCTAAGTGTTTGCATACTTTTGCATACTGTTTTCTCACTCATGTGGGGGATTGTTGGAAATATGGTTTTAATGCCACATCTGGAAATTATTATTTAATTAAATATTTATTATTTAATTAAAATAATGATTGTATGTTAATCTACATCTCGAGTAGATCAACGTGATATACTTGAAGTCTCAAAACCGATTTCCGATGAGTGAGATATTGTATGTCAAAGTTTGGATGTTGAAGAGGGAAAATAACATTTGTTATGTTATCCCACATTGGAAAACATAGAGATGTTTTTCATGTATAAGAATAGCAAAGCACATGGAGTTGATAAATTGACTTGTGGGCTTGCTAGTGGGCTTGATCTAAGTACTAGCCTCGCGCGCACACACACACGCGCGCCGCCGCCCCGCCGCCGGACGGGCGGGCCGCGGCCAAGGACTTGGATCTTGGCAATTGGTGCTTTGGGGTGGTGTTTGGGGCCCAAACTATTTTTTGGACCAACTCCATTGGGCTTTTATTTTTTGCCCAACAGATTTTTCTTGGCCCAACTAATTGTTTTCTGGCCCAGCCCACAACAACCCAGTCACAGCAGCAGAACAAGTCACAGCAGCAGTAGCAGAAGCACGCCTGCTACGACTTCTGCATGGCAACTTCGATTTTGCAGCTGAGTTTCTTCAATGACTGAGCCCACCGGCCATCATCTTCAACATTTACGGCTTCCAGCCGTCGGAGTGGAATTCAATGTATTGAATTCATACTTACCACATGTCTATAAATAGACTTGTGGAGAGCATGCAGAAAGCACGAACAACACCAACAAATACTGCATTCTGCCATTCCTACACACTCACTCTCTGCAAACACTTGTGCTCAGTTCTTGATCCTATTAAGTTCGCCGGAGCTCACCGGATTGTGGTGCTACATCCGACGAGACGTAGTCGTTTTACCTTTGGGGAAGATACGCCAAACCGAAGAGTACTACCGGGGCGATAATCTTCTTGCGGGAAGAGATTCATCTCGACTCGACTTTGTTTATACGTATAATTTATTTATACAGTGTATTTCAGTTGTATCGAATTATTTGAGTTGTAATTTCTCAAATTATTTACTTTGTAATATTTCAATTATTTTGAGTTGTAATTTATCAAAATATTATTTTTGTAATATCTTGATCGTGTACCCGGTTCTAACACATAGATCAACACAAACCCAAGGAATCCACGAGCTCTCTTTCAATACCAGAAGCCTAAAAGTGGTAACAACTCCAAAACTCTGTGATGCCCACCATGTCATCATGAACCTTGACAAGAATGTCAAGGTCCAATAAATGCTCCTTGTCCTTGTGTATTGGTGGTAAACTGATGTTGGAGAAGCATTCACGAGTAAAATCAAATGATACAACACCATAGTGAAATAGTGTATCATCCCTATGATTTAATTTTATCCAATAATAAGATCCATTAACATAACACTTAGAAGGCTTGATGCCATCTAAATCAAAATCAGCAGCTACTTTAATCTGCTTCCAGGAATCCGTTTTGAGTGAAAACACCTCAACTTTCATCTCTGTTTTCCCTCCTCCTCTACAATAACGACACGGGTTCTTCATCTTCACTGTACAATAATGATACAAGTAATTGAAGATTCTCACAACTTTGTAGTCATCTGATTTATGATCATACCCAAACCCACTGCACTCAAAATTAATAATCGCATCTGAATAATGTCGCATCTGAGGGGGATCAAGGAGTTTCATCGCCCTGGTTGTTGGATTGCAAATAATAATTTTGCCCCTAAAATTGTCAAAGTATAACAATCCACCACAACTACTGCCATCAACACAACTTGTTTTGGAGAAGGGTAGAAGGAGATTTTGAAAATCTTCACACACAACCGGCCTTGCGGAGAAAGTAAAGATAAATAATGCCCATCACCGCCATCGGCATGATACTTGCGTTTCAGAAGAAGTCAATCCATACCTCGTGAAAAGGTTGGATACTTGCGTTTCAGAAGAAGTCGATCCATACCTCGTGAAAAGGTTGGAGGCTCGATTTGAGAAGGGTTAGATCGATGAAAATTTGGGAGGAGACGATTGTGGAATTTTGAAAAAGGATTAATTTGACGAGGGTTACAACTTAGAAGAGATGGACATGGAATTTATATGGGTAATTTTAAACATAGCCCCCAATTTTCTCACTATAGCCTCTTGTTTTATAAAATAATAAAAATAATTATGATTGTACTAATATACCCTCATAGCCCCATTTAATAATTTACAATATTAATAAATTTTCAAAATTGATTTTCAAAGAACACTACGTACAACCTCAAACTTTCTATAACCCCCACTCAAATATTTCTAAAACTTATTATCATAGCCTCAACTAAAAATTCAAGAACATGATAATGGAGAATGAGACGAATACTTTTCTCCCGCCGCAGGTCTGCCCCCAGCCCACCGGCGACTGCCGAAATTCGCTCTTCATTCTCGCCGCCTCCAACAATGGTTGATTTCTTCACAGATAGCGACGATGACAAGGCGGTGGAGGAGCTCTTATCTCAGGTGATGGACGCCACCGTTCTCGAGCAGGTCGCCGCCGTCAACTACCCCGGTTTCAACGAGGACGGCCTCCCTTCACATCTCCAAACCCGCTTTCAAAACCCCACTCCTCTCTCGAAAAAAAGCTTAAATCTTTCACACACCGAATTTCAAGAAAAACGGCGCCATAGACGAAGCAAAAGCACCTCTTTCTAGTGAAGAAAAGACCACGGAGAAGAAGTCGACCAAGTGCTTGACATAAAGCCCAGATGAAAATAGCTGCTTATCTGATGCTGGGACTGTTAGAGCGCTTCACTTCAAGTCTGAATCTGTTGTCACAAGGTCCCTACCAAGTGCTCAGCTAGAAACTGAAACCAAAGAAAATAAAAGAAGAAATCTGCAGAACAAAAGCACGCACACAAGGTGTTTATTAAAAAGTCAGAACCAGAAAACAAAGAGAAAAATAAAGAAAGAAAGTGGGCTGCGCCGTGGACGATCCACTGCCCTGAAAACGATTTAGGATGACTCAATTGTGCTAGTCCCGCAGGCCAATTGTTCCCCAAGGTTAACGCAACGATCAAGCAAAGTATCCAACAAGGAAAATTGAATAAAAATGCAAGGAAATAATTAGAAACGATGGCGAAGCCGAGGCCGCTGCCTCCCAGCGTTTTTTTTTTCCTGCGGCTTTAATTAAAATTTTGAGTTGGGGCTATATACTGATAGAGTTATTATACGTGATTTATCTGTATAAGAGTTTGTACGTATTATTCTTCTTTCAAATTAATCTTCAGAATCTTATTGATTTATTATAAATTATTAAATGGGGCTATGAGGGCATATTAGTACAATCATAATTATTTTTATTATTTTATAAAACAAGAGGCTATAATGAGAAAATTGGGGGCTATGTTTAAAATTACCCATTTAGAGCACTCCCAGCCTGTAATGCACGGATTCGTGCAAAATCATCCCCGTGCAGTATCCGATTCGCGTGGGGGGCGGGTGCGGGCGCGATTCGCGTGGGATTCGCACGGGATTCGCCACCTGGCGAATCCCCCCCCCCAAAAAAAAAAAAAAAAAAATTGGATACGCGAATCGGATTCGCGAATCTTCACATGTACAGCAGACATGGCGGTGGTGGCCGGTGGCTATGGCGGCTCTGCCGTCCTGTTTCCACCGGCGAGGACGAAGGCATTAGCGGCGTATCGCGGTGGTGGCTGATGTGCCATGTTTCCGACAGAGAGAGAGGTTTAGAGAAGAGACAAGAGAGGGTCAGAGAGTAGGAGACTTCAGGGAGGGAGAGGGAGAAAGAGTCGCCGCTCGCCGGCGGCGACAGCGACGCCGTTGAACAGCAGCGGCGGAGACAGAGGGAGGCCGAGAGAGGGATGAGATGGGAGGGTGCGGCGGATATGTGTGTTGAGTGTGTGTGTGTGATGGAATGTGTTTAAGTGTGTGTTATTTTAGGTTTAAGTATTAAAATGGGCTTTGGGCCCCTTCTTTTATTGAAATGGGCTGGGTCTTCATAGTATGGTATTTGATTGGTTTAAGTATTAAATTTGATTGGTTATATATACTAAAATATATAAATATATATGGTATTTGATTGGTTATATATAATAAAATATATAAATATAATAGACGTATCCTTCACGAATCGCACCCTATAATTTTTAAAAATCCGTATCCCCGCGCCCGAATCGTATCGCTCCCGCACCCGCCCCCTCGCACCTGTGCAATCTAGCTCCCAGCAGATCCCCTAAATTAGATTGGACCCACAAAAATTTTACACCTACCTAAATTCAATCTTAAATTTACACCCACCCTAAATTTATTTTAAGCTTAAAATTAGTAGGGCCCACACATAATTATTATTTTTATGTAGAAAATAAGAGATCTGGTGTATGCATTTATAAAATCGAGATCCTAAAATTAAATAGGGAAGCTTTAGGGAGAAATATAGGAGCATAATTTTGAAATTTCTGCTAGGAGTGCTCTTATATTTGCTCTTTTACCATGATGCGGCCCGTCAAAATATCAAATTAGGCCCACAACGAAGTAATGGTAGGTTGAGGCCTGCTTATATATAGAAGGCTTGAATATTTGGCAACTCACCTCCAAATATGTCTAATCGCTGTCCCCAACATGGTAATGGTATTCAAGTTATTTTGGGACGGCCAGCTCCCCTCTTCACTATTTAATTGTATGCATATTAAATACGGGGATTTCAATGTATGTTCTTGGTTTGATATGCATATTAAATAGTATTTTATAATTAGTTGAATTTTATAATTTTTATAAAAAATAAATTAAAAAAATTAAAAGATAAAAAGAAAATAATATAGTAATTTATAAATAAACCTTCAATTTTATAATAACTTCAAAATTACCACTCAAATTGAAATCTTGTCTTTTTAGGGTTTTTTTTTTCCCTTTTTTCTTCCTCTATATTTTCTTTTCTTGCGTGAAAAATTATTCAATATTTTGTCACTCAAAATATTTAATATGCATATCAAATTTAATATCACAATAAGAGCTTTAATTCGATATATTTTATGTAAATAGTTAATTTGAAATATAAAAGTTATATTTATTTAAGATTAAAATTTTAAAAAATTATATCTTCTCTCCCATTTTTTTAGGCCTATACCTTTGGTCATTTTGCAAATATAGGACACAAAATTTCGGACTTGCAATTGTAGGACAAATTGATTTTTCAGGCTCAATTTGTCCTACTTATGTCGAATTTTTTAGAATTTGTCCTATAATTGAAAGCCCGAAAAAAAATTGTCATATATTTGCAAAACAACCAAAATTAAGGGCCTAAAAAAACTTTGGGGTCATAATTTTTTGTTAGAGAGACAAGACAAAATCGAAAAGATATAAAATTAGAATGATATATAATGAAAATAAAAAATCATTGTTGAGCTATTTTGTAAAATAATTATTGCTTATAAGAAAATGAGAAAATAAGTTGGGACATAAATAACTTATTTTTGTACTCTAGATAATGATAATAATAATAATAATAATAATAATAATAATAATAATAATAATAATAATAATAATAATAATATAAAATTCATACAAAAACGTACTAAAAATTTAATAAATGTAAATCATATTAGAAATTCTATTTTTAAGGTATATATATATATATATATATATATATAATTATTTATCTACAAATTTATATTTTAAGCTAAAGAGTTCTAAAATGAAAAAAATATAAGTTTAATCTTTGTAACCGCATTATATTGTTATAATAAAAAATATAAATATACAAATAATACTATATAGTAAAAATATAAAAAACAAATTTTAAAATGTTATGATTCTTGATCATGACAAATTTTAAATTTAATCTTTGCTAGGTTGTATTTGTTAATTTTATCAAAATACAAATTTTAAAATTAAACTATATATTCATTATATATATATATACAATGTATATTTCAGTAGAAATTTTGTATAAATTATTTCGATATAATGTGTATATATTATATCATCTTTAATTTTGTCATGTATGAACGAAATTAAAATTCAGGGCAAATTTCGGAATGAGCTAAAGTTTATGTATTTATATTGCAACTTTATATAGTTGAAAAAAATAGCGAAATTCACTAATAGTTTGTGGATTTACAGTCAATTAACGCCTCAAAAAAATATATTATGAAATGCAAATCAGTAAAAAGTAATTAAAAGTTCCAAAAACCCTTTAAAAAACTAATAGAAAATTTGAAAGAAAAATATCTAGATATTTTGGTAGAAATTTTTTAAATAGATAATAATAATCGTTAGTTAAAAAGATTTTGTCAAGATCTTGGTTATTCATTTTATATCCTCCAATTATAAGATGGTTTTATCTTCATTTAATGCTATTATGTTTATTAGAAACACGTCCACTACCGCTTGGAAATAGTCCTGAGGATGTACACCGAAATACTGACCGTGGGAATTCCACTCGTGTGTCCAACCTCTCTGCATGCACGATGATAATTTGGCCCATCGTATTTTAAATTCGGCCAATACCGGTACATCAGCCGGACGAGCGCAGCGGACAAATGGTCACGCTGATCAAAATAAGGTTAAAGATTAATAAACCTAATCAAAACAAAAAAGCTAAAGACCAATAAGCTAAAGACTACCGTACTGGATCAAATGGTTCGTCAAGTCGAAATGGGATTCTATGATCCAAAGGGTGTAACCACCCACCGTGGATGAACTCACGGCCAGACCGAGGACATATGCTAATGCAAAGAACATACTCAGCATCCATGGCTAGTGACTGACGACAAAACTACGACCAAATTTGACTATTTCAAGAAACCAAGAAATAACATATATCACTATACAACCAACTAATCCCATGCAAGAACCAAAAACGAAAGTGAAAAAAAAAATGACATTTTAACGAACGAAAATGAATTGAAAAGAAATGACATTTAAAAAAAAGAAAGAAATGACATTTAAAAAAATAAGAAAGAAATGACAATAAAACAAATTAAACGTACCCGGATTAAGGAGGTTGAAGAGATGCTGAAGTGACGATGAATACTAATTATCAGTCCTATCCCTCTTTATAGAGGATTTAAGAGATCAAAATTACCATTCGTACTTAGAGTTTACCGTTAAACAAAATCGGTGAAATAGGTTTGAAGAGATAAAAATTACGATTCGTAAGATTTTCCTTACTTACATTATACCGTTAGTCGGTGAATTTTTTTAGCTAAAACTCGCTGAATCTCAAGAGTTTGCTTACTAATCTCAAGAGTTTCCTTACTTACAGTTTACCGTTAAACATGAAACACATTCGGTGAATTTTTTTAGCTAAAACTCGCTGAATCTCGGTGTTTTTAAGGGTTTCTCATATTAACTTAAAAAAAAATTATATATATATATATATATATATATATATATATATATATATATATATATTAAAAAAATGGCTTTCTTTTCTTCTTTTTTTGAAACGTTTTTTAATTTGGCTTTCAATCAAATAAATTCATTAAAAATAAATAACTTATTTTGAAAAGCATTATCGATTTTTGATAATATCGAAATATCAATTTTATTGATTCAACACAAACTCGAATCTTTGAGCGAACTTCCTAGCTATGACCTTAGTTTGTTATGTGGATCTATTACTTTGGGCATAGTTGTATAAAAATTTTGTAATAACTTTGAGAAACAAATTCCGTATTGATTAAATTTCAGTTTTCAATTTTGACATAGGAGAGAGATAGACCTATTTTTATATAGTGTGAACTCGATAATCTAAAATTTACCAATGTAACCTATATAATAAAATAAAATTTTAGAAAGGAAATTGATTTCTTTTAAATAGATTTGTGAAATCCATAACATTTTTGTTATGGATTTACCTACTCTCCCAGCCCAACAGCTCAACCAATCTGATTATACTACTTCGCATTATTTTGAACTATTAATCCATATAACAGAATTAATACCAAAGTCGGATTTTAGATACCAACCTTGAGGTATAGGTAAATGACTGAAATTAAACAAAGCACAGTCTTATAATATGGCAAAAGTTTATTAATTTAGTTAGATTCATTAGGATAAATTAATTTGTTCAAATATGATTATACCCGTCTTGTTAAATTATAGGTAAACTAGTTAGTAGGAGTCACGAGCTAGTCTGCGAATTAAACAACAATTAGTATAACATATAATTTATTATTGTTGTACTCATAATAATAATAATAATAATAATAATAATAATAATAATAATAATAATAATAATAATAATAATAATAATAATCAATATATTCAAATAAAATTAATTGATAGTATAATTTCTGATATATCTGGTACAAAACAAAAACTGATACAAAAATGATTGTTCAAGGTTTAAAAAATCATTCTTGATAATATAATTGATAGTGCAAAAATAATTTGAGGGTTTAAAATGATATTTACTCGGCAAAAAAATGGACGAATGATACAATTAATATAAATTGATAGTTCAAGGTTTAAAAAATCATTTTCGATATTTCAGGATATCGGATATAATAATTGATAGTGCGAAAATAGTTTGAGAAATAAAACAAAAAATATTGACTTGAAAGAGGCATTCCGAGAATTGAACTCGGGACCTCTCGCACCCTAAGAACATCCGCAGCGGGCTCGTGCCGCCTTCTAGGGCGCACCGCGCGCTCGAGTGCTGCGGCGGTGCGTCCCCGGTACTTACGTTGAACCCGGGGCGAAGAAGGGGGAGAGGGGGCACGTTCCACCACGCGCGAAAAATAAATCGATTTTTAATTTAATTTTTGACCATTTGAATATATATATATATATATATATATATATATAGGGGCGCGTTACAGTGAGACTCCCTATTTTTCGTGTAACATGAGTACAATGAATAAGACATATAATACTAATGAACAAAACGTATATCTAATGAACAAGATGTATATACTGATGAAAAATAAAATTTAAAAAATTCGTAATGAATAAGACATATATACTGATGAACAGGGCCGTATATACTGATGAACAATGCAGTATATACTAATGAATAACAAAATTTAAAATATTCTGCTCCCTCTAGGATTCGAACCCTGCGAAAAAAAATCACCCTCCAGATACAATATCAGCCATAGGATTGATAAAATAAACGCACCAGATCGTGCTCTAAATCTCACTTAAATTAGAGGGTCTCATTGGAGCGGCCCCCTATATATATATATATATATATATATATATATATATATATATATATATATATTGTGTGTGTGTGTGTGTGTGTTAAATCGATAGTTGCAGATGCAAACGGCTAAAATAGGGAAGATTTTTTTAAAAAAAATAATGTACATTCAATGGTAACTTTAAATATTTTAGTGTAAAAAAAAAAGAAAATGGGTTAAGTAACGATTGCAAATTATTCAAAAAAAAAAATCATTTTTCGATAATTTATACGATAATCAATACTTTTCCAGTTGCACAATGTTTGGTAGCTCTCCTCAATTCAATAAAACTTACAAAATCTGTTGGGAAAAGTGGTGAATAAATATTCACGAGTGTCCAAAAATGACACTTGCACAGCGGAACCAGGATAATTCTTTTCCCTCTTGCTGGATTACAAAATGGGATCCAAACCAAGAAAAGTATTTGGTGCAAAATATAAGAAAATATGAGACAAGAATTTTTACGTGGAAAACCCAAATTGGGAAAAACCACGAGACCGTAGTCTAGAAATCTTCCACTATATATATAGTAGGCTTACAAAAAAATTCTCCCTACACAAAATAGGGGAAACACAAATCTCAAGTTTAATAACTTGGAAAACACAAGAGGACTGAGCTACTATTTTAAGAGAGATGAAAAATCCTATAATTTTTCCTCACAATTTTCTTCTCTCAAAATGCACTCACCAAACTCTCTCTTGTTTTGCCTCACTTTTCTCTCGCACTCTGCACTTCTACATTTGCCGAATACATAGCTCTATTTATAGGAAAGTTGAGCTGTTGTTTGTTGAAGTTTGCTGCTTTGCTCTTCCAATTTGGTGGGCTGCAGCAAATTGTTGAAGAAGACTGCAAATGTCAAAAGTTGATTCACATTTGTCAAAAGTGGGGTCCACATGATGTGGAAAGCTCAACAATTCTCCCCCTCCACGTCATGTGGAGATTCAACTAGACCTGCTTCACGTTTGCAGATCTCAAACTTATCTCGGGGTAAGGACTTGGTAAACATATCTGCACCATTCTCATCGGTGTGGATCTTCTCGAGCTGCATTAGTTTTCTTTCAAGTACATCTCGAATCCAGTGATATCTCACATCAATATGTTTCGTTCTTGAGTGAAAACTCGAATTCTTACTCAAGTGAATTGCGCTTTGACTGTCGCAGTAAAGCACATACTTCTCTTGCTTCAAGCCCAACTCTTGTAGAAACTTCTTCAACCACAACACCTCTTTGCAAGCTTCCGTCACAGCAATGTACTCAGCTTCCGTTGTGGATAATGCCACGCATTTTTGAAGTTTCGATTGCCACGAGATAGCTCCCCTTGCAAGTCTCATCAGGTATCCAGATGTGGATTTCCTGGAATCTATGTCACCAGCCATGTCTGCATCCACATATCCTTCAAGTAGAATATGGTTATCACCAAACTTCAGACAAAGTTTAGAAGTACCTCTCAAGTACCGAAATATCCATTTCACTGCTGTCCAATGCTCTTTTCCTGGGTTTGAGAGAAATCGACTTACCACACCAACTGCGTGAGCGACGTCAGGTCTAGTGCATATCATAGCATACATTAGACTCCCCACCGCAGAAGCATATGGAACCTTTTGCAGTTCTTCCTTTTCTGACTCACTTGTCGGGCATTGTGCTGAGCTTAGCTTCATGTGACCCGCAAGTGGAGTGGCGACTGGCTTCGACTTGCTCATTCTAAATCTTTCAAGAACTTTCTCAATATATTGTTCTTGAGATAACCAGAGCTTCTTGCTCTTCCTGTCCCTGAAGATCTTCATTCCAAGGATCTGCTTAGCCGCGCCTAAGTCTTTCATCGCAAAAGACTTGCTTAGCTCTTTCTTCAGCTTATCAATCTTGCTGGCATCATGGCCTACAATTAGCATGTCGTCAACGTAGACTGACAATATGATAAAATCACCTCCTGTGAACTTCTTGAAGAAAACACAGTGATCTGAGGTGGTCTTGTTGTAGCCATGGGTTGACATGAAGGACTCAAACTTCATGTACCATAGTCTGGGAGCTTGTTTCAGGCCGTACAAGCTCTTCTTCAACCTGCATACAAGGTTCTCTTTTCCTTTGACTTTGAAACCTTCAGGCTGGTCCATGTAGATTTCTTTGTCTAAATCTCCATGTAGAAATGCAGTCTTCACATCAAGTTGCTCGATCTCCAGGTCCAAACTGGCAGCAATCGCGAGCACCACTCTGATTGAAGACATCTTCACCACTGGTGAGAAAATCTCTTCAAAATCAACACCCTTTTTCTGACTGAAACCCTTCACAACCAGTCTCGCCTTGTACCTTGGTTGTGAGCTATTCTCCTCAGCCTTTAATCTGTAGACCCACTTGTTTTTCAGCGATCTCTTGCCGGCTGGCAACTTTACTAAGTCATAGGTGTGATTTTCAACTAAGGAGTTCATCTCCTCCTTCATGGCTTCTAACCACTTCTCCTTTTGGTCATGCGCCATGGCTTCTACAAAACTCTGTGGCTCTCCTCCATCAGTGAGCATTACATACTCATGTGGGCTATATCTGGTAGAAGGTTGTCTTTCTCTGGTAGACCTTCTGACTGGAGGGACATCATCTTGTACAGGTGGAGTTTGATCGTCACCTGCTTCATCATCAACCGGATCACCATGCTCCGATTGGGTATCTCCCCCGTAATTCTGGAGTGTCGGTGAAGGAACTGGATCTAAGTTGACAGGAACTTCTGAATTAGATTCAGGCTTTTCCTTCGCATCATCAGGAACTTGATCTTCAAGGAATACAACATCCCTGCTTCTGATGACTTTCCTGTTAACTGGGTCCCATAATCTATAACCAAACTCTTCATGAGCGTATCCCAAGAAGATACATGGTTTGGTTTTATCATCAAGCTTGGATCTCTCATCTTTTGGAATGTGAACAAAAGCCCTGCAGCCAAACACTCTCAAGTGTTTGTAAGACACGTCTTTCCCGGACCAAACTCTATCTGGAATGTCACCACCCAGAGGAGTTGATGGAGAAAGGTTGATCAAGTCAACTGCGGTCCTCATAGCTTCACCCCAAAAGGATTTTGGCAGTTTGGAGTGCGACAGCATGCATTTGATTCTTTCACAAATTGTTCTGTTCATCCTTTCTGCCACGCCATTGTGTTGAGGGGTCTTTGGGACGCTTTTCTCAAGCTTGATACCATGGTTCCTGCAGTGTTGCTCAAACGGGCCTTGGTACTCACCGCCGTTGTCTGCACGAACACACTTTAGTTTCCTTCCCGTTTGTCTCTCGACTTTTGCTTGAAAATTCTTAAAGACCTCCAACGTTTGGTCTTTGGTTTTCAAAGCAAAACACCAGACTTTCCTCGAAAAATCGTCAATGAAAGTGACGAAATATAGTGCGCCACCAAGAGTTCTGTCTTTCATGTAGCACAAATCTGTGTGCACCAAATCAAGAGGTTGAGCTCTTCTTGAGGGAGAGAAGCTCTTGAATGCAACTCTGTGTTGTTTTCCGGCCAAACAATCAACACAGGTTTCCAAGTGCATTCCTTTAACCTCAGGGATGAGGCTTCTTCTAGCCAAGATCTCCAGACCTTTCTGGCTCAGATGCCCAAGCCTCTTATGCCATATCTCAATGGAGGAATTTTTGACGACTGCATTCACCTCTCCATTGGACAACGTTGCATGCATCATGTAGAGAGAATTTTGCTTTCTACCCTTTGCTGCAATTAGAGAGCCTTTGATTAGCTTCCATTTTCCTTCGCCGAAATGGTTGATGTAGCCATCATCGTCGAGCTTGCCAGTGGAAATAATATTGAGTCTGATATCAGGAACATGTCGGACATCTTTTAAGATAAGCTTACATCCAGTGTTAGTAAGCAGGACAATGTCTCCTATACCAGCAACTTCTGTCACACCATGATTGGCCATTCTGACTTTGCCAAAGCTGCCACCGGTGTAGGATGCAAACATATCACGATGTGGTGAAATGTGATATGATGCACCCGAATCAACGATCCAGTCTGTTTGTTGGCATGACGAACTCACAAAAGCATCATCGCAAACTACGACAACATCGCCATCAGTTGCAACTGCTGTTGTGTCTTTCTCAGCATTTTCATTATTTCCACGCGCTTGATCTCTTTTCTTCTTTCTGCAGTCTCTCTCATAGTGGTTTGGACCACCGCAATAATGGCATTTGAAGTCTTTTCTGGGTTTAGACTTCCCCCTGGATTTATCTCTCGAGTATTGAGAGCCTTTACTTTTACTTCTCCCTCGATCTCCGTTTTCAGCAATCATCGCCTTTGTCTCAGAAGAACGTTCTTGATCTTTTCTTCTGGATTCTTCATTAAGAAGACAATCTTTGACCATCTGCAAGGTCAGTGCTCCACCTGGAGCCGAGTTGCTGATTGACACTACAAGAGTGTCCCAACTGTCCGGCAACGAACTAAGTAGCAATAAAGCTACGACTTCATCATCAAGAGAAATCTTCATGTTGGTGGATTGGTTGATAAGACCCTGGTATGCATTGAGGTGCTCCGTCATGTTGGCACCCTCCGCATATCGCAAGCGAACGATTTTTCTGATGATGGAAGCTTTGTTTAAAGCATTTTTCCTTTCAAACATAGCTTCCATTTTCTTCCAAAGAACGTCAGCTTTTTCCTCATTAGCAAAATGATGAAAAATACTGTGTTCAATGAAGCGCCGGACGTAACCAACTGTTTTTCTGTGCATGATGACCCATTCATCATCACTCATATCCTTTGGTTTGGCATCATCTCCATGTAAGGGCAAATAGAGATCCTTACAATAGAGAAGATCCAACATGCTTGGCTTCCAAATTGAGTAATTTGATCCGTTCAATTTGAACATACCACCAAGCGACGACGATTCCTCCATTTTTAATCCGCCTCAGAACCAAGGTGGCTCTGATACCACTTGTTGGGAAAAGTGGTGAATAAATATTCACGAGTGTCCAAAAATGACACTTGCACAGCGGAACCAGGATAATTCTTTTCCCTCTTGCTGGATTACAAAATGGGATCCAAACCAAGAAAAGTATTTGGTGCAAAATATAAGAAAATATGAGACAAGAATTTTTACGTGGAAAACCCAAATTGGGAAAAACCACGAGACCGTAGTCTAGAAATCTTCCACTATATATATAGTAGGCTTACAAAAAAATTCTCCCTACACAAAATAGGGGAAACACAAATCTCAAGTTTAATAACTTGGAAAACACAAGAGGACTGAGCTACTATTTTAAGAGAGATGAAAAATCCTATAATTTTTCCTCACAATTTTCTTCTCTCAAAATGCACTCACCAAACTCTCTCTTGTTTTGCCTCACTTTTCTCTCGCACTCTGCACTTCTACATTTGCCGAATACATAGCTCTATTTATAGGAAAGTTGAGCTGTTGTTTGTTGAAGTTTGCTGCTTTGCTCTTCCAATTTGGTGGGCTGCAGCAAATTGTTGAAGAAGACTGCAAATGTCAAAAGTTGATTCACATTTGTCAAAAGTGGGGTCCACATGATGTGGAAAGCTCAACAAAATCGTCTCCCAATTTTTTTCTAGCAATTCTTTTATTTATGTCATTTAATAATTTGAGTCCTCTGCTTCTAAAAAAACTAAATAAAAACATTATGCCTACTTCGCTTCAACTACAATATATACTCTTCAATAATATACGAAAGAGATCATGTAGTACCCAAGTCTTAGATAGTATGTAATACTCCCTCCGCTCGTTATTCATGTCTTATTATTTTTCGGCACGGAAATTAAGGAGAAACAAATTAGGTGAATAAGGAACGTGATCCACATATTTAAGTTTGTGACGATTAAGGAATAACAAATCATTTATATTTTATCAATATTAAAAAAGATTTAAGTTTTTTTATTAATTTAATTTTTAATAATCTATAATTAAATTAATCATTTCATAAAATTCGAATTATACCAAAAAAAATGAAACTTGTAAAACCTGATCACAAACTTAAAGCTGCCCAAAAAATCAAAAGAAAATGGCGCCACAATTTTAAACAGTAAACTGGAATAGCAATTAAATTATTAGATTTATTATTTTTAAGTAATCAAATATTTTAAAATAAATCAAATAATTTAAATAAAATAATTTATTATTTTAAAATAATGAAATTATTAATGTTTTGAAAATAAGGAATATAATAATTTAATAAATCTAATTCATCTAATAATTTATTAGTTTAAGATAATAAATCTATTAATTATTTGCTTCAGATTAAGATTTATTATTTTAAATATGGTTAATTGCACCAAATATCACCAACTTCGCCCGAATTCCAATTTCCCCATAATTTTTAAAAAAAATCAATTTTTTTTATCACAGATTAAATTAATCGTTCATTTTTTCCACGATTTTTAGCTCCGGTGATCGGAAAGCTCAAATAACAAAATCACACATTTTTGAGTATTAGTCTTAGACACCAGTTCCTAAGTTTTCTGGTAATTGCGTAGTGGTTTGTATCTTGGTGTTAATTCATTTTGATTTTGATTTTGATTTTGGTGTTAATTCTCGTGAATTCATTTTAATTCACATAAATTATGGAAAAAATGAAACTCGAGCAAAGTTTGTGATATTTGGTGTAATAAAAATACGCAATTTTTGCAGTCGCCGGAGTGGAACGTGTGTAGCGTGTGCCGGTGAACCATATCAGCGCCGCGTCAACTCCGATCTTAGGGGGAAAAAAATCGTGGGAAAAATGAACCACTAATTCAATCAGTGATAAAAATGATTTTTTTTTTAAATTATGGGAAAAATAAAATTCAGACAAAGTTGGTGATATTTGGTGCAATTAATTTTTTTTAATTTTTTTCTTCCCTTTTTCCATATAGTGATAGATGGCCTTTCTAGGCAGATGAAAGATGCAATGATTCACTTACACGATTCTTGTAAACGGTTGTTACAAGATTGGGAATGTATCAATGGCAAAGGAGTTTTATGATGAGATGGTGCAGGAAGGTTTGGAGCCTGATCATGTTGCATATGCTACGTTCATGGCAGGTGAGGCGAAGCTCGGTCAGGTAGATGTTGTGGTGAGACTGCAGGAGGAGATGCTAGCGAAAGGGCACATAAATCTAAGGAAATCAAAATAAGCCATCAGGAAAATACAAGGACAGAAGAAACATATAGACCTTACCAACACCAAGATCTGGATGCAGGAATCACATAAATTGTCGTGCATCATCACGTTTCTTCAAAACCAAAAATTTGGGAAATGTACAAACTATTGAACAAATTCATAAAGCGTAACTGATAAATCCAAGCTATGATGCAGTCAACAAGAATTCACAAAAGAGCTAAGCTACAACGTATATCAAAATAAGTAGGGCTGTAAAGATATTCATTTTTTAAGATTGTGTTAGAAGAGTCATATGATTTAACCTAGCAAATAATACACCAAATATAAAGAATAATAATATAGAGTAGTATTTTACAATGAATATGTATGTAAACTTCATCAATGTCATTGGATGATTGCACGGAACAACACTAAAGAAACAACGATAAAGTGAACCCATACCTCTCAACAAAATGCATTAAAACAACACCAAAAAGATTCATAAATCAAATTGATATTTTGATAAATCATACTCCAAAAAGAACTTCTTGGTTGAGACTAAAAATGAACAACAGAGATTCCAAAAGTAAGAGGAAAAGAGATCTTCATATAAACTAGACACAAATGTATGAAATACCAAAAGCTTATTACTATCTAACATTCCTTTAATAATATACGCGACTGCACATTGAGTCTTGTATTCTTGTGCTCTTCCTTCTCCTCTTCCTTCTCCTTCTCCTTCTCCTTCACCCTGCGGTAGAATCCATCCATTGATTTTGAATCTGGTATCCTCTACTACTACTCCTACTCCTTACTTGGTTTTGAATCTCGTAGTCATAATCTCCTCTCTACTCCTTCTCCTATTCCTTGATTGGTTTTGAATCTCGTAGTCGTAATCTCCTCTCCTACTCCTTCTCCTTGATTGGTTTTGAATCTCGTATTCGTAATCTCCTCTCCTACTCCTTGATTGGTTTTGAATCTCGTAGTCGTAATCTCCTCTCCTACTCCTACTCCTACTCCTTGATTGGTTTTGAATCTCGTAGTCATAATCTCGTCTCCTACTCCTACTCCTTATTTGGTTTTGAATCTCAAACTCGTACATGAAATCTGATCTGAACATCCTGCCCACCTTGTACAACCTCCTCTTGTCCTCTAGATCCTCCCTCTCCTCCTCCTCCTTACTGTAGGATCCATCCATTGGTTTTGAATCTGGTAGTGAAAATCTGCTCTCTTCGTAAGAAAATATCATCATGGAATATACATAATCATATATATCCAGATCCTCCAACTTCTTGGTTTCCAAATCATAAACTACTAGTTGCTCCATCCCCTCAGAATTTTTTTCTTTAAAAACAAAAATCGACCTTGGTGCAACATCAGCGGCCTCTCAACATCACATAGATCAACACAAACCCAAGGAATCCACGAGCTCTCTTTCAATACCAGAAGCCGAAAAGTGGTAACAACTCCAAAACTCTGTGATGCCCTCTCATAGCGGATAACACCCACCATGTCATCATGAACCTTGACAAGAATGTCACAGTCCAATAAATGCTCGTTGTCCTTGTGTATTGGTGGTAAACTGATGTTGGAGAAGCATTCACGAGTAAAATCAAATGATACAACACCATAGTGAAATAGTGTATCATCCCTATGATTTAATTTTATCCAATAATAAGATCCATTAACATAACACGAAGAAGGCTTGATGCCATCTAAATCAAAATCAGCAGCTACTTTAATCTGCTTCCAGGAATCCGTTTTGAGTGAAAACACCTCAACTTTCATCTCTGTTTTCCCTCCTCCTCTACAATAACGACACGGGTTCTTCATCTTCACTGTACAATAATGATACAAGTAATCGAAGATTCTCACAACTTTGTAGTCATCTGATTTATGATCATACCCAAACACACTGCACATGAAATTAATAATCGCATCTGAATAATGTCGCATCTGAGGGGGATCAAGGAGTTTCATCGCCCTGGTTGTTGGATTGCAAATAATAATTTTGCCCCTAAAATTGTCAAAGTATAAAAATCCACCACAACTACTGCCATGAACACAACTTGTTTTGGAGAAGGGGAGAAGGAGATTTTGATAATCTTCACACACAGACCGGCCTTGCGGAGAAAGTAAAGATAAATAATGCCCATCACCGCCATCGGCATGATACGTGCGTTTCAGAAGAAGTCGATCCATACCTCGTGAAGAAGGTTGATACGTGCGTTTCAGAAGAAGTCGATCCATACCTCGTGAAGAAGGTTGGAGGCTCGATTTGAGAAGGGTTAGATCGATGAAAATTTGGGAGGAGACAGGAGACGGTTGTGGAATTTTGAAAAAGGATTAATTTGACAAGGGTTACACCTTAGAATAGATGGACATGGAATTTATATTTGCTTTTTTACCATGATGCGGCCCGTCAAAATATCAAATTAGGCCCACAACGAAGTAATGGTAGGTTGAGGCCTGCTTATATATAGAAGGCTTGAATATTTGGTAACTCACCTCCAAATATGTCTAATCGCTGTCCCCAACATGGTAATGGTATTCAAGTTATTTTGGGACGGCCAGCTCCCCTCTTCACTATTTAATTGTATGCATATTAAATACGGGGATTTCAATGTATGTTCTTGGTTTGATATGCATATTAAATAGTATTTTATAATTAGTTGAATTTTATAATTTTTATAAAAAATAAACTAAAAAAATTAAAAGATAAAAAGAAAATAATATAATTTATAAATAAACCTTCAATTTTATAATAACTTCAAAATTACCACTCAAATTGAAATCTTATCTTTTTAGGATTTTTTTTTCCTTTTTTCTTCCTCTATATTTTCTTTTCTTGCGTGAAAAATTATTCAATATTTTGTCACTCAAAATATTTAATATGCATATCAAATTTAATATCACAATAAGAGCTTTAATTCGATATATTTTATGTAAATAGTTAATTTGAAATATAAAAGTTATATTTATTTAAGATTAAAATTTTAAAAAATTATATCTTCTCTCCCATTTTTTTAGGCCCATACCTTTGGTCATTTTGCAAATATAGGACACAAAATTTCGGACTTGCAATTTTAGGACAAATTGATTTTTCAGGCTCAATTTGTCCTACTTATGTCGAATTTTTTAGAATTTGTCCTATAATTGAAAGCCCGAAAAAAATTGTCATATATTTGCAAAACAACCAAAATTAAGGGCCTAAAAAAACTTTGGGTTCATAATTTTTTGTTAGAGAGACAAGACAAAATCGAAAAGATATAAAATTAGAATGATATATAATGAAAATAAAAAATCATTGTTGAGCTATTTTGTAAAATAATTATTGCTTATAAGAAAATGAGAAAATAAGTTGGGATATAAATAACTTATTTTTGTACTCTAGATAATAATAATAATAATAATAATAATAATAATAATAATAATAATAATAATATAAAATTCATACAAAAACGTACTAAAAATTTAATAAATGTAAATCATATTAGAAATTCTATTTTTAAGGTATATATATATATATATATATATATATAATTATTTATCTACAAATTTATATTTTAAGCTAAAGAATTCTAAAATGAAAAAAATATAAGTTTAATCTTTGTAACCGCATTATATTGTTATAATAAAAAATATAAATATACAAATAATACTATATAGTAAAAATATAAAAAACAAAATAAAATAAACAAATTTTAAAATGTTATGATTCTTGATCATGACAAATTTTAAATTTAATCTTTGCTAGGTTGTATTTGTTAATTTTATCAAAATACAAATTTTAAAATTAAACTATATATTCATTAAATATATATATATATATAATGTATATTTCAGTAGAAATTTTGTATAAATTATTTTGATATAATGTGTATATATTATATCATCTTTAATTTTGTCATGTATGAACGAAATTAAAATTCAGGGCAAATTTCGGAATGAGCTAAAGTTTATGTATTTATATTGCAACTTTATATAGTTGAAAAAATAGCGAAATTCACTAATAGTTTGTGGATTTACAGTCAATTAACGCCTCAAAAAAAATATTATGAAATGCAAATCAGTAAAAAGTAATTAAAAGTTCCAAAAACCCTTTCAAAAACTAATAGAAAATTTGAAAGAAAAATATCTAGATATTTTGGTAGAAATTTTTTAAATAGATAATAATAATCGTTAGTTAAAAAGGTTTTGTCAAGATCTTGGTTATTCATTTTATATCCTCCAATTATAAGATGGTTTTATCTTCATTTAATGCTATTATGTTTATTAGAGCTATTTTGTATAATAATGTAAGCAATTGAAAAGTTTTTTTATGCACGGGAGTAATACTAGTTATGTATAGAAAAAGAGATTAAGAATTTTAGATAACGATGTCGTACATGATTTTGCAAGTAAAAATGCTAGATGTAGTCATTTTTTATGAGTAATGAAAACTTTTATTTTTTCATATATTGATGCGTTAATATATTGAGGGCCTATTTCTATAGTTTCACGAGTTTAAAATTATTTATGACCATTATCTTAGGGCTATTTGCAAAAATAGGCCACTATTTTTCGGACTTGCAAAACTAGGCCAATTATTTTAGTTTTTGACATTTTTAGGCCATATTTGAGCTCAATTATTCAGCATTTATAGGTCACTTTTTGAGGCCAAAATGTGGCCCAAAATAGCCTAATTGGGTACACATGTGGCCTAAAATACCAAAAATTAAAATAATTGGCCTATTTTTGCAAGTTCGGAAAATAGTGGCCTATTTTTGCAAATAGCCCTAAGATAATGGCCTTAAATAATTTTAAACTCATAGTTTCACCCAATGCCTCATTTTTCTCAGGACCGGCCCTGCACACAGACCGGCCTTGCGGAGAAAGTAAAGATAAATAATGCCCATCACCGCCATCGGCTTGATACTTGCGTTTCAGAAGAAGTCGATCCATTCAAACTGTACCTCGTGAAGAGGTTGGAGGTTGAAGAGATGCTCCATTCAAACTGTACCTCGTGAAGAGGTTGGAGGTTGAAGAGATGCTGAAGTGACGATGAATACTAATTATCAGTCCTATCCCTCTTTATAGAAGATTTAAGAGATCAAAATTACCAATTTAAGAGATCAAAATTGCCATTCGTACTTAGAGTTTACTGTTAAACAAAGTCGGTGAAATAGGTTTGAAGAGATAAAAATTACGATTCGTAAGATTTCCTTACTTACATTATACCGTTAAACATAGTCGGTGAATTTTTTTAGCTAAAACTTGCTGAATCTCAAGAGTTTGCTTACTAATCTCAAGAGTTTCCTTACTTACAGTTTACCGTTAAACATGAAACACATTCGGTGAATTTTTTTAGCTAAAACTCGCTGAATCTCGGTGTTTTTAAGGGTTTCTCATATTAACTTAAAAAAAAATTATATATATATATATATATATATATATATATTAAAAAAAATGGCTTTCTTTTCTTCTTTTTTTGAAACGTTTTTTAATTTGGCTTTCAAACAAATAAATTCATTAAAAATAAATAACTTATTTTGAAAAGCATTATCGATTTTTGATAATATCGAAATATCAATTTTATGGATTCAACACAAACTCGAATCTTTGAGCGAACTTCCTAGCTATGACCTTAGTTTGTTATGTGGATCTATTACTATGGGCATAGTTGTATAAAAATTTTGTAATAACTTTGAGAAACAAATTCCGTATTGATTAAATTTCAGTTTTCAATTTTGACATAGGAGAGATAGACCTATTTTTATATAGTGTGAACTCGATAATCTAAAATTTACCAATGTAACCTATATAATAAAATAAAATTTTAGAAAGGAAATTGATTTCTTTTAAATAGATTTGTGAAATCCATAACATTTTTGTTATGGATTTACCTACTCTCCCAGCCCAACAGCTCAACCAATCTGATTATACTACTTCGCATTATTTTGAACTATTAATCCATATAACAGAATTAATACCAAAGTCGGATTTTAGATACCAACCTTGAGGTATAGGTAAATGACTGAAATTAAACAAAGCACAGTCTTATAATATGGCAAAAGTTTATTAATTTAGTTAGATTCATTAGGATAAATTAATTTGTTCAAATATGATTATACCCGTCTTGTTAAATTATAGGTAAACTAGTTAGTAGGAGTCACGAGCTAGTCTGCGAATTAAACAACAATTAGTATAACATACTCCCTCCGTCCACGAAACAAGTTCACACTTGGTGCTCGGCACGGAAACTAAGAAAGCTGAAAAAGGTGGTGTAAAGGTGGTGTAAAAGACTAAAAGGGTAGTGTTAATGTATTGTGATTACTTTTACTAATCTTCAACTAGTTATTTGATAATAATAATAATAATAATAATAAGTTAATAACAATAATAACAATATAATATAAATAACAATAATAACAATAAAAATAATAACAATAATAATAACAAT